>NC_134470.1:33247256-33364187 GCF_964194025.1 Convolutriloba macropyga
GCAACAAAAGTGTTTCTCTTTTCCATTGAGTTAAAATTCAATTTTATGGCGGTTTTACGCCTAAGATTGAGGTCTTCTTGCTTTGATACTATTAGATTCCACTTTTTTTTATTTTTAGATATTTGCAATTTTTTCACGTTTTCTAGTTCAAATTATCACATTATTGACAGTTCACATTTCACATTACTGGCAACCAACATAAAGCACAATTGAACTTATTAAAATCCTGAGAGATATAAATTTTGATTTTTACGGTTTCGACATTACTTCCTTAAAGAATTTTATTGAAATTTAAAATTTTGTTTCCAACTGTCTTTTTTTACTTTTTCCTATAATTTTATCCAATTTTCTGTATAATGACAAATTTCAATGATTTTTCATGAAAAAATAGATGAGCCAATATTCAGAAATTAGGAGACGGTTATGGCTTCATGACTCTGAAAACAATTTTTCTCCAAAATAAAAAAAATCTTCGCAATTTTGTTCCTTTCAGTTTATTAGAAGATTTATTAGAAGGTTTATCCTATCAAATTTGAAAATTTTGTTGTCAAAAAAATGTGTCAATTCTATTGTTCTTAAAGATTTTGTTTTGACATTACTGGCTTCGACACGGGTTTTTCACAAAAAAAAATTAAAGTATTTTTTGGTTTTTGTCATATTTGACGTTCTTTTTGTAGATGTAAGGCATATTCTGGATAAGTTCAGGTCTCAAGGGCTTTGAACAAATTGACCAACTTATTTAATTATTTCAGTTTTTAAGTAATGGCTTAATTGACTTTGGAAGTAATTTTTTAAAAAAAATGTTACATAATTTTGCCCTTTTTGCTTTTTTGTCTAAATGTTACCTAGTCTCATTAACAAAAGGTCAAAAACTACCCTATATGTGTTCAAAAAAGCGCAATCGAACTTATTTTATGGGCAAATTTTAATTTTACCTCTACGACAGCGTTTTCTGCAAGTTATAATTGAATTTTTGTTTGTTGTCTTTTTGTTGTTCTTTTTTAACCGCACAAAAAATTGAAAAAAGACAGGTCTTAGTGACCTTCTATGGAAGCAATTGTACTCGTAAACCTATGGGATACTGTTGTTGAGTTCTAATGGTTTTCATTATTTTGAGATTGTTTTTTTTAAAAAAAAATGGTCCATTTTTTTAACTTTACTGTTTTTGTTCTATGTTGTCTAATTGTTAGCAAGCCTTATTATGGACTGGTCCCATATTTTTTCTACTGAGTTACAAGTTCTTTTTTATTTTTTTTTCTATCTGACGCTATGTTGCGCTTGTTATTAAGTTCTGTTTTTTAAAACGGACATAAAATTTTTCATTAATATTTGTTCTTGTTGTTTGATTTTGCTGTTCGTCCTAACTTGCATTTTTAATATTGGCATATCTCATCAATCTAGTGCATCTTTTTTACTCCTCTGAGTTATTTGCTTTGGAGACTATCTTTTCGTTCATACACCGTTTCTTTTTTGAAAAATGCTTGAAATTTTGCGTTTTTCTATCTGTTCCTCATTTGGTAGACAATTATGCCAAAATTGTGGATGAGCGGGGTCGGAACCTTATGTGCAATTGCACATTACCGTGCTTCCTTGTCCAGTCTTGACTATCGAAAACGAGTGTCATATTGGAAGAAAAGCAATCTACTGGCACTTATTTCAATCTTTATTTCGAGACGAGGAAAATCCGTTTTGTTACTAACTTTTAGGTAAAGATATTTTATTCAATACAATATCCGCAATGCTTTGGAACGAGAGTTTTCATATACCACGTAGAAATATTTTGTAGAATCAACACATTTTGATAAGGTTGCAAGCCGTTACATTGGTAGAAGTAAGGTTGATAGCATCCCAGAGAGTCGTTTCCAATGGTATTTAAAGTTGTTTTGAATGAAAATGAAAAATCTATGGCTCTTTTTATAGCCATGAAAACTATGGTGATAGCAATTCTGGTAAGCGAAAGTAACTGGCACATTCTTCAAAGTAACTAACAGTCTTGCGTGATTGCCGAGAGGTAAGTTGTGTAATTGACACCCCATAATCGATAGTTCGATCCACTGCCTCGGTGAAGTTGTCTGTGCGTGAGGATGATCTATCACAACCACAACTTCAAGTTGACCATAGCTTGACTGCTCTTGGCTGCAATTATGGTACCAAGTTGAAATTTCAGACGTTAAAAAGTGGCCATAGTCACCAAAAAGAGCATTCATGCTCACAAAAATGAGATGCGGGGAATAATATAAAATAGACAGCTGAAAAGAAGTTACTGTTAATGCACTGCAGACAAAAAAACCTAATGCTCCTCCGCTGTGATTAAGCAGAGGCAAAAAGTTTTATTATTACTTCACGATAGTTGTGAGTTTTTGTCTGTCTTATCATTAACGTATGCCGTCACATAGTTCGTAGTTAACCTAAAGGAGGTTTATAGCTGAGCGAACATAGTTCGAACATAGTTTGCATGACATTAAACGATTTGCTAAAATTATTGTTTAGGAGTCCAGTAGTTTTAAGAGTGTGCATTGTTCTCGAACGAAACCCTAGAGAAAACATAGCAAAAATTTGCGTACTTCTCGCCAAAGTTTTTAATGTGTCGATTTTAGCTAAAATTGACCGTAGACTCGACTCGTGTGGCTATCGGAACCCAACGATAGTTTCAGAGCCAGGGAAACCAAAGCCACGCAAAACTACCCTCTCAAATGACCCCTTTGAGGTTAGACCCGTTACCAGGAAAAGGTTACCAGGAGAAGCCGCCTAATTTTAGATAGTAAATACACCCCCAAAGAAAAACCACTTGACTGTTAAAAAGCTGCGCTTTTAGTATGGGACTTGCTATGAAACTATCACCGCCGAACAAATAATCGCAACAGAAGTTCAATGGTAACGTGGTGGCTCATTTCACTGGAGGGTTTATTTCTATTACAATCAGAGTACGGGGTTATTCTTCGTGGGAGGGGGGGGGGGGTTCTCAGACCCTAGAACAAAGATTTCATATAGGAAAAAGAGAGAAGACTTATTAAGAGTTTAAAGGTTCTTTTTAAAAATAATGAATGTGATGGTTAAACTGATACAATTTGTTTGGATTAACCAAATTTATACGCCCTTTTCAGGTGCGGTCGATTCAACACAAGTTAGATGAGCAGGACGAACCTGTTCTGTTTAAGAAGAATATACAGACACCCAAGCCAAGATCCAGGACCATGTCCAAAGACCCAAAAGAGATGTGTGAGATCGAGAAATATAGTGGAGCCGGTAGGTACCTGATCGATCCTGTAGTATGAAACATTTGTTATGTAGTTAAATTATTTCCACGAAAACTATAATTATGTCCCACTAAAAAGCTATTTCTTTTTGTAGGAAGTTACTTTTTGAGTTTTGAAGAAGCCATCTTCTTCTCTTCCCACTGCCTGATCTTCGGGGGTGCAAACAGACTGCCAAAAAATGAGGGGTTTGGAAAAACCAGAATAAATGCGAAGATCCATAAATTTGTGCAGAAAACAGTTTTATAAATTCATTAAATTTTTGTAAGCAGACATTTTTTCTTTTGAACAATAATTGCCATATTGCTTAGCTATAAAGTTGACTGTGCGAACATTTAGGAACTTATACAGTAATTCAATGCAGATAATAAATTAAATGTCTTTCATTTTAATTTTAGGCCATCCGGGTGAGTTTTTCTCATGTTGATTTAACTTTAAACATCATGATCAAACTTAATTTTGTTTCTTGTCCTTGTTATCGTTTAATTTTATCTGATGCAATCAACCATCAGCTTATAAGTTGTGGGTTACAAAATGCGTTTATGGTTAATGATATTGAATCATTGACAGTTTGTTTATGTTTACTTTTCGCAGAAAGAGACTTGCTTGGAGTGGTTCCGATGACAGCTCGGACTGCAAATGACAGTGAGGCGAAACCTAAGTCGTCCACCCTCACGAACGACATTGGAGAGCGACGCAAGTGGGAAAAGAGGAAGCAGTCTTCCATAACATCAGCCAACTGTAAGCTTTCAATTTAACATACAATTGTATTTAATGTTTATTGTAGGTATTTTAAATTAAATTCTTGCAGTTTGCCTAATACGCATGAGCTATCAATTTTATTAAGTATCACTCAAGCATTCGCAAGCTTTCAAGCTTTCACGTTTTAGTTTTTGAAATAAATTTGGCATCTATGTGAAATTATGCGAAGTTTTTGTTAATCTACATAAACATCTATCGGATTCGTGCATTTATTCGATTTGTCTCAACATACACCTCCCATCTTAAAACCAATCAGAACGGGAAATATAATTTTCTCAAGAACGCCAGTTGGCCATAGTATTACAAATAAGGAGAATAGGTAATGCGAGTTTCAACATAATGTTCCAACTAATCGTTTTGAAAATGTGAAACAGTTACAACCAGGATTAAATTAACTTTCCTTGTACAACAAAAGCAGGTCGACAAGTCACTATATAAAAATTAAACTTTACTTCCTGAACCAAAGACTGTTGAATTTTTGTCTAACATTATTGTCGTCAACACTCAAAACTATCATTTTATCAACAGCATCATATTTTAACCAAAATTTTTTCAATACATATTTATCATTTTTAAACCTGTTTAAACATTGATCTCGATTTGAAAAATTGTTTCCCGCGACCGAAGACAAAAAATATGTAATCGTTTCTTTTCTTGAAAACTCACAAAATAACTTTAAATTATGTCTTCTTCCAATTAAAAAAAAACTTTGTTTAATGAGAAACGAAGATTCAACCAATAATTGCTCTTTTTAAAACTTCCGAGCATTCAAGCATCTAACAATCGAAAAAACATTAATCGAGCAATCAAACTTAGAAAAGTAGATGTTGATCAAAAACAGAAATTTAGGAGAGAAACGCCAAAAAGCTATTAAAAAACCAAAAAGTTTTTCTCGAAATCGACAGGGACTGAAATCTTTGATCTGTTAATTTTCTGTTATTTGAAAAAATGGCAGCAGTTATAATTTGCTAACTTGTGAGGCGTTGTTTGATTTTTATCTTGACTATACTTTAGTTTGCAGCAACATTAAAGTATTTGAAAAAACTATTTCTTGTATTTACCTCACAAAAATTAAATTCCACTGGACTAAATTTAGCTGTAGCCAGAGTTAATTAAATTTTCGATCACAATTTGAGGGTTTTAAATTTGGTTTCAATTTCAATTTTTTTCGGCATAGTAAAATAGGTGAGTAGTCTTTTGTCAATTCAATTCCAGTTTTTTTACAACCAGGAAAAAAATTCCGCATAGCAGAAGTGTAATGAGAGGTATAAAGAGGTTTGCTGAATCCGTTTAATGAAAACCAATTAAGTTCATGAAAAAAAAGAAACATGAAAAAAGACTTTCCATCAACCCATGATTTGACGAACTGTGTGTTGCGCAAAGGACGATTGTCATTTATCTGGTTGATCAAAAAATTAATAATTATTCCTTGCTCTGAATTAAACGATAACAGAGAACAAGGTTGCAAGCAAAACTTTCAACGTTGACCATTTTTTCTCAGTTTTAGTCTAATGCCGCATTAAAACATCCCTAGTTCAGAAATCGTTTCTTATAAATGTAAGAAAAACAAACGAATGTTTGACTTTAGTTAGACAAAAACAACAAATAGGTTTTTTTCTTCGGTATTGTCTGTATGCTCGGTTTGTAAACGCAAGAATTTGTCAATATGCTTAGTTGCCTATATTATGTTTTGTTTGTTACATTTGGTATGTTTGATTTTAAACCTAGAAAATTGTCGGTCTGCTTGGTTGCAAGTCACAGGAAATCGATTGCAAACGACATAGTGCTTGATTTCTCATGATCACTGATGATCTCTGATTCCTTAAATCCCATATCAAAACTCAGTGACTGTAATTTACAGAGAACTGAATCTCCATCAATGTTCAGCTAGTCTGTTAAATTTTTAACTTGAAAAACAAACAAAAAAGTCACAAATGTTGAACTAGTCTTATAAATGTGCAAAAGAGAATAGTCGACGAGTTTTCACTTTATCTCAAAAAAATTGTCTACAAGAAGTACCTTTAAAGCTGCTGCGTTTAGAAAGTTAGCATAATATTTGACTACACAATAATTTTTTTTAAAAAAACCGACGATTTCTTACGTTCTAAGCTAAACATACAGAACAAATCGAAAATACCAAAAATTTCTGATGTGGAAAAACCAAACATACCGAACATTTCTTGCGTCGTTTTGTGCGGTCCTCTGGAATATGTTGGTTGTATTTATTTAAGATCTTAAAGTTTTTATGCAGATTAGGTTTATACAACCATAACTGGACTCACAAAAAGACTCTCGCTCACCGGAACTTATCACCTATTGACGTTCGTATGATAATGACAATTCATTTAGGACTAATCACACAGCTTGAATAAAAAAAATCGGGTTCACGTCTGCTACGTCTGCTCTCTTCCAGGTACTCCGTTTGGATCAACGGAAAATCTATTCGAGGATGTACTCGGTACAGATGTAGTTTGGATGCCCAATGAGCCACAGGGCCCAAATCCAATCTTGGGTATAGAGACTAGCGACAAAAACACTCCCAAATCAGCAGGCAGAAGACGATTCTTCAGCACAAATCACGCGGAATTGAGGCAAATTGAAACTGCTCATGGCAGAGGTTTGCTACCGCTATTAACACAATAAGACTTTTTGACATTTTTGGTTTTTATCAAAGAACATTATCACAATTTATCGAAAAATGTATTCCCTGAGAAAAATGATAGGAGTTTGAAGGTGAACATTCACAATTGAAATTGTTTACGCTATAGCCACCATACAGAAACAGAACGTGGAGACTAAACACTTGAAACGTTCAGCAAAGCAATGAAGAAAATATTTTATTTGCTTTGTGCTTTTCTCATTTCTTGAGCATTATCATTTAGGTGAACGAATGTCGAATTTCAAAAAAAATTTTAATGCAGATATTAACTGTGCAATAGCAGTAGTATACATATCTGCCATGTTACTGGAGGGGGGTCCGGACCCCCCCCCCCTACAAGAACTCTCACCACCGAAAAACTGATTTTCTCTTAGTGAAAGCAAGTTTTTTGGTTAAGTTTCGCCATCCTGAGAGAAGTTCTTGTGTAAAGCTGACTGGCGAAACTTAACCAAAAAAAACTTGCTTTCACTAAGAGAAAATCAGTTTTTCGGTGGTGAGAGTTCTTGTAGGGGGGGTGTCCGGACCCCCTGCCCTCCAGTGCCCCCTCCCATTGGTTAAGTGCGCAACCAACACAAAACCGCCGGTCATTAGTCTCCAGACCTTCGAGGTTGGCATAGATCAAGAAGGATGACTCCCGCTAGGGGGCGTTGGAGGAGCCACAATGTGGGGCCCCTCCATACGGGTTAGAGGTACTTCGGGCCATAGGGCCTCTAGTCCCTTTTTCACCAATCGGGCAGTTCTTGGTGTAAGACCATCTGTGTTTGGTCGAGCAGTGGTTCTGAACACTTTTGATGAGCGTATATGTCCTGGGACATAGCGGGCACTGAAATTCCGCCTCATCTTCTTGTTGTGTCAGTGTGTTCCCACTCAGTTCAGTGCTCTGTGGTTCTGCTTTTGATTCCACAGTGACATTGTTACTTTCAACTATTGTACACTGAGGGTGCGCCTTTTTCACGTGGTCAAGCCACCATCTGGTTTGCTTGTATGTCATTTTGCAGCCCGTAGCTGGACATATCATTGGCGCATTTGTGGGTATTTGGGCTTGGAAAGGAGTCATATCCAATCCTTCGCCACTTTCAGAGTGGTCGTTTCTCAGATGTCTTCGCATCTCTTTTATTGTTGCAAAGTGCCTTGCACAATTTCCAATCTCGCAAGCAACAATTTGTTCTCTCGTGCCCACTGATTTCACTTGAGTATTTGCGTGCGACGAATACTCTACTTTTGATGGATTTCTTATCCATTCTTCAGTATCTCTTACACAGAGTCTCTCTAGATCAAGTTTGTGTGCACGTATCCAATCTTTGGAGTACATCTTTCTCCTTCGCGTTATGAACTCATCATCTTGCAGCTTCTTGAGACTCAGCCAAAGCTTCGCTCTTCTTACTGCGAGTTCTATCTTGATGTCTCTCAGAGGGACTTTCAGTGCAAGGACTTCAGATGTGTAAGTTTTCTTGCTGCATGTCTTAAGGACCATTCGACGGGCTTTGTTGAGAACAGCGCCCATTTTGTCGATGTCCTTCTCTCGCGTTATGGCTGTTTCCAGCCCATACAGCAGTACTGGCTTGACACACATTTCAATTAGCCGACATTTAATTCTCATTGTGAGAGTACAGCTGACTAGCGCAGGTCTCATTTTCACGATAGCTATTCTAGCTTTAGTGCAGTTACTCTTCACAGCGGCCTCAATATCAGATTGGCTATGTAGTATCGATCCAAGATACTTAAACTCAGTGACTTCTTTCGGTCTTTTGCCCTGGAGGGTGACATTACATGCTTTTTCCATATTTAATGTCATTACTTCTGTCTTTGGAAATGAAATTTCCATGCCGGCTTTCTCCACCTCCAAGCTGAGTTTATTCAATTTGCTCTGCGCTTGCTACTCACTTTTTCCTAGTATCACTAGGTCATCTGCATACGCCAGATGATCTTTTTGGGCTAGACTCCTTTTGCAGACAATATCAAATATTAAGCTAAATATTTGTGGACCGATGACACATCCTTGTCTGACCCCTCTTTCTAATTTGAATTTGATCTTTGAGTCTAGTTCCCCGTGAGCATTTTCATGTATTTACCATATTAGGCTTCTGATGGTGTTTTCAACTTCGAAAGCTTTCAAAGATGTCATTATGGCTTCTCTATCAACCGAGTCAAAAGCTTTGACAGGGTCAATGAAGACCATCACTAATTCTTCTCCAGATTCTCTGGAGTCTTGAATGACCTCTCTCAATCCCCAGATTGCTTGCAGAGTGCTTCTTCCCTTTCTGAAGCCAAACTGGAACTTGTCCAGTTTGTGATCTGTTCTCAATTCAACTCTGCTTTTGATAATTTTGCATAGAAGCTTTCCTTCGGCTTCAAGCATAAATAAGGACCGATAGTTGTTCGGGTCTGTCTTCAGCCCTTTCTTGAACAAACTAACGACTTTCGCGTCCTTATATTCCTGGGGTACTTTCGTTCTTTCTGCCCAGATGCTTTGGAACACTTTTGTGAGAAGAGGACTCAACTCCTTCTCAAGCGCTTTCAGCATTTCTGGGAAAATGCAACTTTTCCCAGGTGCTTTCCCAGATTTCAGGGTTCTTAAGGTTGTTCTAACCTCGGCCTCATTGGGCTCTTTGCAGAAGTCTTCAGAACTATTCGGTTCCTTCGAGAGGGCTTCTAGCATCGTTGCATTTTGAGTCAGTCGTTGCTTGAACAGCTTCTGATAATGTTCTTGAAACTGACTTTTGGTGGGGCCGCTCATTTTCTTGTTACGCTCGAACCAGGTTACCCTGTAAGTTCGTAACGTCTCTTTCAAGATTTTATGGGCCATTCTGGTTTCATTATCATCGAGCTGTTTTTCAAAGCTTTTGAGGTTTGTCTCGACTGCTCTTTCTTTGCATTCAGAGGTGATTAGCTCATCTTATGCAGATTAGGTTAATACAACCATAACTGGACTCACAAAAAGACTCTCGCTCACCGCAACTTATCACCTATTGACGTTCGTATGATAATGACACTTCATTTAGGACTAATCACACAGCTTGAATTAAAAAAAAAATTGGGTTCACGTCTGCTACGTCTGCTCTGTTCCAGGTACTCCGTTTGGATCAGCGGAAAATCTATTCGAGGATGTACTCGATACAGATGTAGTTGGGATGCCCAATGAGCCACAGGGCCCAAATCCAATCTTGGGTATAGAGACTAGCGACAAAAACACTCCCAAATCAGCAGGCAGAAGACGATTCTTCAGCACAAATCACGCGGAATTGAGGCAAAATGAAGCTGCTCATGGCAGAGGTTTGCTACCGCTATTAACACAATAAGACTTTTTGACATTTTTTGGTTTTTATCAAAGAACATTATCTTAATTTATCGAAAAATGTATTCCCTGAGAAAAATGATAGGAGTTTGAAGGTGAACATTCACAATTGAAATTGTTTACGCTATAGCCACCATACAGAAACAGAACGTGGAGACTAAACACTTGAAACGTTAAGCAAAGCAATGAAGAAAATATTTTATTTGCTTTGTGCTTTTCTCATTTCTTGAGCATTATCATTTAGGTGAACGAATGTCGAATTTCAAAAAAAATTTTAACGCAGATATTAACTGTGCAATAGCAGTAGTATACATATCTGCCATGTTATTGGAGGGGGGGTCCGGACCCCTCCCCCCTACAAGAACTCTCACCACCGAAAAACTGATTTTCTCTTAGTGAAAGCAAGTTTTTTGGTTAAGTTTCGCCATCCTGAGAGAAGTTCTTGTGTAAAGCTGACTGGCGAAACTTAACCAAAAAACTTGCTTTCACTCAGAGAAAATCAGTTTTTCGTTGGTGAGAGTTCTTGTAGGGGGGGGGGGGGGTGTCCGGACCCCCCGCCCTCCAGTAACATGGCAGACACTGGCTGCTCCAATGTGTATTTCAGAAGAAAGAATGCTTAGTACGGAGTGCTTAGACTATGGTTATAGTCTGTTGTAGGAACTTTAATTTTTTTTATCTTTTAGACCATGAGAGGCATACTTGAAAAACTTTGAAAAATTTTCAAATTTTTTTTCGAAAGTTTTTCAAAGTCCTAAAATGGTCTGAAATGGATTTTGCGCTATGAAAGAGCAATCAAAAGTGATTATTTGTTGACTTCACTTTTTTTCACCTAAGTAGTATAGGGGTCGAAACATATAAAAATTTCGAATTTTTGAAAAAAATTTTTCAAAATTTTTCAAAGTCTTAAAATGGTCTGAAATGGATTTTGCGCTATGAAAGAGCACTCAAAACTCATTTTTGTTGACTTGAAATTTTTCACCTAAGTAGTATAGGGGTCGAAACATATAAAAATTTCGAATTTTTGAAAAAAAATTTTTCAAAATTTTTCAAAGTCCTAAAATGGTCTGAAATGGATTTTGCGCTATGAAAGAGTACTCAAAACTCATTTTTTGTTGACTTGAAATTTTTCTCAGATAAGGTCTACTATGACAATTTCCTCGAAAAACTATTTGATTAGCAATATTCTATTCTCTTGAAACTCTGAAACTTTCCTTCTGAGATGTCATAATTCAAAATACAAAACAAAAATACCAATTCAATCAGTGTCAGAGTTTCTAGAATCAAGACTTTTGCTTTCATTGAATATGTTTCTGTTCACATAAGCAGTTTTCTTTTTTTGTTTTGCTAATGTTTGCTAAAGTAGTATCACTGTCACTGCTGCTGGTAGAGTTATCCAGGCTTTCCTCGGCTTCGTTGAGAATGAAGGGTGTGATATCTCTGACTGTAGAGATATAATTTGTGTCACAAATCCACTTAGAATTTGATGAATGGATTTGAGGTGCGAATCCAAGTTTTACAGAATTATTGGATTGCTACTTTTAGATTTAGTTATAATCGTGTTACAATTGCAGACAAAGTTAGCGAGAGTGGAATCCCTCCTCAAATCCACTAAGATCTCGATTAGTGCAAAACAGATTAAATTGAATGCAACTGAATTCAGAAATAAGATTCAAGAGAGTGAATAAATAATCAAACGTGGGGGATGTGAACAATCTGAAATATTGACTTTTTAGTCGGCGGTAAATTACTTGTATGTGAACGATGACTTTAGTCTGACAAGGACAAGAATAAAATAATTTAGTACAACTTAATGAACATGAACTAAAATAAGGTACAACCGTACCACATATCCTGGGCTGAGCAAAATTTTAAACTGCAACAGCGAAAAATTTATGATAATATTAACATATGTACTGGTTATTATAAATAATAAAGATTGTGAGCAACAACAGACGAGTAGCTGAGAAGTAGTGGAAAGGTGGCTCGAATGTGGAAGTAATTTAAATCAATGTAAACTGTCAACATTTACAGTAAAATGTATGCACGCAATATAAATTAAGGCGCAATCGCGATGCAAATCCTGCAAAAGTATAACACAGGAGATATGGTTACATGAGCAACATCAAATTTAACTAAAGAATACCCAACACGAACACAAATTTAAGGTACACACTAAACATGAAATGAATGGAAAAGTGATACAATTCCATATTTAACTGAACAATTACAGAATTTAAATTTTAACAATTTAACAATTAATGATGAGAGTTTAAGCAGTTTTGATTCAAATTTGGTTTTCGGCGTCAAAGACGCTCATACTTATTTCCCGTGCATAATCGTCATAGTGATAATCCACAGGTGACCATGTTCCCACTGGAGGGGGCGCAGGAGGGCTCACCACTCGCAGTTCGTAATTCGTATCAGGAACGGGAGGCTGTGCTGCTTCTTCCTGAATGATAGTCTCTATCACAGGATTTGCGGGTCTTTGTTTTTTAGAGACAGGAGCAGCCGAATCGTCACTCAAAGAACACACCGAACTTTCAAATCCGTAGTAGTCAGGCGCGCGGCAATTACGTTTAGTGTGGGAAGTCTATGGAGAGGCAACCGATGATGTTGCAGAGGAGGCAGCAACAGATGAAGCATTGGAGGTGTTCAGCGTGGCAGATGTAGTACGAGAACTATTACCTCCTGCTTGGGGTTTTCGGGGTTTTCGAGACGCCATGGCTTTAGAAATGTTGCTGTTCGCAGATGAAACTCCTGATGCTGCATCAGACTGGTTGGGGCGATGACGGATTTTAATTTCTCCGCGGAATTTTTTCTTCAATTCTTTGGTATGTTGCGCAATCTTCTCCTCGGTCGTTTTTTCATACGGCAGAGGTCGACGTTTAGCGTATTCCCATAGGTCTGTATTGCGTTCGGCACGGGTGCCGAACTTAGCAATATTGCTATTTCGGACACTGACCTCAGGTACTCCTGGTTCCTTAATGACTGTAGTAGTATTAGATGTACGGACAACTGTACTACCGGGGGCCAGGGTTTCCCAGAGTCCGCGAAGGTCTCGTTTCGAACGCTTCGTTACTTTCCGAGCCAACTTAAGTTCCAGTGACTGCTCTGTCCGCGGGATCGGATTATTCAATTTTGGGTGCAGAATGAAATGGGAGATAGACTTGTTGTGATCAACATTGTAGCGGCGACCTGCGTCTACCTGAGCTCTCTGCATGGCCTCGTCGACCAAGATATCACTGCGATCCCCCGTCACCCATCCATTTTCGTCCAAGTAGTCTTCAACTGGGACGGTATCAGCGTCTAAATAGTGGTGAAGAATGTTTTCGTATGATAAGTTAGATGATTTAGGTGTTGTACTTATATTACTCATTGGTGTATTTGGCTTTCTTCCAAAATGTGCTTGGAAAGGTGTTACGTTTGTTGTCTTTTGTTTACATATACGTAATTGATATACAATTGACTTTATTGCTTCTTTAATTGTGAATGTATTATTTCTATTGTTTAATTTCATACAGCCTAAGCGTCTTTTAATAGTTTGTATCAAACGCTCCACTAATCCTATAGCTCTATGATCGTTTGCTGGGGCAGTGAGTATGTTAATATTATGTTGTTTACAAAAGTTTTTAATTTTATAACCTATTAGGCAACGTGCTTGATCTAATCTAATGTTTCGAGGGACACCGTGAATTTGAATGTAGTCGTCTAGAAATTTAAGAATATTGGGTCCATTAGCTTTATCAAATACTTCTACAGAAGGATATTTAGAAAAACGATCAGTACATGCAAGAAAATGAATATCTTGATCTTTTTCATTGGTGATTGGACCTCCAAAGTCAATTTGTATTTCTTCATTCGGCTCTGTACATGGCAATAAAGGTTTCCATTTAGACGCCGGAATAACAGGCTTAAGATTCTTACCAATATCAGTACAAGGCTTGCACTGGGCCGCTTTGTTCAAAATTTCTCGGTGCATATACGGCCAGAACGCGTATTGCCCGAGCGTTATCATGCCCCAACTTCCCGGATGTGTTAAGTGGAGGCTTTCCAAGACCGCGTCTTGAATCGAATGTGGAATCGCTACGCGTTCGTCCACACAAACACATCCCGAGCGGACATGTAAATCCCTCCAGTACGAGAAGAGATAAGGATTCACTTCCTTACACCTTTGGGTGTCGTTTTGAAGGATGCAGTCACGTACTTCCTTCAGAACTGCATCTTTACTTGTGAGAACTGCCAAGAATCCCTTTGTAAAAAGTTGTGTTAAGTTGTTCTCAAAGACCTCTTCTTTTGACAGTTCCAAGTTTGGTGATGTTTGACCTTCATTCGATGAGCGGGTGGTATTCACTCCTGAATTGGGGGTAGACTGGAACGTGACCCGGCTGTGTGTAGGGGGAATTTGCGGATTAGATGCAGAGCTGCTCATTGTGTGATTACGAATTGAATGGATACGTGATGTGTATGATGGGAAATTAAGATGAGGCTGGATTTGAACTGGCTATGTACTACTAGTAGAGAGAGATTGGAATTGATTGTTCTGCGTTTGCAGAGTTTTCAAGAAGCAACTGAGTTGTATTACGATTAATGGCAGAAAGCAATTTAGAATAGTTTGTTAAGCGAGGATGCGAGACACGTGTGGAATTTGTGTGAGTAACGCTGTTAAAATGCTGTGATTGACAGGTTTGTGGTGTGGTATTTACATAAATTGCAGCAATAGCGTCACGAATTCGGGTAATTGTTGCTACCGCAAATTCCTCGTCATATTTGTTTGTAACTTTTGCTTTTTGATTTGGTTGGCGAGAAATATAATCTAACAGCCCCATTTTTGCACCGGGTATATGTTCAATATTAAAATCAAAAGGTAAAAGACGATTGATCCAGCGTGTTAATCTACTTTTATAGGATTTATTTGATCTATGTTCTTTCATAATGGAGAGTAATGCTCGGTGATCCGTGATAATTGTGAATGATTTGCCAAATAAGTAATATTTAAAATATTCTACAGACCACACCACACCTAATAAATCTAGTTTATTAATACTATAGCGTTCCTCATTAGAGTTGAGGAAACGAGATGCAAATGCAACTGTGTGGCAGCCCGTAGGCGAACGTTGTTCTAATGCTGCTCCTAAACCCGTTCTTGAAGCGTCGCATTTGATCCGCGTTTCCAAGTGAGGATTATTGTGTGTGTTTTCTGTGGTATTTGCAACTTTATCTTTAATTGCTTGGAAGTGTGTATCATGTTCAGTGTTCCAAATGAATTTTGTGTTCTTTTTTGATAAGGGACGAAGGGAATGAAACATTTTGGACAAATTAGGGATAAATTTTCCGAGGTAATGAACAGAACCTAAGAAAGATCTAAGTCGTTTTAAATTTTTAGGTGCTGATAGTGAAGCGATTGCCGCTGTTTTTGACTCAAGTGGAGCTATTCCTGATTGACTAAACTTATGTCCCAACCATTCAATTTCGGTTTTTGCAAAATGACATTTAGGTAAGTTGACTCGTAAGTTATCCTCATCTAATTTCTTTAAACATTTATAGACGAGTTTTAAGTGGTCATCTTTAGAACCACGACTAACTACTATAATGTCATCCAGAAAACAATAGGTATTTTGAAGTCCGACTAAAGTGTAATCCATCACTTTTTGGAAAGCTGCTGGCATATCAGTTAAACCGTAAAAACCTGTAATAAAACGGTATATACCAGTCCTCTCACCGCTAATAATATTAAAGTTACAGTGTTTAGCCGTTTCCGGGTCTAATTTAAGTTGACTGTATGCATACTTCAAATCCAATGTTGAATAATATGTTGTTTCTTGTGATGCGGATGTATGTAAGTTCTGTTGAATTGTATCTATCAAATTATCAATATTTGGCATTTGGTATTTGTTTTTATGAATAGATTTATTTAAGATTTTGGAGTCTAGAGCTAATTTAACTGTTTTATCTCTTTTAACTGTAATAACTATCGGTGAGATAAAATTCTTGTCTGAGCAACTGTTTAGTTTTATGATATGTTTTTCATCAAGTAGTTTTTTAAGTTCTATGTTAACTAGTGGTTGTAAATTAATTGGGACTCGTCGTCCTTTTTGGTGTGTAGGTGTAAATTCATTATGGAATGTTGAATTTACTGTATGTTTTAAAGATTTACCGATACGGGAGATGAGATCTGGAAAATGAAAATCAGAAGATATCTGCCTCTTGATTGGACATTGATTTTGATCAATATTTGCGATTTGTTTTGATTGAATAACAGAAAAGCCTAGCTTTGGAAAAAGATCTCGTCCAATGATGAGTCGGTGACCGTCTTCCACGACAGTTACATCAACGCCTGTGGCTGTCCAGTCATTACACTTTATTGATGTATTGATCAAACCGACAATCTTGATTATATCATTGGAAAAAGTTTTCAGATCGTGTATTTCGGGGGACTGTACCCAATAACTTTCTTTGCATTCAGATACCACTGTGTCCGCCAAACTTTTGTTTACAATGGTGCAGATGCTTCCCGAATCCACCAAAGCCTTTGTGCATGTATTTCCAACACAAATGACTAAATTTACAGGTTCTACCTCACGAGTGTCGGTCTTGATGGAAATTGCAGCCACGCAGTTATCGTTATAATCGTCATAATCGGAATCATAGTTAGCATCGTAAATGCTCTTTTGCTGTAGGAGCTTGCTAATATTATTCACCTGTTCCGCCGCCGCTGCTGAAGTACATACTGTAGCCGCCTCCGAAATTGAGTCATCTACGTAGTTCACTCTAGGTTTTGGTTGCTAGGTTGTTTTGATTTGCCGCAAACTTTTGCAAAATGATTAGCGATACCACAGTTTTTACAAATTTTTCCACGGGCAGGACAATTTTGGCTATGAGAAGGATTCCAGCCATAGCCACAGTTTGGGCAAATCGTAGGTTTGACAAATTGATTTGTCGGTGCTCGGGATCTATTCCACGATCCTTGAACATTATTTATTGATTGAACAGAAATTTCATTTGTGGCACTAGAGGTCGGAGTTCCAGAAATTTTCAATTGGGTTTGTATACACATTTCAATATTCATCGCAACCTCAAGGGTTTTTTTAGCCGTCCGAGTTTCTTTGAGTAACTCCTTTTGGATCTCACCATCTTGCATATTAGCAATAAAGACGTCCCGAATGATGGACTCCTCGTGACTTCCTAGGTCGCAATTTAGAGATAACTCTCGGAGGCACCCGTAAAACTTTTCAACAGGTTCAGCTTTCATCTGTTTACGAGTGAGAATTGTATAACGATCAAAGCTGATATTTCTCTGCTTAGTGAACACCCTATCCAGGCATTCCCAAAGAACTTTTGTTGTCACTCTATCGATCTGGATGCTCGGTTCTTGTGAACCAAATATTCGTCTCCCTTCCATTCCCAAACTGAGGTATGTTAGAGAGACTGCTTTGCTGTCACAATTTTTCCAAGGTTTTTCTCCACACAATATGCCTACTAACTCTATTTTTTGACATCTGTTGAGCCACGAGTTTTTGAGCTGTTCATTTCTGGTCCGTCGATCTCGTTCACTTTGAGCTGTGCTGTTTTCAACATCATCCTCGTAAATAGGTTCGGGAGGTAGGATGACCTTGTCCGGGGGATCGTCAAGGAGAATGTCAATAGAAATTCCTTCTTTAGCCATGATAGCCAATTTGAGCATGATTTGCCATCTGTCCCATCGCAATGGAGGTTCAAGAGTTGGTTTTTCTTAAAAGGGCTCGATTCCCAAGAGGGCACGTTCTTTCGTTGCTGACTGCGTCATGTGATATCTCTGACTGTAGAGATATAATTTGTGTCACAAATCCATTTAGAATTTGATGAATGGATTCGAGGTGAGAATTCAAGTTTTACAGAATTATTGGATTGCTACTTTTAGAATTAGTTACAATCGTGTTACAATTGCAGACAAAGTTAGCGAGAGTGGAATCCCTCCTCAAATCCACTAAGATCTCGATTAGTGCAAAACAGATTAAATTGAATGCAACTGAATTCAGAAATAAGATTCAAGAGAATGAATAAATAATCAAAAGTGGGGGATGTGAACAATCTGAAATATTGACTTTTTAGTCGGCGGTAAATTACTTGTATGTGACCGATGACTTTAGTCTGACAAGGACAAGAATAAAATAATTTAGTACAACTTAATGAACATGAACGAAAATAAGGTACAACCGTGCCACAAAGGAGTTACTGATTTCATGATTAGAGTCGTCAGAATGATCAGACAGGTTTGAAAGGTCGACAACATCATTTAACTCCTCATTCGAATATGATGGCTGATAAAAGCCGGGATCAGGTGTTTCCCAGCCCAATGCCTCCCCAACTTCGGGAAGTTCGAACACATTATACGGTTCGTGCAATTCTGTATCCCAATCGGTTTCAACGCACATTTTCTTCGTAATGTACTCATCCCTCAACGAATAGTGTCCAAATGGTAGCGTAGTTTTTCGATTCGAGCTGATATATCTTTTGTCATCATATGCGCTTGGTGCAAATTTGTTGACATAAACAGTTTGTAATTGGTGTTTGTCGGTGTTGAACTTGAGGTTTTCTACTCTCACTAGATCACCGGTTTCTAATGTCTTTTTAAACATCTCATGGTTCAATTTGGCTTGAGCGAATTTTTTGCTTCCTTTTGCGGTCATCTTTGTTTGCCCGTTAGCAACGAGAATAGAGTACGATTTTGGTTTAAGGGCGCAAAACTCCTGTATTGGTGTTCCCGCAAGTTCATCTTTGAACTTTAAGACAACTCTTTCGTTTGATCTATCTTAGAGTTTGTGATCGGTTGGAAAATTTGTGAGGTCGAAATGATTTTTGAGATCCAAATGTTTTTCCAAGTCGTCATAAAAATTTTGCTTCTAAGCTTGTAAATGAAAGAGTCTGTATCTGAATACAACAGCACACAATCGGTTTGTTTTTTCATTACATTGTAATGGAACTCTAGCATGAAGAGCTTTGAAAGCTCTAAAATGCTAGCACCAACAATTGTTGGTTTGTTCCACAGGATAGACTGCTTTTTCTTAGTAATCAGAGTCAAGTTTTCGTCTATAATTTTGATTAATGAAATTTTGCCTTCAGATGTTGCTTTCAGAAGTTCTTCTTCTGTTCTGGCAAATGAAACTGTCACTCGGTGTCGCAGACTTTCACAAAATTTTCCAAAGGTCGAATTTGACATAAGTTTATAGAAATCTTGATCAAACTTCGTGGACGCTTCTTGTCGTTTTAGCGTGTTGAGTGCTATGTAGCTTGAAAGCCATTTCGATTGTCGAAAATTTACAGCTTGATGAAACTTTGTAATTTTGATGCCGTTGTTAACGTAGAATTTCAGGTTACGATAGTGAACCACATAGTTCTTCTTGGGATGGAAGGTCTGTCTCAGTTTTTTGGTTTTTGACACAGTCATTTTAAGGGTGTTTTTTAGAGAAATTTGAAAGTCACTCAATTCTAGAGGATCAATTGATTCCTTGTCTGGTACGAGTGGATAGTCTGCGTGTTTATCATGTAGTTCGTCAGGGTACTCCAAATCGACTTCAACCAGGAAACCAATATCCCCCTCATCTTCGGTTTGTAATATTGTGTCTAATGAAATGTCTTTAACGAGCTCAAAATCCTTGAGTGGCAATGGGTATTGGAGCATGATGCCACCGTAAAGATTATTCGCATCAATGTAGATTATTGATGAAACATCTTTTGACTCATCAAATTCCGGTAACATGGTGTTGTTGGCAACCTCATGTCTTGAGCTAAAGACGGAGGACAACCTTCCACGCATCATCCTTTCCGTCAAGTCAAGTATTTGTTGATCAGTCAGTAACTCAAGTTCTGGTTCACAAACTTTTAAGCAGGCACTTCCTGAAAGGTTTGAGGCCGTATAGAATTGCGAACAGTCCAATCCGTATGTGTTATAACACACGGACCGTAGCTCCTCAAATCAGCATGCTAACTGGAGAACATCTCCTGTAAGGTAAAATTGGAAGAACTGTTTAAGGTTTTCACAGTTAAACACTTTGAACACATTATTCAACTGAATGAGTTCCTCATTTGTGACGTCGATTTGGTTTTCTTATAAACTGTTCTTCCAGTTCTTTAGACATGGAAGAGAAAGTTCATTTAGCTTACTGAATGAGTCTACATATGAGTAAGGAAAGTTTCCTTTCTTCTTCAACAGTTTTCGCTGCTCGTCTGTATAGGCCTGATAGAAGTGGTCTAGGAGAGACAATTTGTTGTCGGGTAAATTTTGTACTAGTTTGTCTAAGCTACAAGGCATGAACTTGAAGCTATCGATAAAACGAAGGTACTCGTACACTGCAAGTTTATCACGCTTGCGTTTTCGCGTTTCGATAAAAACGCCGAAATTGAGTGCAATAAACTTCTAATCATTGGTTGGTATGACTTCAATTTTTGTCGACTGTGAAGCCGAGTGTAAGGACTTCACAATAAGATGTAAATCATAATTCATCATATTGTGGGCGATCACTGTAGTGTAGTTTAGCGTTCTTCGGTTTAGTTTACATGCACTGTGCGCATACTCAATGAATTGTCCGTTGTAGTGACAGTGGTCTAATACCTTTTCGTTATCATTGTTGAAATCAACATTACAAATCCAACACTTTGACCAGGTGTCTCTTGGAGGTGCTGTGCCGAGAAAACATGGGAATTTCCGCTTTTGCTGATAGAAATATTTTGCAAGTTTCTCTATTTTTGTAACAAAGCGTTCCATACAATCAGGTCCAGTCTATATATCAAAATGCAGGGCCTCAGAGTTATCACGTTCAACAACAATCATGCAATAATTGCAAGGAAGATGTTGTTCTAATGTAGAAGTGCTTGAAATAGTTGGGTTGTTTTTTGCCAATGCCACGGGCAAAATCAGAGATTCGAGATCCAGGTACACAACAAAAAATGAAAACCACCTTGCCGCATAGTTCTCAAACTTTACGTTGTTTTCGTCGAGTGTGGGCATTGTTATTTGTACTGACTCGTTTTCCAGACATACTTTTTGATGGGAAGTGAGTAGCCCTACTGATGAACATACATGAAAACAATTGCGACACAGCTCGCTCCTATCACGATACTCCCTTCCTTTGACTTTGGCAACAAGTTTCTTTAAATTGATAATGAGAACGTAGTGGTAGGTCTTTTCGTTTTGTAGGAGCAACAAGTCCAGAACAAAGGGAAATGGTTATCTTTTCGACAATCTCAGGGGCAGTAGCTGTTTCTTGTTATACCTGAAGCAGAACTTTTTTACAATTTCGGGGGGATATCAACCAAAAAAATAATATTAGATAACGGAGTTTTTCATAAAATTCAAGTTTGTTTTTACTTCGAAAGGCTTTTTTATAGTAGACAACAGTGTAACTTAAATATCTCATTACCTGAAAACATTGACTTGCACTTCATTTATATCTTCGAACTTTGATATGTCATGAATACTCATTGGCATTTCAAAGTTTCCTTTCGGCATCTTGGCTGATGGGTTCTCTCTACTGTATGTAAGAACATTTGTCCTAGGTCTGATGCACGGAGCTGGCGGTTCCAGTTTTTCTTTTTTGTAAACTAGGTGGTATCCAGCTGTGTAGCAATATAGAAAGCAGTTGTTGTCGCTTCCATTGTGTATGTTCAGCAAATTCGAATCCCTTCTCAACGGATGTCCCTCATGAAACGGTATGAAACTGCTTCCCCGGACAGGCACTTATTTGGTCAGCTTCAAGGTAACTTTGTCTATTGAGAGTAGCTGCCAAACACTTCCGTAGCTTGAAAACGAAACAAGTTTTGAAACAATGTTGTCGACAAGGTCTTCAAAAATTTCATCCGAAATACCTGAATGATATACGATTCGTGTATTCGTATTGAAAAACACGCTCAATTTTTCTTGATCATCATCCAAAGGTTTCTGAAGCGTCATTTCTACTACAAGTTGAACCTTTCGTGGAAACTTGTGCGTGTGTCTTTGGACTGTTTTCGAAATTTCCTCCCGGTTCCTGAACAAATATTCCATTATGTCTAAATCCCCTGGGCCGGCTCAACTTCGTAGTAGTTTACGCCATCGCTAATTGAACTGACTGTTGGTCTAGACATATCAACTTCATGGGTTTCCAAGTCCAAAATGGGCAGACCATGCTCATTGTTTATGTGCTCTGCATATTCGAGTTTTGATTGAAAACCTACGCGACAAGTATAGCAGACTTTTAAAATGGGCTGTTGATGAGAAATATGAGAATGCTTACGCAGTGTAGGAAGACTTCTAACGTTCTCGGAACACTGAAAACAGCTGAAAGTTGGTATATCTGGAAATATTTTATGTATATTCTTCATATGCTTGTTAAGGGACCTTCTGTTGGAGAGCTGAGCAGAACAGTTTGGACACTGAACTGGCATACTGTACAGAAGTACGGAACACAGTTTTAAAGCTTTGAATAGTGTTGCGACTTTTGAATAATAGGGTAAGAAAGGTAGAAAATAATGATTGATAACGTTAAGAATGATTTTGAGATATTTCTAAGTTGTGAGAGTTTTTAAAAAGCTTAGGAAATATTAATTTATAGTAAAAGTATGAAACGCTTTTAAATTTTTTTGCGACCAAATAGAGGTACGTATTCTTTGCTTTATGTTTTTCAATTTATTACAACTTTTTCACCCAAAAGTTGACGAACAGATAAAGCTGAATTTTCTGCAATCAAGTCAAGAAATGAAGTTTTGATTGCGTGGCACTACACGGGTTTCGTTTAATTCTTGAGCACACCTTCAGTTTACAGCTTTAGGTAGTACAATGTTTTCTAACCATGAGGGGGCGCAATTAAATATAATTCTTATCATGACAATTCATAATATACAAATTTCAACTATGTCTGAGACCTTTGTGTAAAACATAGGCAAAATATGGCAGGAACAATAAATAGGCTTATCAGTTCTTCTTAAATATTGCATGTACTCCATAATAAGTTTTCTTTGTATTGTGGAATTTGAGTTGTAATTTGAGTTTAGTGCAGAAATATATATAAGAATAGTAAGAAAGTTCTATCGGCCAGTATATGCTTAGCTATTGTTAAACATGTTGTAATGAATAATAAAGCAAAGTGAGAGAGTTTTCATTCAAATTGTACACTAAGTTCCCCCTTCACAGATAACGAAAATTCTTTCCTTCCAATGTTTGCTTGGTAATAACACTAGTCTTTTCATTAATCAGTAAACTTGATCGAAATTAGGGTTTTACCCGTTGGTTGTTTACCCGTTTGTTTTTTAGAGCAGGGAGTGTCATATCAAAGGAAAACGGTTCATGAAATTGAACTCTAACCTAACCCCTGAACGTTTCAGATAACAAAAACTGTTTTATTTCCTCAATTTTGGGCTGTGTAATAAGCACAATCTTTTCGTTAAACTGTAAACTTGACTAAATTTAGAAACGTACTGAACGGTTACTGTAGAGCAGTGAGTGTCATATCAAAGGAAAACGTTTCATGAAACTGAACTCCACCTAAATCCTGAATGCTTCAGATAACAAAAACTGTTAAATTTTTCAACTTTTGGGCTGTGTACTAAAGACAATCTTTTCATTAAACAGTAAATTTGATTATATTTAGAAACGTACTGAACGGTTACTGTAGATCAGGGGAGGGTCAAATCAAAGAAATGCCTTCTGCTTAGCAAATAAATGCATAGTAAACGCAGTATTTTGAACAAATATGAGATTTTCATTGTTTTTGTTGAATCAAAAATTCATTATGAAAAAATTTTTTCAATGGAGCCTAAAAAGTATTGAATTGTAATTCCAGATCACTTACCTATGGATTCAGTTAGAAAAATCAAAAATCGTATGTCAAGTTTTTGAGTTAAGGTTCAAAATATCATTAAAAAATGTATTTTTTGTGAAATTTCTGTTGAAAAATAGTAAATATCTCTATTAATTTTTAACAGTACCTTCATTCTTTTAATCGGTTCCAAGGAGTTAGTTCAATCACATTCACAGTACTTCGTGAAAAGTGAACGCAAATTTCATTAAAACTCTAAAATTTTGTTTTCTGAGTTCTTTTCTAAATATCATTTTTCATATAGGAACCTTTAAAAATTATGTTTCTCAGGCAATTGAATTGTTTCTTCAAACAGATTTTGTGTTCACTGTAAGCAGAGATATCTCAATTTGACTCTCAGTACTCAGAAGAAAATAATTGTTCTGCAAAAATGTAAAGATAGTTTGTTTTTTGTTTGATTTTTTGCTTCCTTACTTAGAGATAATGAAAAATTATATATTCTGAAGAAAATACAATTATGGAAATCCAATTGTGATTAATATGCGGTGAATGAATGTGAATACAGTTAGGACACCATACTGTTTTCGAGTTTTATAAAAATCAGCGCATCAAAAATGAATTTATTTTGAGTTGTCAAAGAGTGCTCGCATAGCTGAAATTTTTTTCTTTTTTGGAACATTGTCAACTGAGGGGTTTTCAGTGTTTTCGGGAGTTAAAGAGAAGTTTTTGGTAGGGGTATCTTCTTGTTCTTCAATTCCATTGTAAGTTGTGGGAGTCTCAAAGTTGTCTCCAGAAAGTTGTTGCTTTTTAGATTCGAAAAAAGTGAAGGACTCTGCTCTGAGCTATATGGGCTGAGTGTTGAACTGGGGCCCGCAGTAGGCGTGCAAAATGGTGACGGATTTGTTGGAGACTCAGGAGATTTTGGAAGCCCCCAAAGATCCGCTAAGTTGTCGCATGCTTGCAATACACCGAGCTGGTTCTCGTAGAATGGTACACAGTCACAATCGTATTTGTATATTAATTTTTTGGTTCCCATTGGTAAGTTCGATATATCATATTGTTCCAGAGGGTGCAAAAATGTTGTTGGTGGTACAACTCCCTCTGATGTAATGAATCCACTACCAGTAGTTTCGGGTTTGTCGGTTAACTGAGCTATAAAATTGATGAATATTTTTGGAAGCATGCAATGGTCGTGAGTTGTCCACTCTTCATTTTCATGAGAAAGTTTTTGTTGTACAATTACCACGAAGTTTTCATGTACAGTTTGATAGATAATTGTGCGTTCACATGACAAATCGCTTTCTGACAAAATATGGTAAGACATTGCAATTGCTCTGGAAAATTCAGATGAACTGTTAAGTTATAATTGAAGTTAAACAACAATGACGAAAATTTTGAAAGATAATGTTTCCTTGAAGCAAATACTAGTAATGTTGAAACGAAAAATTGAATCAAAAAAGAATTGAGGTACAGTTATTTTAAAAAGACACTTGTTTGCAGTATTAAAAGCATGAACTTGAATATAGAATTGAATGAGAACTTCAACAAATATGTAGGTTGTTCAATGTCGTTAAAGCGTCAAGTGTTGGCACACGAGTTGGGTTCATTTTATTGATCAAGTTAGTCTCTTGACACACCTAAGGTCATACATGTACTCTTCATTTTGGTTTTATCTGTTAAACCAAACATTAAAGTTGTATTGTTTCCAGGCAAGACCAGCCCGAAGTTAAGGCAGGCTCTAGTACCATGGGAATTTGTTTGCATACATAAGATAAAGACATTTATGTGTTTGCCTACAGGACTAACGTACAAATACTGTTAACTCAATAGATTATATTTCTTATCAGTCAACCAATTCTATTTTTAGCGTCTGCGTGTAATTTCTAAAATTTTAGTGCACGAAATCATTGGCACGGTTTTTCTTGAAGCAAAACAGTTAGTTGAATATATTGAATAAGAAACACAAAATGCCTTTTACAGCGGAGAGAGACGCTGAGTTTGGAGACGCTCATTTTGACGTTTCCAAAAGTGAAAAACGTTTGATCCGAGCAACAGTAAAAATTTATGACAAAACAGGAACTTTTATCTTCCTGAAGTTGTTCAAAAAAGTTGGTCAAGAGTTTGATTTTCAACAAGAGAATAAAACAGAGACTTTAGAAGAGTTTGAAAAGTTATCGAAAAAGAACGGAAAAATTCGTTTTGCTGCTAACGGCAACACTGAAAACGATTCTACTCTGAAAGCTCCCTCCGCAAAGAAACCTAAATTAAAACAAAAAGACGACGAATACGAATTCTCTGAATAATTTAAAGAGCTCGATTGAAAACGGTAGAAGCTATGTATGAACGTTCACCTGGTTACTTCAAGCAATTTCAAAAAAATTTCAGGTTTTTTATCACTGAAGAGAAACCAAAATCAACGTTTGCTAAAGTTTAAGCCATATGCATGCACACTGATAGCCTTTTTTGTGGAGTTTTACCTGCTAATCAATATCATGTTTTGTTTGATGTGTCTACAGATTTCTTGTGTTTGATGTGTTTTAAATCTACAGACTTCTTTAAAAAAACTAAACTTTATTCTGTTCCATGTTTAAATACAACTTTCAATTGTTTATTCTCGAATGGCAAGGACTTGGAGACAATCGGTACGGTTTTCGAAAAATTGAAGCTAGCTGTGGAAAACAATGGTCTAACGTTACAGAAGAAGGGAGACACTACAAACATTCAAAAACGTTTACCCAATTTGGTCAATGGCTTTGGCTGCAAAACTCATCGGGCAGTTGGAATTACTGCTTTCAAAACTCTAGAAAAAAGTGTTGAGAAAAAATCAAACCAACAATTGCAAACTGACCGATTGTCTACTGAAACTCTTAAGAGATTTGACAAAATTTTGCATGGTCCTCATTCTGGTGCTTTCTGTCAAATAATGCATATCTTTGTGAGTGGCTATGGAAAGTTAGATATTGACAATGATGTTTTGTGTGTTCGCTTAGTTTTTGAAAAAAAAAGTTTTAAAAAAAAATTTATTTCAATACAAAAGTTAGTAATGTTAGAGCATCATATGAAGCGCGAAACGTTTCAAATCAACATCACTCATCTTTACAAATTCTTTTTCATCAAAAAGATAATGAGCAATATAAATGCAAAATAAGCCAAACAATTTTGAGTTCGGTTTTTGAATTGGTTGGTTTCTAAGCAATTCAAACACGGTTTGAATAATACCAGCAGAGGAAACATGTGATACTAGAGTAAACTTACATCACTCATCATGTCGAAAACACTTTTGATTACAACTTCATTTATTAACCTTCATCTCCAATGTAGTAAATTAATAGTCCCTTGTTGCAGTATAGTCATACGTTACACGTTGTACTCTATTTATTCTTTGTTGTGTCATTCGTAGCACGAATGACTCTCTCCTAGCTGGCAGGTACTTGACCTTGCCTAGCTGTTAGATGCGTTGGCAGCGAACTGTCTAACTGCAGTTCTGCCTTAATGTGTATGAATTAAAGTTGTCAACGCCTACGTCTTTTGCACTTAACTTAAGACTTATCGGAAACGCATAACATGGCGCAGTCAGAGTTAAAAGGTAAAACCATACTCGGTCTAGAACCTTTTTGGGAAAGACCCAGTAGCAACCCACCAATACCATGGGAAAAGTGGAGAAGCCAACTCAAGATGGCAATCGTCGCTAAGACAAATATCCAAGTAGAAGACCTCCTCAGAGAGAAACCGACATCAGTCACCTACCCCCCAGAACCGGCGGAAGAGCCACCTGTAAACAACCCCACCCAAACAATGGAACGAGCGAGACTCACCCGTTACCACCAAGCCATTACAAAATGGAAAAACGAGTGTAACATCATCGACCGTGTAGGAGTATTGTGCGGAGAGAAACCGTGGGACAAGGCAGACAGGAAGGTCAAGTTATTAATATATCTTAGCCTAGGAGTAGAAGGCAGGAAAATGCATGGCAGAAAGTTCCCCCACACAAATGTCGAAACGAAAACCACACAAGAAATTTGGGAAGAACTAGAAATAACCTTCATTAGACCCAGGAACGTGACGTTCGACAGGTACCTATTACTAACACGTCGCCAACAACGAGGGGAAACAATGGAACAATTCCACTCAGCACTCCGCTCACTAGCGGAACACTGCCAACTAGGCCATTTAGAAGACGAACTTTTGCGTGACATATTCACAGCAAACATGACCGACCTGGAAATTCAGAAAGAACTATTAAAAGTCACGCTATCCCCAGAGAGAGCACTCGAAGTAGCGATTGGAATAGAATTGGGAGCAAGAAATCAACTCACAATCCAATCAAAGAACACACTCACACCAATGGACAAACAGGAAAACGTGATGGCCATATCGAGCTCACGATTCAGAGGAACAGGAAGACCCCCACGAACAAACACATCCACAATGACAAGACAAACAAGTCACGACTGTCGAAACTGCGGTCAACCGTGGACAATCGACCATAGGTCCAAATGCCAAGCAATGGGCCAAACATGTAGACGATGCAACAAACCGAACCATTTTGCGAGGGTATGCAAATCCAATCTGAACCGCCAAATTAACACAGAACGAGTAAACGAAACAGTCAACAACAACGTAGAAGCAGTCACTGAAGACGTCAACAACATATCGATTGACAATGAAGTACATTCACAGTACACTAATTCAGAGGACGATTATTCAGTCAATATGCTGTCCCCCGAGAAAGACAAGACGACCCCAGCAAAATTAGAAATACAATACGGAAACAGCAGATATTGGGTGATGGTGGACTCCGGTAGCTCAGCAAGCCTGGTAACAGAACGAATGGCGAAAGAGATAGAAGAACGAGACAGTAACACATGGTGGAGCCACGCCACGAACCCAGTACAGCTACGTAGCTACACAAATGACCCAATCCGTAATAAAGGGACCTTGTACAGTGATATCCAATGCAATGGATGGAATGCAGGGCAAGCAGACCTCATCGTCGTCCCAAACAGTCACCGGGCCATCATCGGCAGAGACCTCCTTCAAGCATTGGGAATCACCCTACATCAACAGGACCCCACAAACGTGGAAGGTAAGACCATCTACAACATCAGTGCCCCATCCACATGCCCACTAAAACAGGAGATTGCTATAAAATACAAAAACCTAACAAGCAGAATAGGTCGATCGGTCAATCATAAGGTAAAATCTAAATTTAAGTCGTATTCCTCATCCATCAAAAGGGACGCAGAATCCCACTCCACCTCGAAAAAGAAGTAGAAGAAGAACTAAAGAAACTCCAAACGAACGGACACATCACTAAACTAGACAAGTGTAGCGAAGAATTCTTCATCTCGCCTATTGTCATAACAGTCAAACGGGACAAATCAATTAAACTGGCTATGGACGCAAAAACGATTAATAAGGCAATCCGCAAGAATAAGTACCAAATGCATAACATTGACTGCCTAATGGATAGCATCGCACAAACAATCACTCAAGCGTCCGACGATGGAGAAGTACTATTCTCAACAATTGACCTACGCTACGCGTATAGCCAACTCCCACTGGACAAAGAGACAGCGAAACACTGCAACTTCAACATCATAGGCGGACAAGCCACAGGAACCTACCGATTCAATACCGGATTTTATGGTCTAACAGACATGCCAGCCGAATTTCAAAAAGCTATAGACATTACTCTAGCCAACCTCACAAACACATTCAGCTTTCTCGACGACATAATAATAGTCACAAAAGGGGGAATACAAAATCATAAAGAAAAACTATTCAAATGCCTAGATAAACTAGACGAAGAAAAGCTAGCAATAAACATCGAAAAATTTCATTTTGCAAAACAAAAAATATCATGGCTTGGATACGAAATCAACAAAAACGGCATTAAGCCAATAGTCTCAAAGACACAAGCAATCCTTAACCTCCAACAACCAAAAACACAGAAGCAACTGAAAACATTCTTAGGTAGCATCCACCACCTATCGAAATTCATCCCAAACCTAGCTGAAACATGCAAAGACTTCCGCAAACTTTTACAAAAAGAAACAAAATTTGTATGGCAAGAGCAACACGAAGCAGCCTTTAACAAAATAAAAGAAACAATACGTCACCTAACTGAAAACACACACTTCAATATAAACCGTAAGACTAGAGTAAAAACAGATGCCTCGAGAGGAGGGTTAGGTGCGGTACTAGAACAAGAAACGTGCGACGGGTGGGTCACAATCGCTTACGCTTCCAGGTTCCTAAACAAAGCAGAAGAAAAATATAGCATCAATGAACTCGAATTACTGGGAGTAGTGTGGGCACTAGAACATTTCAAACACTATTTATTAGGACATAATTTTATCGTCCAAACGGACCATCGAGCACTTTTGTCCATATTGAAAGAACGATCATCAAAAATACACCAAAGCCGCCTAACACGGTGGTGTGACAGGCTTATCCCATTTACATTTACAATTGAACACATACCCGGATCAAAAATGGGGATGGCAGATTACATGTCACGAAACCCAGATCAAATAGCAACCCCACCTAGCACATACGACGCTGACTTTATAATCGCACAAATCAACGTTATTAAAAACACATTAAATATAATCCGCAAACGGGGACGACCTAAGAAAGAAGCTATTGAAAAAGCCGTACATACAACAAAATTCAAAAGGCGCAGAGGCAGACCTAGAAAACAGGATATAAACACACAACACGCACAACACACCCCCCAACAAAACACCCCTAACCCGTCCCACGAAAACAACAACCAACCAACAATAAGGGTGGAATCGCGCCACGAATACAACAAATTCAAAAAATCCGTGGAATCGTCGCACGATTCCAATCAAGAAAAGTGCAGGCTAAAATTGCCGCACGATTCCACCACAATGAATACAAAAGACCAAAAATGGTGCCACAATAACGATCACATGCTTCAAAACGAGCAACCATGCGAGACATCAAGGACAAAGAACAATTACAACAACAATTACAACTTACGCAGCAAACGCAAAAATGCAACTGAACACATTCCAAACACGGAATATGACGTCATAAAAAACAAGATAGTTTTGAACCACACAATTAAGAAAGCGCATTTGCCAATTACTTTATCCCCTGCTCAGCAGCATTCACAAACTTTACACTTATCCGAATCTAGCAAAATGAGTAAATCTACAGAAACCCAAAATCCACAAGCCTCGCCATCAAGACCAAAATTTTCAATGAGCAACTTCCTCAGCCCATCCAAATCACCATCAGCAGAAACGCAACAACATCCAAAGGACAAAGAAGTGAACGATATGATACAGGGCGTATTTAACATGAAGTTAATTGTAGCAATGACTAACCGAGACTCTGTCCTACGAGAAGTTAGAGATTGTATACTCACCAACGACGAACAGAGATGCAAAAAGCTCTGCAAACAAATACATGGGCAATGGAGGAACCTCAGCACCCACAATGGCTGCATACTAGTGGACAATAAACTCGCGATCCCACACGTAATGAAAGAACCAGTCATGGACATACTGCATGCAACCCACCCCGGCGCATGGGGAATGACAGAGCTTGGCCAACGTTTATGGTGGCCGTACATCAATCGGGACCTTATAAACAAATCAAAGACGTGCAGACCATGTACTGAATTTGGTAAGAATCTAAAAAGCTTAATACCAAAAAAAAAGTGGGCCCCCCTCCCACGATGCTCAGAACCGAATGAAGAAATACAAATCGATTTCGGTGGCCCAATAATAGACGGGCATGGTCGTGAAATATATTTCCTAGCCTGCATAGATCGTTTCTCAAAATTCCCAACACTCAAACTGTACAACAATGCCAACAGCCCTAATATTGAAAAATTTTTAAACAAATATATAGTACAACACGGTGTACCACGAAATCTAAGAATAGACCAAGCGCGTTGCCTAAAAGGCAACAAAGTACAACAAGTTTGCGACAAGCAGAACATTAATATAATCTTTGCCCCAGCCGGTGATCATCGTGCCATTGGTTTAGTCGAACGCCTCGTACAAACAGTCAAACGGCGTCTAGGATGTATCAAATTAGACCCTAAACAAAAGCCATTTAACATAAAACAGGCACTAAGCCAAATAACTTATGAACTACGTATTTGTAGGAAAAAATCAACAAAAGTTTCCCCATTTGAGGCACACCATGGGAGAAAACCTAATACCGCCTTAAGTAACGCAACTACAAACGCACATAAGAGTAATCTTGACTGGTCTAACACAATTAACGCATATTTAGATGACAACATTATCGGACAAGAAGACCTAATCAGCGACGAGAGGTGGGAACAGTCAGATCTAGACAGCGACAGCGAAGTCAAGGCGGCAAAAACCAAAAAGCCGAAGGAAGCAAAAGAGGATACCGGGGACATACCACGCGTTATCAAAATGGAATCATCCAAATTCGAAGAACCATTAGCGAAAACAAGTCCGAGTCTACTACTAGCAAGAAAGAACCTAGCGACCACCCGAAGTAAAAAGAACTTACAAGGGTTGTACGAAGCTGTACCAGAGGGCACGGTATTAGTGAAAACGACGGACGCTACCCTCACCCTAAAAATGCCCGGACAAAAGGACACGGTCCTCCATAAATCAGATGTTGCAAAGTTCGGTACCCCGAACAAAGGAATATACCTCTCATAAACTTTGCAGCGCGAAAGACAGTAAGAAACCACCACAAAAAGCTCGAGGAACTTATGCGGAGCCACGGGAAGGCCCAGATGAACAAGATCATGGGAATTCGACCCATTCGTAAAAGAGACACGCAGCCACGGGAGCACCACGCGAGATCTAATCTGGAAAAAGTTTCCAGGACCAAGGTTCCACCTAAGCGCAAATACATCCAGTCACCGAAAAAGGGCAAACCGAGCAAGGATCGATCGCGTGAATCGTCTCAAAGCTCCAATGAGGACCCCGCCCACACCAACCATCAGAAGGACGATAGCGCTTCTGACCCCTCAGAAGAGTTCGAAGTCGATACGTCGAACCTGCCATCCCGCCGCAGCCAAAGAGTGAGAACACGAACCACACTGTACGGCACAGACCCCAACGACAACGAGGACTCGCTATCAGAAAATGAATACCCTCCAATGAAAAAATTCTCTGGATTATCGAACTTCCAAGCACCCCAGGCCCCACAAGCACAAGCACAAACTTCCACAGCCCAAGGTACGTACGCGATACAACACACGGGAGAAGCACACGGACAAACCACTGCCATCATCCCTACAGCGAACTCCCCTGAAAAACAACCCGCAGTACAAGCGAGCGACGAAGGAAGGGAGCTCAACCCTGACGAACTCTAACGTGGCGACTCAGATAAACTGAACCAAAATTTTGTAACTAACGCAACAAAATTTTCTCATAAGCAGGGAAATGTGATACTAGAGTAAACTCACATCACTCATCATGTCGAAAACACTTTTGATTACAACTTCATTTATTAACCTTCATCTCCAATGTAGTAAATTAATAGTCCCTTGTTGCAGTATAGTCATACGTTACACGTTGTACTCTATTTATTCTTTATTGTGTCATTCGTAGCACGAATGACTATCTCCTAGCTGGCAGGTACTTGACCTTGCCTAGCTGTTAGATGCGTTGGCAGCGAACTGTCTAACTGCAGTTCTGCCTTAATGTGTATGAATTAAAGTTGTCAACGCCTACGTCTTTTGCACTTAACTTAAGACTTATCGGAAACGCATAACAGAATTGGTTGGTTTCTAAGCAATGCAAACACAGTTTGAATATTACCAGCAGAGGAAACAAGTCTATTGTGTAAATGTTTATTTGAGGTTAGATTTTGTCCCAGTGGATCTGCAAAAATATATTTCCCATTTTTCCGACAATTAAGTGTCCAATGTGTTCCAATTGTTTGAGAAGTTGATACATTCACTATAATGAAGCTGTTCTGAGATAGGCTAAGCGGAAAATTATCTGCAGCAAATACACCATGAAATTTATGCTTTAACAATTTACATCGTTGAACGAGGTTGTTTATTTCATCTTCATCCATCAGTTTGTAAGAATATGATTTTTCGAAACTCTTCGTGCAGAGTCGATAAAAATTGTGCTCGCTTTTTCACCAATTATGAAAATTTCAATATTACTGGGCAACGCGGCTGAAAACTTAAGTTCAATTGAAATTGAACAATTGCTAAGTTCAGGGTGAATAAAATCATGTGACGCCTGCTGAGTGCTGGTGAGATCAAACACCATAATAAAATGGTTAGGGTATTCAGACAAACTTATTCCATGTCCATTGTCAATATAGGCTAAATCTGACCTTGTGTTGAAGTAAAAGCGTTTTACGTCAGGTGTATTTATGGGGCTGTCTGCAACAGGGAGTCCATTTCGATAAAAACAAATCTGCTCCAGATTAAATTTACGAAAGTGAAAAGGATTGAGTTGTTTGCTTCCTAAGAAAGCTTCATTTGTGTTAAGACAAATGGCAGGACGTCGAATAGGCTCCCTGCTAAAAACATCTTCCTGTTTCCAACTTTGCAAACCAGTAGAAGCCAGAAATGTTTTTGTTATAGTTTCCAAGTAAGGATAGGACGCTGGGCTTGTTAGTAAATTTTTTTCAATGGCAGAAATGACGTCATCGTTCAATGTCATTTTTCTCACATACAAGTTAGCTTCTATAATTTTTACTTTGTATGATTTTGCAGCATCGTCAGATATTAAAACAAAATCATCTATTGATCTTCGAAAGGAAATTCGCAATGTGACTCCACTCAAAAGATGTCGATCACATGTAAAAAAAATCTACCGCTACTTTTCCATAAAAAGTGCATTCAGCAGATTGTCTAACCAAAGCTTTTCGTCTGTTAACTTCAGCTGTTGCTATCGCTCCAGGATTATCCTCGTACGAATAACCTTGGCAAGCCAACCAAGTAGCCTTTGCGTCTTTGTTGTGAGAAAATTCGATTTCAATGAAACTTTTGTGAGCATAATTTCCATTTGCATTTGAAATTTTCAGTCCGTTGGCAGATACTGTACAGTCAGAAAAGAGTGAATGTAAAACATTATTACAAAAGTAAGGAGCGTATGTTTTGGTTACATCTGCTGCAGCTCCAGCATCATATTTTAAATCAGCTTCAGAAGCCTGAACTATCTTGCATTTGATTTCCAGGAAAACTTTTCGCAGATCAATAAAATTATTTCTGTCTCCAGCAACCTCAAACACAAGCATGGGTCCGTTAGGACTGTAAACTGGCCCTACTTTTTGACAAAAGCTCCCATCAAAAGTTACAAGAAGCGCTGGTTTTTCAAATAAATCCAAGGAACTATGTGTTGCCTCTGTTGGTAACATATTACCGATCATCTTAAACTTTGGCAAAGAAATCTGACCGACTTCTCTTTGGCTGTTTGTATTTTGAAATGATCACCTTGCTTTTTTTGCTACCTTTTCTCGCTTTTGAACCTGAACGTTTAGATCGTCTACGATTAATTCGCCTTTGTCTCATTCGCAGTGCCAATGGGCCTCCTGTTTGTTTTTTGACTGTATTTGATATTGTGTTTTTCAGCGCTTGTTTTGGAGATTTTTTTTTACTGAAAACGTCCATTAACTCTGGTACGCTTTGTAACAGAAGTTCTTTTCCAACACGTTTTGCTGCTGGTAAAATAAATTTTCTTGCAATAGGTAGAGCGATTCTTCCGATACCACTTGCTAAAGCTCCAAAACCGCTACCTCTTTGCCTATAGTGTCACGAAAAATAAGGCAAGGCAGATGCTTGGTTGGTGTAGTATGAATCCATTGCTTTTACTCACCAAATTTTTTGAACTGCAACGTCAGAATGACTTTACCAGTCCCTGAAAAGGGGACTAATTGACCTGTTTCGGTGCGTAGTTCTATAGAAATTGACTGAATCGTTTTTGAAAGAAGTTTTTTGTAGTCCAAAATCGAAAAAACTATGCGGTGTGTTGGTTCAAGCTCGCAGACGCTACCGTTTTTCAATCGTTGTTTTGAATCAATGACTCGTAATAAAGGTGCTTTGGCATCGCCCACGTATTGATACTCTATAATGTTTGTACAAATGAATACCAAATGTTTCCCGGCGCACAGATCATTTTTAAAGTCACCCATAAATGCCTTAGTATCATCTTTTTTCATCAGTTTATTTGCAGTTGTGTCCATTTTGTACCCAATGTGTGTTCCTCGTCCATCAGGGACACCTTTGAAACCAATAATGCTAGGAATTTCATCGCTTGGAAACGTAATTCCCTCATGTTTTCCAAAGACAATTTCAAATTTACCAGAACTTTTAATTTCTCTGAAAAAAAAATTTGGTAAACCAACAGTTTTTTTAATGGTAGCTAACAACTGTGGCACAGTATCAAAAGTTCCTGGCATGAAAGCTAATCGCTCACCGTTGTATGGACGTGATATGACATTGGCTCCAGAGCTATTCCGTTAGTGATCTTCTAAACCACTTAAACTGTAAGAAAATAGGACTCCGTTTGTGATGTGTTCTATTTTTGTTGGAAAAATAATTTCACTCAAAGCTACTCTTCAGTCTCCCGACAGTTGTATTTCATCATTGAAAAAATTCCTGAATGAAGCCAATGTGTTTTGATCGAAGATGTCCACCGAAGCGGAGGAGATTACATGTACCGTAAATTCATCTTCAAAACGTTTACTTGCCATTTTGCACAGGCGACTCTCGAACTAATTGGAGATCGGGTTGATAGAATTTACCCTGAATAATTTCCTTATCGATATCGATAAGAGAATACGTTGGAGGGTTCAATGTTGGGATAGACAAAATTTCAAAAATCTCGTCTGTAAAAGACTGTTTGTAACCCTTTCCGAGCGTCTCCTCTTTTTTCAGTATTCGTACAAGATCACCGACAAAAAATTTTTGTTTTTGAGAATATGTTGTATTCCCAATCAACAATACCAGTCGAGGAACGTCTTTTTTCGCGACTTTGTTTGGAGCAAGCTTGATTGTTCGATAAACTCTAGAATTGATAGTTTTAACAAATGAATCCAGTTTATCTAGATATGAATAGGTCCACTTTTCTTCTAAGTATCTGTATATTATATTCTTGAGGGAACGTATATTTCTTTCAGCAAAAGCAGACTTTTTCTCACTGAAGGTACTGTATAAATGAATTCCGCGTTTATTGCAGAGGGCTTTGAAAGCACCGAGGAACTCTGTACCATCATCGACCCAAACTTTTTTAGGTTGCTTATGTTTGATTATCTTTTTGAAAGCCTGTTCAGTTTCTGTAGCATATTTTGTTTTTAGTGGTTCAACTCTGAGATATCTTGACAGACAGTCAACTGCAACAAGAAGGTATTTTACACCACTGTTGTACTTTGCAAGTTTATCAACAAATGCTAGATCTACGGACCAAATCTCATTAAGGTCGTTAACAATTACTTTAAGCCTTGGAAATCTGAGGCGACGTGAACGATATTTGGTGAAAGATGGTTTTGTTTCCAGATACATTTTTACTTTAATAATTGATAATTAACTCAAATTTTGCAGTCGTTTTGCGTTTCCAAATGACGCAGGTCCTTTTAAATAGAGATTATCAAGTTTCTTCACATCATCTATAGAAAGCCCAGTCTTTTCTACTCGTGTCTTCGTCTGTCTTCTTTTTGCTCTCATCGACTTTTGGCTTTGCACTTTTTTCTTTTGTCTCAGATCTTCCTCTTGATTGTTTTTGTTGCTGTTTCTTTTGTTTTCGAGTCGGTTGCTCTTCCTCTTCTTCGCTGTAAAACTCATCGAGAACTTTTTTTGCATGAGCATTGTAAACCAAGTGCGATGCTATATCAAGTGTACTCAATATTTCGAAATACTTTTGTACGTCAATTTTTTGGTAGGTTGTTGTAAATTGTACAAGAAATTTGTCACCTTCACTCCTTGAGGTTCATCTTCAATATGGAGAACATTATTCTCTTCACTAATAGAAACAGTATCGGAATCAAAATTTTTTTTTTCAGGATTATTGCAGCTCTTTTTGTTTTATTTTCATCCATTAGTTTTAGTTCCAGCATTATTGAGTCAAAGGCTGAATCTTTCCGTTTTTTCACTACAGGTTCGATTTCACTGTCATCACTAACAAATGATTCTGATTTTACATCATCTGGATCACTTGTTCCATCACCAATACTCCTTGTTCTCGTGATCAGTCTATCAGTGCTTGTGTCAGCATCTTTTTTTCCACTGCTCTGCTCAAAGTTTGGATTAGATCTTTGTAGGAGCGATAACTGAGTGGCTTTTTGTTGATATATTGGATTATCAAAAATTTCTTCCTTGGTTGGATTTTTTGATATGAAAATTCTCTTGGGAATCAAAACGAATTCTTCTGCATGCATTAAATGACTTTTAAGTAAAGATAGCACGAGAGTCCTATTGCTTTGATAAGTTCTGATTTTCTCGCTAAAATAAATCGCTTTTTCTTCAGACTTGTTTCCTTTGATAATAACTGCTGAAATGAGTCCTCTTGATTTTTTAGTAGCTGTTTGTTGACTGGAACATTGCCATTGATTACATTGAGCAAACACTCGCACAGAAAATATATAAAACTATTTGGTGCTTCTTTGAGGAACTTTCTGAAATTAATATCAGACAGCTCGAGCATTTGCTTTAGCATATAAACTCTTTCTCTCTCATCTGTCAAATTAGTTATAACAGCTTTGGAGGAAGGTAGATAAAAAATTGTGGGACCTGGTTGTACAATATTTGATCAATAACGCAAGAAGTCTGAAGTTTTTGGATCCAAGTCGATGAGTAAGTAACCAAAGGGTAATTTTGTTGCTAACTCGTAGCTTTCTTTTAAAAAACTTGTGTTGTTCAACTGTTTGCCAATATAGGTGATCTAGTGTATGTCTCTAGGTGATTTGAACAAAATGATGTGGGTTGTATTGAGATCAATTGTTATTGACCATTTACTGTGTTGGAATAAGTTATGCTTAACGTAAATGACGCTAATATTTCTATGAAGTCCAGCAGTTGCGAGTTTAGAAAACTCTTTGTCATTGAAAATTTCCTCGCAAGAATCGTCAAAAACAAGCAGACAGTTTTCCAGCTGTGAAATGAAATCAAATCCAGAAAACTTTGTGAAAAAGATGTTCAAGTTACGCTCTATAGAGCTGAACTTTGGTTGCTCATGTTGATAGAAGTAGTAAATAGAATTAAATTTTGGGTAAAAGGTGTTTCTCAGTAGCATTTGGAATATGAGCTCAGTTTTACCACAGCATGATGGCCCACAAACAGCCATGAATAGTCTATCGCTTGTTGAAATTATTTTGTTCATAGCTTCGGATTAGGAAGCGCGTAGCCAACTGTGCATGAAAGCAATGAAAACCAAAATGTTAACTTCTCACAATCAAGATGAAAAAACACAAGTTTGATCAAGGACACACCAATAAGAAACAGTTTTATTACGATTTGAGTAAAATACACTACTTCTGATCGTGGTAGTCTAGAGTTACAAAATTTCCATGAGCGTCTCTCTTGATTTTCTTCATTGAAAACTAAATCACTCAAACCTATTCCAGCAGGAGAATCTATCTGGTCTTCTTTATCGCTCGTTTGAAAAGACATTCTGATCAAAAATGAATTAAAACATCAGTTTTTTGTGTTAGCTCATTATTTTGTTAGTAACTCTCTCAACCATAAAAAATTCATATGTAGTATATCTAGAGTCTTTGTCGTCTTTCTTGTAAGTCAATTTGTAGTTCGATTGCATGCCACAATCCTTTGCGTAGTGGACAATTGACTCCACGTTTCCTTTGCTGACTACCTGCTTGATTTCATCAGGGAGACTTTCGTCGTCCAGGCTCACTTGAACTGGGGTTGGCGACTTGTGCATAGGTAAAGTAGTTAGTTTCAGTCTTCTCATTTTCTCTTGTAAAGACATGGTACATTTGAAAATATTCGAGCAGTGAAAGATATTTCTTCAGCGTCTCAACCTCCGATAAGTTGCAAATAATCTGTTGTTTCCTCAGAATGGATTGCCCACGTGATTCTATTTTTTCCTATCTGACCAAAGATAGATTTATTTGATTATCATTCGTTATGCAACTGCATACTGTCAAACTTGGAGATAAATTCACTTGAAGAACTGAAGGAGCTACCTCCTCCACTTGACGGCTCATTGGCGGGCAATGTTAGCCAATAGAAATACAACTGTGCTTTTCTTTTAGCGCAATGTCTTTTCTTTTGTTTCTCAGGCAAGTAAAGAGAGTGTAGAGCACAAGTAAAATGTTTAATTGGGGAAACAATTTCCTCAACTTTAGGGCATGAAAGGGTGTCCAAATCTATCACTTCTTTCTGTAAAAGTGTTTGCAGTGATTCAGTTTTCTCTTTCCCTTTAGCATAAAACTTTCCTGAAGGAAATCGAAGTTTAATTGCAAAAAAAATTTGAGATATAAACCAGTAAGGATAATTGCCACTATTCCAAGACAAACCGTGTAAGAACCTACTAACCCACTGATGAGATTTTCTCTCACTAGCGGATAGCGAGTTGTAAGAAACTGGTGGAAGGAACAAGATTGTGTCTGTGTAGTTGTTTGAGCAAATCGATAACTCCTTAATTATAAAACCCGATTTCTTATGACGAAAACCTTCAAAATCTAAGACAACAACTTCTGGCTTCAACATTCCAGCATATTAAACAAATTCCTTTTAAACGTTTTCACGAAGAGGCAAAACATTAATCCAGTCATGTGACCAAGGTAGGCGTTTGTGATTGGACAAGGTAAAACGTATGAATATCCAGGGCCTTTCTGACTATGCTCTGCAATAAACCCTGAAGCGTCGTGAAGTTTTGCATGTAATCGAAGGAATTTGAAAGGCTTCAGGTAAACGTCTAGTGAAGAGTTGTCTATACCTATAAGACCACCATATGGTCTCAACTTGAGAACTATTTCCAAGTTAATTTCTGGGTCCAGATAAAGACATGCTGCCAAAAAGTATACAAATCGTTCACTATATTCCAGATATTTTATTTGTTCGTAAACTTCATGAATGTTTTTCAAATCTACTGTCGCTATGGTTGTCATGCTGATTCTCAAACAGAAAAATAAATAAAATGAACAAAAGTTACTTTTATGTATGAAAATAATCAAGTTGACAAAAATTGACTTTTTTCAAGAAAATTTTTCTATCTTTTATAATAAACGCATTATCTGAGAAGTTTTTTCAAGTCAACAAAAAATCAGTTTTGATTGCTCTTTCATAGCGCAAAATCCATTTCAGACCATTTTAGGACTCTGAAAAATTTTGAAAATTTTTTCTCAAAAATTCGAAATTTTTATGTTTCGACCCCTATACTACTCAGATGAAAAAAGTGAAGTCAATAAAAAATCACTTTTGAGTGCTCTTTCATAGCGCAAAATCCATTTCAGACCATTTTAGGACTCTGAAAAATTTTGAAAATTTTTTTTCAAAAATTCGAAATTTTTATTATGTTTCAACCCCTATACTACTTAGGTGAAAAAAAGTGAAGTCAACAAAAAATCACTTTTGACTGCTCTTTCATAGCGCAAAATCCATTTCAGACCATTTTAGGACTTTGAAAAACTTTGAAAATTTTTCGAAAAAAAAATTTGAAAATTTTTCAAAGTTTTTCAAGTATGCCTCTCATGGTCTCAAAGATAAAAAAATTAAAGTTACTACAACAGGCTATAACCATAGTCTAAGCACTCCGTACTGCGCATTCTTTCTTCTGAAATACACATTGGAGCAGCCGGTGTCTGCCATGTTACTGGAGGGCGGGGGGTCCGGACACCCCCCCTACAAGAACTCTCACCACCGAAAAACTGATTTTCTCTTAGTGAAAGCAAGTTTTTTGGTTAAGTTTCGCCAGTCAACTTAACCCAAGAACTTCTCTCAGGCTGGCGAAACTGTATTTCTTCTAAAATACACATTGGAGCAGCCGGTGTCTGCCATGTTACTGGAGGGCGGGGGGTCCGGACACCCCCCCTACAAGAACTCTCACCACCGAAAAACTGATTTTCTCTTAGTGAAAGCAAGTTTTTTGGTTAAGTTTCGCCAGTCAACTTAACCCAAGAACTTCTCTCAGGCTGGCGAAACTTAACCAAAAAACTTGCTTTCACTAAGAGAAAATCAGTTTTTCGGTGGTGAGAGTTCTTGTAGGGGGGGGGGGGTCCGGACCCCCCCCCCCTCCAGTAACATGGCAGATATGTATACTACTAATAGCAATGAAAGCACCAGTCTGGCATGGAGCTATGTGTTTGCTGCCCACGGCTATTTAGGTAGCTGATCATTAGCATTTTTGCCCACATGATCTAATCCTAAACCCTAGTAACATTCAGAATAAGCGTTGTTACACAATAGTCTAATTGTGTTTTTCAAACTGGCAATATTACGCTCAATTCACTTTTTTTACTTCACCATGCAAAAAGAGAAATCTTCTAGCGAAACTAAACATGCAATTTGCCAAAACTACTCTTATCTAAAAACTGCAACAAAAACATAATGTTTTCAAAGGAATGATCATATTCGTTTCCTCAATTGTTAAAATAAAACTTCCATGATCTGTTCACAGCATCCTGAAATTGAACGTTCTAGTTTAAAACCCAGCCAATGAATACACCATAGAGTGTAGGAGGAGACAATGCTTAACAATGCTCAAAATGACCAGAACAATATATTTGCTTAGCTCAAATGAAATCTGGATTAATACTAGAAAACAGAGTACAAGGCGGAGTGTTTAAAAAAAATAGAAATTGCACAATTGAGTCAATATGATTTTACGCTCATGGGAGACTGATTAGGATCTCATCTCAAAATTAAACTTTTTGTAAGTTTCTTTCTTTTTTTAGTGTTAACTCAAAATTCAAGCTGCTCAGTGGTTTTCCTCTGGTAATTGAATGTACATTTCTTCTATTACAACTTTTAGACATCCAATTGGAGTTTTTAATTCCCAAGTCTGGTTTTTGTCTCCGAGAAATTGAACTGCCTTGAAAACATTCCCAGCATGGACGAAGCAATTAGATGGGTTTTACATTCAAGTGCTAGTGAAATTGAAATTAAGTTTCGGAAAAAGCGTAAAAATCATTTTATCAAAATTCGTTTGAAATCTGTTCAGCCCGGATTAAAATGTTTTAACCACTATCAATGGTTGATACACTTTATAATTTAAAATTGGTTCATAATTAATATGACCAATAGTTGATTTAGAAAATTTGAGACCAGTTCACTTATTGGAAGAATCATAATAAACTTGTCATAAAATCATCCAAGTGTAAATTTACACAAGAGCTCAGGAGTACTATAACAAAATGTCTGTTATTGGTGCAGAAAATGCCACTGGCAACTTGACAAAAGAAGACGTGCCTTTCTACATGATGAAATCACAACCAACTACGCCAATTGCAAGAAGAAAGACCCTCACAAACAATATGACTGAGCTCAGAAATGTCCAACAAAAAGGTAACCAAACAAATTCAGTTATTATTTGAAATGTATGTAAAATTTTTGTATATATATATAATATATATATATATATATATATATATATATATATATATATATATGTGTGTGTGTGTGTGTGTGTGTGTGTGTGTGTGTTTGTGTGTGTGTGTGTGTGTGTGTGTGTGTGTGCGTGTGTGTTTGTGTGTGTGTGTATATTCAAAAAAGGTTGCAGGAAATCTTGCATTGCGTGTAAAGTTCTTCCATGTTGCTTTCGAGAGGTTTTTAATTTTGAAGATTCCTGGAAGTAGTAAGAAACCAGTACACTTGAGGCCACAATATGGCTCTTTTTACGAAAACATCTTTAATCATGCGCGCGGATGAAAGATTCTTGGCTTTTCTCCTGACGAATCGGGATTTTCGCCTGGATACCAAGCATTGTATCGAACATTGTCTTCAGTCTTTTTGTGGCAAAATAGCCAAAAACGCTCAACAAGTGTATTGGTTCCCAAAAAATTTTGCAACGAAACAAAGAAGCTTGGCAATGTGCACTTGAACATATTGTTCCGACCCCACTCATTCACATTCTTGAGTTAATTGTTTACAAAAATGAGGAAGATGTGGAACAATTCCATAAAACTCAAGTTTCTTTCAAAATGATGTCAAATGAAACCTAAACTGGGCAAATGATAATGTAATTCTCTAGAAAAGAGTGGGAATCAATCCTTAGTAAAACTCTGAACAAAGTAGACAAAAAAGAACCATCGAAGTTAAAAAAAAAAGAGTTTAAAATTTTTGAAAACAATTAACTTCAAATGATGAATGCCACCAGCTATTGGTTGAATTTTTTGAAGAGATTTGAGGTTATTCATATCTACGTATGAAGGCAATGAGACATGTCGTCGTCCAGATTAAATTCCTGGAAAGAACGGTGTCGAAGCCCATAAAACAATAGTCTATTCCTAAAATATAGACTACAACCACTTGTGCCTTCTTTGAGCACCGATAACATGATACACGACCTATGATTAAAGAGAGTAGTTATTGAGTAGACAACACAAGAACAAAGACGGCAAAGTTAAAAGACATATTTTTGTTTTTCGAAAACAATTAATGTCAAAGTACTTAAACCATTAGCTATCAACCGATACCTTTCAAAAGGTTCAATTATTTCTCCAAAAACCGTTGAGATCTTTCATTATTCAGAAAATACCATAAGGCAGGAGAAAAAACGGCAAATAGAGACAAGAAGCAAAAGTCAAAACGCATTTTTACCAAAAAGTGTGTCGTAGTCATTAAAACAAAAAACAATGCACTAAAAACATTAGATATGTTCAGTTGTTCCTTTTACTACCATCATTAGTGTTGTATGCGAACCACAATTATTGAGACTAGGCAACAAGTAAGGAAAAAACAGCTAACTGCAGAATTAAAAATTAAGTCTATATTTTAGTAAATCAATTTCAATTTTAAAAATTCTTTTACTATCAACTGAAATCAGTAAATAGGTTTCTTTGTTCAACCAGTGGAAGCCGTTGAGACCTGCAATTGACCAGATTCTCTAATACGACTATAAAAAGAACGACAAATAAAGTTAAAGTTAAAAAATATCCCTAATTTCTTCTTGCAGACGGTGTCGAATCCTTTGAAACCAAGATCAATTCACTGAAAAAACTAAATGATCAATTGCCGCTTCTTTTTGAACCCCAAAAAATTTTATCTGACCAGTTATTAATTTGATAAGACGAGAAAATGAACTTTAATGGTGGGAAAAGGCTTAAAAGAGGAAATTTTTTTCTTAAAACTCCTTGTTTCAAAACCGAAAATCCATTACAGAAAACCTACAGCCGCAATAAGTTTTCGTCCGTTAGAAAAACGATTTGACCTGACCTTGTTGACCTTAAGCCAAAAAAATTACCAGAAAAAAAACCCAAAGAAGTGTCAATAATGAATAATCCACAATTTATTTTGAAAATAAGTTTTTTTAAAGTAAGAACGAGAAGTTATCGACTAAAACAACCTGATAAATTTCCTTGAAAACACTTAGGAATCCAACTGGTCCTTCCATTTTTTACTCTTGATTTGATTTGTTTTCTTTTGTAGTCGACATAAAAAGCACTAAGTTTTTTTTAAAAAACAAAGCAGCGATTGATCAGAATCCGAATTATTTTTTGCACAGTAAAGAAATCAACAAATAGACCAAAACTAGCCTTACTATTGCTTTTTTTTGTTTAGCTACACAAATATGTTCCAAATTTTAAGAATGTGGTAAAGTTGAAAAAAAACAAAGTCAATAATTCGAAAATGAACGCTGCATTTTGATCGAGTTAATTTTTATCGATATTTATCGAGTTAAATGAACGCTGCATTTTGATCGAGTTAATTTTTTATCGATATTTATCGAGTTAAATTAGCAAAAAAACTGGAAAAGATTTAACTCAAGGGAACTCTCAAAGGAAACGCAATTTTAATTTGGCCTCTTTGCAGTTGGTAATTTTTTTTGTCAGCAGTTTTAGGTGTTTTAAATCGGCAAAATTAAACAAAGTGGACAAAACAAGACTTTTTCTTGCCATTTTTGATGAAAGGAAGACTGCATTTTGAAAAAATGAGCAAAAATTGGAGCCAAAAAATGAATCAGACAGTTTAGCGACACTCAGCTGGCATTTGAGGTAAAACCAACAACACTGTCGTTAACAATTTTATCATATTTTTCACAAAAATTAAACCTCGATAATTCGGTGGAAAAAACGAAATTCAAGTGGGTCTGAAGAAATATACTCGCGGGCATATATGATACATTCAAAACATCAACTTTCGATTTTGAGTGGTATGAAGACAGTGTACCGCACTGATTCTTCTAAGATCTTACAAATTTCCTACAGCATTTATCAAAGTATGCGTTTCATCAGTTTTTACAGTATAGAAACTTTCCAGCAGATCTTACACGATAAAAATAATAGGATACAAAGTTCTGTGTCAGGCAATTCTGTGTGGTTCTACATTGCATTTGAGGCTATCTTGACAACCATGATATCTCTTCCACCTAGCACAGTATTCAGCATATCTTATTAGAGAAATAAACATACAAATATATGAATTTCATTGAGAGTACTTTTTATGCTGATTTTTTTGGATGAATAAACAATTTAGATGGGCATTTGTGTGAGGAGGAATTTGCGTTGGGATTCAAAAAGGAAAAACCCAAACCGGCCATGATTCCAGCCACAATATCCAAGTCCAAACATCGCCCCATGGAAAATGCAAGCGCAGGTCAGTTCAAAACCCCTTCAACAATTATAGATATCAAGTGATTGACTTTATATTCTAACAATAAATTTGGACGAAACTAATGAGCGGTAACGCTAGCTTGAGGAAGAATTCTCTATGATGAAAATGGCTGGTGGCGCACGTTATTCTGTTAGGTGGAAATAATAATTGGCTGCGCATTTAGGGCGTTTGGCCTTTGCTCGCGGGCCATGGCCATGCCTCAGCGGCCAGTGAGACTTAATATGAAAATATCACAAGCGAACAAATTATCACGACCAAAATTCAATTTTAAAATGTGAATTTATTTCCGTGGGGGCTTATTTCCGTGGGGGTTTATTTCCGTGGATTTTCTCCGTGGCAATTAATTTCCTATCTAAAGTTAAGTGGTTTTTTCTTCCGTAGGGGTTTATTTCCTCCTAAATAAACGTGTACCCCCGGGGTCCGAAGCAGCTCAAAGTTTTCAACATTGAATAAGTCCAATCGCTTGTTTGGTGTAGACTCCAGAGAGTTTCCTTTGATGCCGACTAAGTCCTGCCCTGGAACACCTCTACTCGACCAGAAGAAAGCCGACGTGAATGGAAAAGGCAACGTTAGTAATGGATCTGGAACAGTTATGAGTGTCAGGAGACAGATAACCCTGAGCAACAACCCAACTGAGATTCAGAAGATCCAGTACAAGTATGATCTGGATCAGTGGTCTCATCATGACACATCGAGTGAGAGAATATTGAGCACAACATTTTGATGAAGTTTCGTTTAAGAATCAGACTCTGTTTTTACTTTAAATCAACAGTCGATTTCAGATCTGTGGTTTTGAGAGTAGTTCGAAAAAGAATCTGCTGAACAGTACCCAGGTTTAGATGTTCAGAGTTACTTCTCACCAGACGATCAAAAATGCACTAGAATGAAATTCGTTGTATACTAAAATCACGAGGATAAGATCTGAGAACATAACCCAGGTTGAGGTCCAGACCCAAATTGGTTTATGACCAGACCCAGTCGAGCTCACACCCGTGAGTTCCCAGACCGAAATTACAGGGTCTGGAAGGAAGTTTGAGCGCACTACAGTCTGGACAATGGTCTGGAGATGGTCTGATGAGAGGTCGATTTGGTCTGAAAAGTCTGATCATAAGCGGATTCGAGCGCACTTGGGTCTGATCATTACCTCTTCGAGGGCACTTTTGTCTGATCAGAGGCGACTTCGAGCGCAATTGAGTCCGATCATAACCTCTTAGAGCGCACTTGGGTCTGATCAGAAATGTTTCCGAACGCAATTGGGTCTGATCAGGGACCATTTCGAGCGCATTAATTTTTTTTTCATTTTTTTTTGTTTTTTTTTTACTGAGAGATGTTGGCTCTGCCAAGAGGCAGTCATATAGCTGCGTTTTGATCAGAGACTCATCTGAATTCCGGTATCTCTGATCAGAAAAAAGGAATCCAGCTGATAGCAGAGGCCGGTCTCCTTCAAAAGAAACTTTGATCAAATGGAGACCACGATGTTTCTTGTGGAAAGCTGTCTAAACTCATCCATTGGGTCAGAAACATACACTAAACAATACATTTAATGAAATTTGTTCTCAACAGTTGGGTTTCGTTTTCTTTACCAATACTTTTATAATTGATTTTTCCTTAGATGAATTAAATACTGCAAACATCAGTTTTTATGAAATGAATATTTTATAGCAAAATTAGATTTTTTCATTAGTAAAAGCTTTCTCTAATCAGACTTATTCGAGCGCACTTGAGTTTGATCAGAACCAGTTTCGAGCGCACTTCAGTCTGATAATAAATGGCTGCAAGCGCAACTGGGTCTGACCATAAATACTTCGAGCGCAACTGGGTCTGATCATAACCTCTTCAAGAGCACTTGAGTCTGATCATAGTCTGATTAAGGTCTGGGCTATGGTCTGAATTTGAGTTTGGACCATGGTCTGAAGATGGTCTGATCAGAACACCTTCGGTCTCAAAAAGTCTGATCAAATACCTTTTGTGTCTGGAAAGTCTGACCAGAGGTAACTTGGGTCTGGAAAGTCTGATCAGTGTGAATTTCCCTCTGGAAAGTCTGATCAGAGATAGTTTCGGTCTGGAAAGTCTGATCAGACCAAAATTTGGGTCTGGACCTCAAACTGGGAAGTTTGATCGAACTTATTTAAGAACCAGTAAAAATTGGTTAATAATGAAAATTGATTGATACAAAATATCAGAAGTAAAGCTCAAGATTTGTTCACAAGCCTTATGATTTCCATAATGAAGAAAAAGACTCCATAATTGTAAAAACGAAAAGCTAAATGACATCAATCACTTACCTCATAGCACCGAGTAAGACCACGAACAAAACAAAACTACATATAGGAGCAATGCATGAAAACAATGTCTCGCACATACTGCAGATGGTTCTATTTCTTTTCACCCACGATTCCGTTAGCACCGCATGTTTTGTCAAAATTTAGCGGATAATTTAATCACATGTTCGGTTGTGATGTTCTCACATCAGCTACCATGGGATGCTTAGGCATGGCCATGGCCCGCGAGGCATGGCCAAGTGTATATTTTTGTAATTTAAAGGGTTCTAATTTAAAAAAAAATGATTAAAATTAGGTTCAAATGACAGGGAATAAACAATTAGGGATGAAAAGCGGCACAACCCTAGAGATAATATATACCCATGTGAACAGCTATTTAATCATACAACTTTTATTCAATAACACGTCCCTTAATTTTTCGTTTTTGATATTATGAGAACCTTTTTGGTAGCAGAAACTTTTACATTTTTTGCTAGTGTACGGTGATGTCAATATCCTCTAATTTTTTGATCGTTTGGAATATAAAACAGCTAAAACTTGCCTACGACTTTTTTTGAACTAAACAAAACCCGACAATTCAGACGGACAATTGGAAGAAGAGGGCCTAAAATTGAGCGCGCCAAAAACGCAACAAAAAAGGATGCAGTAGAATTCCTCCCACGAGATATTGAATTGGGTCGTAATATACCCCATAATCTGATTGAATCAAAAGCTGAAACTAATTTTTTTGTTTTCAAATCAATATAATGTGATCATACAGCAATTCAACCTGGAAACTTCTGCACGTGATTGAATTTATGCTCTCCAATCTGCATCTGGAAAAAATAGTGTTCAATGCAATCTATTGAGAACATACAATAGGTCAGAGGGGCAAAGTAAATGTAAGCACATGATTTTATTCTTTTTATCCTTTTATCTCTCTCTCTCTCTCTCTGTCAATCTCTTTCTTTTTCTCTTTCATGTTCTTTCTCTCTGTCTCTCTCTCTCTCTCTCTTTTAAGATTCAGAATCGGTTTTTACTTTAAATCAACAGACACTTTCAAATCTGTTGTTTAAAGAGTATTTCGATATGGAATCTGCTGAACAGTACCTAGGTGTAGGTCTAAATTCAGTGTTACTTCTCACCAAACGATCAAAAAAGCACTAGGATGAAATTTAATGCAAACTAAATGCAAGATGACATGATCTGAGAACAAGATAACCTTGATCGCACCTATTTAAGAACAGTAAAAACTGGTTAATAATGAAAAATGGTTGATACAAAACTTCCATAATTAAAGCTCATCGATTTTTTTCAAAATGTACACAAAATTTTGTTCACAAGCCTTATTATTTCCATAATGAAGAAAAAGACTCTGCTCAGCATTGTAAAAACGAAAAACTAAATAATACACGACACAATTGTCTTAAAGCACCGAAAAACACGAACAACACAAAACTACAAGATATAGGAACTTTGTAGCAAAAACAATGTCTCGCAAACACTGAAGATGGTTCTACATCATTTCACCCCGATTCATTTACTCCCGCATGTTTTATCAAATTTAAGCTGATAATTTAGTCACAAGAGCGGTTGTGATGTTCTCGCATCAGCTACCACGGGATGCTTAGGCATGGCCATGGCTCGCGAGGCATGGCCAAGTGTTTATTTTTGTAATTTAAAGAGTTCTAGTTTTTAAAAAATGATTAAAATTAGGTTCAAAGATAGGGGATAAACAAATAGGGGTGAAAAGCGGGACAACCCTAGAGATAATTTATAAACATGTGAACAGCTTTTTAATCATACAACTTTTGTTCAAAAACGCATCCGTTATTATTCCGTTTTTGATATCATGAGAACCTTTTAGTCGCAGAAACTTTTGTATTTTTCGCTAGTGTATGGTGAAATCAATATCCTGTAATTTTTGATTTTTTGGTAAATTCAAGTGCAAAAACCTGCCTACGACTGTTTTCGAACTCAGGAGCGCGTCAAAAACGTAACCAAAAATGCCATAAAATTCTTCCCACGAGAGGGTGAATTGAGTCTTAATACACTCCATAATCTGCGTGAGTCAAAAACTGAACATAAGTATTTTGTTTTCGGATCAATATCCTGCGATCATGCAGCAATTCAACTTGGAAACTTCTGGTCATGATTAAATTTATGCTCTCTAAACTGCATCTGGAAAAAAATACTGTTCAGTGAAATTTATTGAGAACATACAATAGGTCAGAGGGGTGAAGTAGATGAAAGCACATGACTTTATTCTTTTTATGCTTTTAGCTCTCTCTCTCTCTCTCTCTCTTTCTCTCTAACAATTTTCTGTCTCCTATCTCTCTCTCTCTCTCTCTCTCTTTCTCTCTCTCTCTCTCTCTCCTCTCTATCAATCTCTTTCTTTCTCTATATCATGTTCTTTCTCTTTGTCTCTCTCATTCGTGCTTTCTCTCTCTCTCTCTCGTCTCTTCTATTTCTCTATGATTATGTGATGGTGGGTGCTGTTGGTTTTGTTGATTGTGGGAGCAGAAAAGAGATTGATGTTAACGTATTTCGGCACTAGCATTCATAAATCTTTTTAGCAATATCGAAGCAGAGCTTTTTTCAACTAGAATTTAGAAAAAAACTAAAACAAAAAACAAAAAGCCAACTTAGATTGCTTAGCGGTACAAGAATAAAATTAATTCTGATTCTATAAAATTTATCAGTCAATATTGACACTTCAAGTTTGAAAGTGAAATAATGAATGTGGAGAAGTTTTTAGAATCTCAAGTCAGCGAACAGAGAGTTTGCGCAAACGATTTTTTAAGTTACAATTACGCCAAATTAAAACATTTTCCACGCATTTATTTTTGGAACGTTGAAAGAAAGCGAAATATACACAGAGTTCAAGCTTAGGCATCAAGTAAAAAATAATTGTACTAAAATTACTATTACACGGTCTACACAAACTACTGAACAAACATTATTTCAGTCATCAATTGATATTCAAATAACACTTCATTAAAATGCTTTTGATATATGAAACTGTTTCTAGTAATTTTTTAATGTTTAGTAATTTTTGTCAATGTTTATTTAGTTAAATGCTAATGCTTTTTAAGACTTCTCGGTTTAAAAAATATCGATTATTTTTTGAATTTCTCCTCATTATTCGTTCTCTTTGTCGACTTGTTACCTAGTCCCATTAAAAAAAATTCCAACTGTTGTATAGTTAGGAAAAAGTAAATTCGTATAGTTAATTTTTTAACTGACTGCATTTTGACGTTGTTACTAGGTGCTTTTAAATTTTGATATTCAGTTTTTGCCGTGAAATTTTTGTTTTTGCTAATTCGTTTCGTTTTTTTTCTCGTAGTCTCTTTAACGGCAGATCTCGTTGGTGCTGTAATGAGGCACTCAAATATCTATTTTTGTTATATGGTTATTTGGTTGACAATTAAGTAAAGAATGTTGATAAGCTCGGGTCGGAACATCATGTGCGAACGCACATTAGCGAGCCGCCTTGTTTTAATTAAGTTTAATTTCAATTAAATTTGAATTGATGAATTGATTGTGACAAATTTTGAGGTCGCTCAAAGCTCAACAATAGTTTTGTATGGTTCTGCTTCTTTTCTCATTGAGTCATCTTACCCGCATGTTTTAACATCGATTTTTACCCCTATATCGAAACTCACGCGCTACGCCCGGGTCGAGAAAAAAATGCAAAAATATGTAAGATAAGCGGTGAAAAGTTAGTTTTTTCACCGCAAATTTCGTACGTAATTTAGCGTTGAAATGCGGTGAATGCGGTGAAATTATGTAAGTTCACCGCTAGTCTAAGCGGTGATCTTACAAAAATTCACCACAATTCACCACTAAAATATGTAATTTCACCGCCCCTAAAAGGGTCCGAACCTCTCACCTCCTGCATGTCATCCACTTCTTCTTCCACTGAGCTATCTCTCACTAAATTCAATTAATTTTTGTTCGAATATAAATCGAATTCACTCTACTTTCTGCAAAACATGCGCGGTGAATTTTTGTAAGATTTGCAATTTTTAGCGGTGAAATTACATATTTTAGCGGTGAAATGTGGTGAATTGTTGTAAGATCACCGCTTAGTCTAGTGGTGAAATTACATAAATTTACCGCTTAGAAAAAATTGTCAAAAAGATGTAAGATTAAGGGGTAGTTTTAGTGGGAAGGCGAATCTACCAATTCCTCTCACACTCACCATTAATTTCACCGCATTCATTGCTGTTCTCAAACATCTGTAACATTTTTTTCTAGGCGGTGAATTTATGTAAGTTCACCACTAAGTTGAGCGTTGAATTTATGTAATTTCACCGCATTCACCGCTAATCTTACATAATTTGAACCTTTTTTCGAAGCGGTGAATTTATGTAATTTCACCGCTAAATTCAGCGGTGAAATTATGTAATTTCAGCGCTACCAGGCGATAAAGTTTTTTTCACTGCATTCACCGCCTGATTTTTGTAATTTCACCGCATTCACCGCTTATCTTACAAAAATTTCCGCATTAACCGCTTATCTTACATAATTTTGCGTTGAATGGCGGTGACACCTCGACCCGGGCGCTTCCCTCATTTTAAATATTGATTAACAATTAATTAGGGAATTAAAAGTGGGGTGAAATGAAATTGGGGTGAAATAGTTGGGTTTAAATGATCGGGAAGAAACTAATAGGGGTGAGAAAACGTCAAAACGTTTTTGCATTTCTGTTCAATATGCTATTATACTGAATTGTTTTCACCATTAAACAGATTGTAGTAAAATTTATAGTAAATTTATAGTAATTTATAGTAATTTATAGTAATTTATAGTAATTTATAGTAATTTATAGTAATTTATAGTAATTTATAGTAATTTATAGTAATTTATAGTAATTTATAGTAATTTATAGTAATTTATAATAAATTATAGTTGAACTTCGTTATTCGTTGTATTTTTCAATGGTCGGATTTCATGTATGTAAATGCACTCCGATAGCTGTACAGGCTCGTAACATTGAAATTTTTAAAAATTTTGCCCGTTTTTTGCATTAAAATTAACTCTTTAATATCACAGAGAGTTTATTTTAAGAAGGCAAATCCTTGTATACACTAAAACGTCGATTGATTCAATTATAAAATTTGTTTTCAGTTCTATTCCAAAATCTTTTTGAGCTTGCTTATGTTTTTCCAACAGCAAGTTTGAAAACGTTTGGTTCAGATTATCCGAGGACTATTGCAACAAGAGGCGATGGTGTAATTGATCATAGGCGGAAGACAGTGTGCTGTACCTTGAATGACTCGGACATGCGGCGGATTCAGAGTCGCACAGGTTATTGAGTTTCATTTTCAAAGTACCAAAACGGTGTTTTTAACCATTTACAACGATCAATTTTCTTATCAAATATAGAGCTATTTCATCGAATCAATAATTTTTCACTAAGAATAATTCTAAAACAAATTAAAGGTGACTGAACCGAGAAATAATGGCAAACTAGACTGATAAATTGTGCCAAATTGTGATCTTCCCTAATTTCTGTGCCAACGTAGATGCAAAGGTTTTCCAGGGAAAAAACAAAGTTGACTCATTTTCTACTTGGTCCTAATAATTGTGCAAAAATACCCAAATTCAACATATAATAAAGAGCTCTGTTGGACGAAACTTGAAAATTACAAAATTCTGCATAAGAAGTTTTGAGGGCTTTTGAATACTTTTGCATAAAAACGTCATATAATAAGTTTATAGCACTAAATCGCTATATTTATCATGTAATGAGATTCCTTCAAAAAAGGCATAATTGTAAGATCTTGAAAAACAAAATTATTATTAAACCATTACAAGATCTCTTAAAAAGAAAGCAAAACTTAGACTGAAGAAATCCGGAAACGACTCCCAGAGCTGTCTCGAAAAATTCTATCTAATCCAAAAAAATTGTAGTTGTTGAACAGAAAATCAGAAAAAGACTGCTATATCAAGACAGATAAAAATAGAAAAATTAGTCAAAATTAAATTTGAACTAAAAAGTTGAGAAAAAGAAGTCAAAAACTATAAAGGTTCACGTAAAAACAAATAGCTTTCTCTCATGCATTTGAGATAATTTTCGACATACACCATAATAAGCTCATAAACTTCTCTGTTTCCCAAGAAAAAATTAAAAGAACTGTAAGAAAATGAAGAAAGTAGTTACAGTTTTTGGTAATATTGGGAACAAAATTGACTAGAAGTCCCATACTTGGGTCTGAGAGCATTTCCGTGCTGCACCAGCATATAACAGTAGTTAAATTCAGTTCTGCAACCTTACATATCAAGTTTCTTTATGCGCACTATACTGAATTCACCCAGGCTAACTTTATCCTGTATAGTATGATAATTTACTCAAGCGCCGGAATTAATTCTGAGCAGCATAAAGTCATACTTTTGTAGGTTATAACTTGTAGTCAATATAGTGATAAACACGCTCCTAATATTTGAACTAGTTTATAGGTAATTCCCACAAACCTCATTTAGCTCAGTGGCTACGACTTGTTACGAAAATTAAATGTTATAAGTAGCAAAACTTGTACGCGGAAGTCAAGCTGAACATACTATTTTTCATGCATTGAATTTTATTTGAAAATTAAGACTAGCCAGTGTAAATTGGGACATGAACAGAGTATTTGGCCAACCACAGAAAAAAACAGAATTTCTTTAGACTGATTCAGCGCTGATTTCCTCTGACACCAATATCCGGGATGTTAATTCGAAGTGTCGAAGAGCAAAGTTCATCTGTTCCATGCCCAATAAAAGCACAGAAAAGACAAAATATTGGGCTAAAAATTGTTAAAGTAGTCTGAAAGTTCAGAACATAGCTAAAAAATCTTCAATTTGCTTTAAACTTCGTTTTTGTAACCACTAAAATACCTAGGACCAATGAAAGAAAATTGGGCTGTCATTGTTACGGGATAATGAAACTTTTAAACAAAAGTATTTGTTGAAACCAAAAAAGAACAAACAATAATTCTTAGTAGTCGTTATCTTGTAACAATCAGAGAGCAGGATCGTTTTTTTGGTTAATTTGAGCAAGCTATTCGTTTTTAAAGGAATGTAATATCTTGAGTGAAAGTAGTGATCTGCATGCAATCAGAGCATGCCTGATTTCACATTAAACAAGAGCCTTTTTTACAAATAAGAAGCCTTTTTATACTAATTGAGCAATCCTAAAAATCAATTCATAACAACGCAAAGAATGTGAACTGTTTGTTTAGACGCTAATGATACGTTGCTCAAATCAATTTATATACAAACCCAAACTTTTGCGCTGGATGAGGGATATTAGAGATTAACAATTGTCCAAAAAAGTGTCATTGCTTCCTAGAGTTTTGTGTTCAGAAAATGAAGCTGAGCTGAAAAATTGGTTTATCTTTCAAACTATTAACCTCTAATATTCCTCGTCCAGTGCCAAATTTGAGTTTACAATTAATTGATATAGTGGCAGTGATAAAATGTTTCAGGTCAAGTGGAGAAATTAGAGGTATGTAGCTGAAGAATTTGTCGTCCAGATACAACATTCTATGGCATTTTTTAGGTCACAAAATCTTTTCAGCATGTGTTTGGGTTACGTGGACTCCCGCAACAATCAGAGCAAAATGACTGCAAGAAATCAAGCCGATCAGGTTTTTTATATTTCAATTTTCAACATAAATAAAGTGGGGGTCGGAACTGATCAATATGGTCACCATATATGGCTGGATATGTTTGTCAAGATTTATTTATGGTGTTCAACACGGGGATTTTCAAATTTTTTTGTTCCGATCCCTCTTGAGGGGGGAGGAACTATATACTCAAATGGGTTCTTTTTGTTCAGTCAATTTTGGCCGATCGATATATTCGTCGTAGAGGAATGTGAGTGGTATCATTAAAAAGCTGGTCCAGCGTAGAATTCAAAATCAAAAAGATTTTTTTTATTTTCGTTTTTTTCGAGGAGTTATCGAGGATTGAAGTTTTGTGTGAACACGCGATATTTGTTCACTTTTAGTGCAATTTTTCTCCAATTTAAAATATTTTCTATAAAAATAGTATTTCAAAATTAAATTTCACGCCAAAAATGGACCAATTTTTTGTTCCTAATAGACTAAAGGCGATTAAAAAAGACTAGTTCTGGTCTCATTGGGAAGTCCACTATCAAAAAAAATTCGAATTCTATTTGAGAGCTCTTTTTCTTATAAAACTTTTCTCTTTTTTTGCTTTTTTACGTCAGCTAGAGACAAGTCACTTTTTATATCAAGGTTCTATTAATGACAACCCTCCTTTACAGTCAATTAGGGCCCAATGAACAAAAACATCGTTTTCAAGGAATTGCTCATGTTTTCATTGGCTTCAATTCTGAGTTTTCGTAATTTTAAATGAAATTTTGAATTTCTTTTTGAGGTTTTACTAATTTTTTGGAGTCCTATGGCATGGATTCATTGACTAACAGTGCAATATTTTCCATAATGAGCATTAAGTGACCATATCTAGTGCTTCGAGCGGACAGCTAATGGCTGTTAAGACTTAAAAAATATTATTTCGATTTTTTTTGAACATTAAAGAACCAAACTTATTATCGTGAACTGTAGGTCAGTCCAGAGGTGACAGCACCCTCCTCCTTCCTACTAAAACCAAACTTAATCTGGTTAGCGTTTTTATCTTCTAACTATTGATTATTTGACTTCAATGACACAAGGTTTCAAAAACTTTAAAAAAAAAATGGGGTATTTTCGTATTATTGGTTACTTTTGAAATCTTATCACATTATCCAAATATTAACAGCTCCCATTGGCTTAAAGAAGATGTTCAGTGGCTCACAGATAAAAAGTTTATAGATAAATTTATGGTTTAAATGGCTTCGACACGTTCTTCTCGCACTTTTCTATTGAATTTTTGGTTTTTGCCAGTTTTTGTTGTTGTTTTAATAGTCATAAGACTTATTGTGATGTCTTGTTGATTACCTATGCATGACAAACATAAATATACTCCCATCGGGGCATTTTTGATTGTATTTATTGACTTCCGTCGAAAACTATTGCATTTAATGGCTGTTAAGAATTTAAAAATGATTTTTCGAAAACTTTTTTTTGAACACTAACAAGTGTTAAATTTTTTTCGTGAACTTTCAGTCAGTGTCAGTATTGACAAGACCCACTTGCTTTTTACTGCAACTAAAATTCTTCTGGTTGGAGGTTTTATTAATCTAACTATTGGTTATATGACTTCAATGACACAAGATTTCAATTTTTTTAAAAAAACTTTTTTGGATAGTTTTGTATTTTTCGTTTCTTTTGAACTCTTATTACATTATCCAAACATTATACACAATAACCAAAAATTATTTAAATCTCATCTTCGAGGGGACTTTCAGTGGTTCACAGATAAAGTTTTCAATGAAAAGCTAAGGGTTTAATTGGCTTCGACACTTTCTTCTCGCAATTTTCTACTGAATTTTTGGTTTTTGCCTGTTTTTGTTATTGTTTTCACAATCATAAGACTTATTGTGATGTCATGTTAATTATCTGCCATAACAATCATTCTTTTCCTTTCATCGGGTTATATTTGAGCGTAGATATTGAGCTCCGTTGAAAGATTTTGAGTTTAATGGCTGTTAAGAGTTAAAAATTATTTTTCAAGTTTCTTTGAATATTAACCAATCCTAAACTTTTTTTCGTGAACTGTTGGTCAACGCCAGTACTAGCAGAATCCCTTTCCGTTCTACTGCAGCCAAAATTAATCTGGATAGCGGTTTTATTTTCTACCTATTAGTTTCAAAACTTCAATGCCACGAGATTTCATATTTTAATTTTCGGGTACTTTATTTTAATTTTGGATCCTTTTGGAATCTTATCACATCACCCTACTGCTGATCGTCCCCGTTGGTTCAGAGAGAAAGTTCAAAGGATCATAGATACAGTTTTCAGAGAAGAGATTAGGATTTGAATTGCTTCGACATATTCTTCTGGCACGTTTCTACTGAATTTTCGGTCTTTGCCTGTCTCTGTTGTCGTTTTCATAGTCAACAACTTGTTGTAGGGCCATATTGATGAAATATGATTGGCAAAGAAACCTATTGTCCCATCGAGACGTCATTTAGCGTATTTACCGGCTTGCGTTGAAAGCTAATGAAATTAATTGCTTTGAAAATACGTGTTTTCTCGAAAACTTCGTGGTTCTAATTTATGTTTATGTTTGTTGATTTTTTGAATTTATATTGATAAATAAAAATAAAAAAAATTCCTTTGCTCTTAAAAACTAATTGAAAATAGAAGAGTTTTTGTGAAAAGTTCATTTTTTTAATGCGTTCGACACTTTTCTCGCTCAAATTTTTCTTGAAATTGCTGTTTTTGTTCTTTAGGTAGCCGTAAACTGCTGACAGTTCTCATCGGCTTCTAATTGAGCATTGAATAAATGATGTTACCCGAAGCAGTCAGTTTAAAGCGAATAGGCTCAAAGTTTATGATAAACATATTGAAGTTATTTTTCAGTTTCAAAAAATTTTTCAGTTTTTGTTGTTCTTTTCGCCAATTTGTAACTTATTTTCATCAATGAGAAGTCCCGTCCAATTTCTTGTAATTCAAAAGATCACATATCTATTGTTATTATTTGTCGTTGATGTTTTGTTTGTTAGACAATATGCGTTTTTCTGAACGTTTATTGAGTGGCCAATTTTTGTGTTTCTTTTTCTCTTCTTTCAGAACAATCGCGTAATAACAGTTCCCAATGCTTTTCAAATGTAGCGCAAGTAAACTTGTTCAATCTCCCATTTTAAATCCTTCAACTGAATCAGTAAAGTCGAAAAATTGAATTAAAAATACATAATATTCAGATGATAGCTAATGACTTTAATGGTAGCAATAGTTTGTGTTTTCGTAAATCGTATGCAATTTTTTGAGCATCTCTTTAGTTCGCTTCTGTGGCTTAGTCTAATCAAAGACAGGCCCTTTTGGTTTTGTAAAATTTCTTGTTGTAAAAAATGTTGATTAATTTTTAAGTTTCGCCTCACTGTTCGTTCTTTTTGTCGACTTTTTACCCAGTCTCATTAAGAAAACTTTCCATCTGCCGTATTGTAAGAAAAAATAAATTTCTGTAGTTAAGGTTTTAACTTACTGCACTTTGACGTTGTTACTAGTTACTAGGTGCTTTTAAATTTAGATATTCAGTTTTTGCCGTGAAATTTTTGACAATTTAGTCAAAAATGTGGATGAGCGTGGGTCGGAACATCATGTGCGAACTTTTACTTTTGAATTTTAGTTTGTGCCTGTTTACACCATTAAGTTTTTTATTTGAATCAACCCAGTTAAAAGTCCCAGGCGGCTGGAATGACGTCTGATCAAACTTATTTAAGCATACTCAAGTGATTTCGCTGCTCAAAGTTACAGAATCCACAAAAAAATGATTAGCAATTTTATCGAGCATACAAAACCTAACAATTGAGTCAAAATCTTTTTAGAGGTAGGACAATTTTTAAGCAGACACAAAAAAATCAATTTTATTTTGTAGACTGTGCCATATTTTGTCAAAATCTAATACTTGTTTTTGCATTTAAGAGATGAGCCTAGCGAATATGAAAATGTGCCCAACAAAATCATTTTTTATAGAAATTGAGTTAATTGATTTTGAAAGTGAGTTTTTAAGTTGGCCTGGTCAGATGTGGATCTGAACCCAAAAGAGTCGATCATAGTTTATTGTGAGTAGAGATAGTTTCCAACTCATTATGAGAGTAGAAGAATTTACTGCGCTCCCTTCGGTACGAAAGTATCACGCAGGTGCTATGCCTTGAGCTGTTTTCGATTTGAGAACACAAAAGTCTCGACATAAATGGCATGAGAATGTGATAAGAACTTTTTTGAGCGTATTTCAGTCTGAAGGCAAGCAATGCGTATGCATACTGAATACATACATAACCGGGCGCATTTGCTGCGCAGAAAATTGTTCACGCGCAAACGCATTGCTTTAGGCTATAGCGCAAAGATAATTTTCAGCGCATAATACGTTGATTGGAGGATACTTTGATCAAGGTCAGATTGATCGGAGATAATTTCGGCATGAGACCTTATCCAGGGAAAACCAACGAATTGACCATAGGTACATTTAACCAAAATCAAATAACATTAATGAACTGCGTAAAAACTTTTAATTTTAATAATTAGATTTTGCTCATTGAAAATTTGCTGTACTATGTTGATCATTGCTTTGCTTTTTTTCCTTTTTTAACAGCAGAAGACGCCGACACTGGTTATCCCAAGTTGGGAATAGGTGGAGGCGGTGGAGGAGCTCCAATAAAAGATGGACAGAATGGAAAAATAGTGACGGGTGTTGGAGGCAAATTCCGCAAGGATTTCTTTGTAAGTTTACCAAGCGTCACAGGCTTCAACTGAACTTTGAGCAGAAATTAATAAGTTAGGGCGAGCGCTCGAGCCAAAGTCGAGGAACTATAAGTTGGAAATGCACTAAAAATAAGCTCAAAAAAGTTACATAATAACGCGCTGAAAAGCACTGGAGGAAACACTTTGAAAGCCACGGAATTTTATGAAAAATTAGCTCGTTTCAGAACATTCAACTCTTATCTGTACCTTTTTTCCTAGCTTTGTCACAGTTTCCAAGCTCGCACTCTGTTTTCTTAGCCATCTTTTTCTCTATTGCGTGATTGCTTTTTGAGAATTTTTCAAACAACTTATTTGACTTCACATTATTTGAGCCTTTTGAAATGGAAACGCTGAAACTAAGCGAGTATTGAGCTAAAGATTCAGCGAATATCACTATTATTGAATTATTACGTAATATTTTTAGCAGAACCCTTTCTTGCAAAATTTTGCAATCAATTATTTTCTTAAAAGCTGGGTTAAAATTGCACACTTTGGACATTTTGAACCGGGAGAGAGAAGATCCGATTTGATCGGTCCTTTCAGGCTGCACGCTTAAATCATTTACTTCTTAAGCTTTGCTACATCCGTTCAAAATCTGATTAACTATATCGGTCAAAAATATTAATGGAGGATGAATAAAGTGGGCCATTGAACAGTTTATTCGCATAGAAGTGTTTCGAGTTGTCAAAAAGTTCATCCTAATGAATAATAAGATGAACCGGAAAACAAACATTGTGATGATTGCCAGCCTGTCAAAATCTCCACTTCTATTTATAGATAAAACTTAAAAATCTTAATCAAAATTAGTTAAAATCGAACTTTCAACAAGGGTATCAAAATTATTTTTTTTCTTACGTTTTCTTACCTCGGGAACAGCGATTAGCAGTTTTTTGAACAGCAAGAAAAATACTTCCCATAATTAGACAGACAAGATTGAAAAAATGTGAGAGAAAACAGGTTTGAGAAAACAGATGCTGTTTTCGTATTTTTTATGAACTTAATAATTTTCTGTAAAACTAAAAAAAAAATAAAATTTACAATTAATAGAGCAGGAATAAATTAACTATTATCTCTGCTATTATCTGGTGCCTCGGTTTATCAAAGAGAAGGATTAAATTAATCGTTGAGACCAAGGTTGCAAAATTGTAAGCCCCCTCTGACACAAGTACTGACTGACTGGGTAATGATTTTGCACCAAAAACGTGTTTCCCAGCATCTTTCCTCAACACAGAATGTTAGCAGGATTGAGGAAATGGTAGCGCAACAACCCCGATGAAGCCGGACGAGTTTCGGCAAGTTAGAGATGGAAGCTGTTTAAGCTCAAAAGATGTTAGAGAGAAAAAGATAAATCAATTTATGAGACTTAAAAGAGAAGAGAAGAGTGAAGATTTTAACAAAAATCAGTCGTATATATAGTCTGAAATATAAATAAAACATTTACAGTGTGCATTTGTTAAAAAGTTAATGTATCAAAAATCAAGCGACTTTGGGGCGTATGAGTGGGCGTCATTTATTTATTACATGCAAAACTTTAGTTCACTTGAGATCGTTCAGAAAGTTGCATTTCCCATTCAATATTAGTAGATAAACATCAATATTTGACAAACATACAGATTTAGACTAAACTAATTTACATTCATTTTCTAAAATCTTAGCTGCAGTTGTCGTTATAAACCTGGTTAGTTTGTTTTCTTTCTGAGTTTATTAACATAAGTTGAGTTTGTAAGCTCTAAGATATTTTCTAAGTTCTTTTCTGTGCTCCAATACAGAACGAAACGGTGACTGTTGCGTGCCTTTTAAAAAGCTTGTCAAAAATTACGTTCGGCGCGATTTGCCCGAACATTAAAAAAAGGAAGACGCCCACAACTGTTCTTTCATTTTTATCCACAGCTTCTTGATCATTTTTTTGCATCAGAATGATTTTACAAGTGTGATATTCATAGAAGAGTTGAAATTTTTGCTGATGTACAAAAAACCTTTTTTAAGTATTTTGCCGAATTTGTGCAAACGTCGGTTCAAACATTCAAGTACGGCATTTTCAATTAACGCTATCAAGTAGTCAAGTACTGCTATGATTTATCGGAGTGGAAAATGTTTTGGGAAAAGACATGAAAAATTATTTGAATTTGCCACCATTCTAACCGAAAATTTTGCGAACTCGATTTATATTCTTGTTTCAACTGACAAAAAAACTTACAATATAAAAACAGCAAGTTTTATTACATTATGTCGCTACCATCTAATTATTTCCCAAAAACTCACGGGCAAAAATGAGGAGTGTAGTATGAAAATAACTATTTTGAAAATTCAAAAAAGAGAAAAGCTTGCTGGTATTTTTAAACTCAATTTCTTGTCACCATCAACCCTTATATCACCGCAGGGCCGGTACCAAATTATAAAACAAATTATTTTGTGCAAAATTTTTTTTATCTAAAGTAAACCAAAATCCGAACAAAAAATATGCGAACAAGAAAACATTTTGTGAACTTAAGGCTGTGAAAACCGCTTAAAACTCTCGCTACAAACTGTCAATTAACAAAAAAGGAATGATTAGAACCTAAGTCAATTCCACAATATGCGTTTCCCCCATGAATTAAGATAGGATGTAAATTTTATATAGAATTGAGAGCAATTTCTTCGTTTGGAATTCGATACTTTGTAGCGTCAGTTATATGACAGTCTTATGTTTTCATTGACATTTGCCTATTTTTCATATTGTGATGGGAGATTTTTCTGGAGATTTTGAATGAAAAATGTGTGACTGTGCCTAGTGACTGACATATATAAGTGATTTATTTCCTACATTCGTTGCAGAAACATATGCGATCTTTTTTTCTGACATAAACAACCTGTTGATATCAAAACTTATGATAAAACCCATATTGGCTCAAGTATTCATTACAAATTGAGGTCTTTTGTTTTTTCCTTCATCTGACATAATGAATCTTCCTTAAACAGAATCTGGGCAGTGATCCTAGTCACAATGAAAGAATGGAACAAAAGAAACGTGATTTGGAAGAAATCAAGCGCCAAATACAAGACAACCAGATGCGAAGAAAATCAGAACAACACGATCATACCACTTGTGAAGAGTTAGTTGACAAAATACGGAAACTGGACACTCTTGGAAACCAAAATGGCAATAATCGGCTAAGAAACAACAGAAACACTTCGGATGTCACACGAATGGTAACAAAATTTGGACTTGCTTCATTTTTAGTGCCCCCTCCCTCAGTTTAATGGGTGCAGATTATTTGCCCAGTGTTCCGTAACTGGGGGTTGCATAAGAGCGAAGCGCACTCGGAAAATTTTGATCAGCTTGATCATTTTAGAAAAGATAAAACATAATTGAACACCCATTGACAAAAAGGATCACAAAATGCCACCCCGGTCGAATTTTTCCACCCGAAATGGGTGCAGATTATTTGCCCAGTGTTCCGTAACTGGGGGTTGCATAAGAGCGAAGCGCACTCGGAAAATTTTGATCAGCTTGATCATTTTAGAAAAGATAAAACATAATTGAACACCCATTGACAAAAAGGATCACAAAATGCCACCCCGGTCGAATTTTTCCACCCGAAATGATGTAAGAGTGGAGCTGCAATGGGAGTATTTTTTAGGAAAATGCACCTCAAAAATCTTACGTCTTTTTGGGCTACATTAGGCTTCCAACGGGGGTAAAATGGTGTAACAGCGAGGGGGTAAAAGACAAATTAACCCCCACTCTTACATCTTTTTGGTCTGCCAGGGGGGTAAAATGATGTAAGAGTTTGGGGGTAATTTTTCCATTACCTCCGAACTCTTACATCATTTTAACCCCCCCCCCCCCTCTGAACAAACTATCCCTCAATCTTACACCATTTTACCCCCCTTGGCAGTTCAACTCTTACATCAATTTACCCGCTCAATGTTACATTGTATTAGCCCCCATACTTGAAGACTGCCAGTCTTGAACCCACAACCTCTGTACCCTCAGCTGGTTCTCCTGAACCTCCAGACCATGAATGCTTGTTCAACTATTGACGGTCTATATATATATATATATATATATATTATATATATAATAATATATATATATATATATATATATATATATATATATATATATATATATATATACATATATATATATATATATATATATATATAAATCTTACAACATTTTCCCCTCTGAACAAATTACCCCCTCACTCTTACACCATTTTACTTTTTTCCTCCCGTTGCAGCCCATTGCAGCCCACTCTTACATGGCAATTTTAGTCAGGGGAGGTAATTCCTAAAAATTGCACCCATTGCAGCCCATTGCAGCCCACTGTTACATGACGGTTTTAGTCAGGGGAAGTAATTTCTCAACAGTCCTCCCAATGGAGCCCACTCTTACATGGCATTTTTATTCTGGGTGATAATTCCTCAAAAGTCCTCCCATTTCAGCCCAATGCAGTCCACTCTTACATGGCAATTTTATTCAGGGGAGGTAATTCCTCAAAAGTCCTTGCAGCCCATTGCAGCCCACTCCTTTATGGCAATTTTAGTCAGGGGGGGGGTAATTTCTCAAAATTCCTTCCATTGCAGCCCATTGCAGCCCACTCTTACATGGCAATTTTAGTCAGGGGGATAATTCCTCAAAAGTCCTCCCATTGCAGCCCACTTTTACATGGCAATTTCAGTCAGGGAAGGCAATTCCTCAAAAGTCCTCACATTGCGGCCCATTGCAGCCCACTCCTTTATGGCAATTTTAGTCAGGGGGGGGGTGTAATTCCTCAAAAATCCTCCCATTGCAGCCCACTTTTACATGGCAATTTCAGTCAGGGAAGGCAATTCCTCAAAAGTCCTCACATTGCAGCCCATTGCAGCCCACTCCTTTATGGCAATTTTAGTCAGGGGGGGTAATTCCTCAAAAGTCCTCCCATTGCAGCCTTTTGCAGTCCACTCTTACATTGCAGTTTAAATCAGAGAGGGGGGCTAATTTCTCAAAATTCCTTCCATTGCAGCCCATTGCAGCCCACTTTTACATGGCAATTTTAGTGAGGGGGATAATTCCTCAAAAGTCCTCCCATTGCAGCCCACTTTTACATGGCAATTTCAGTCAGGTAAGGCAATTCCTCAAAAGTCCTCACATTGCAGCCCATTGCTGCCCACTCCTTTATGGCAATTTTAGTCAGGGGGGGGGGGGGTAATTCCTCAAAAGTCCTCCCATTGCAGCCTTTTGCAGTCCACTCTTACATTGCAGTTTAAATCAGAGAGGGGGGCTAATTTCTCAAAATTCCTCCCATTGCAGCCCACTCTTACATGGCAATTCTAGTCAGGGGGGTAATTCCTCAAAAGTCCTCCCATTGCAGCCCACTTTTACATGGCAATTTCAGTCAGGGAAGGCAATTCCTCGAAAGTCCTCACATTGCAGCCCATTGCTGCCCACTCCTTTATGGCAATTTTAGTCAGGGGGGGGGGGTAATTTCTCAAAATTCCTTCCATTGCAGCCCATTGCAGCCCACTCTTACATGGCAATTTTAGTCAGGGGGATAATTCCTCAAAAGTCCTCCCATTGCAGCCCACTTTTACATGGCAATTTCAGTCAGGGAAGTCAATTCCTCAAAAGTCCTCACATTGCGGCCCATTGCAGCCCACTCCTTTATGGCAATTTTAGTCAGGGGGGGTGTAATTCCTCAAAAATCCTCCCATTGCAGCCCACTTTTACATGGCAATTTCAGTCAGGGAAGGCAATTCCTCAAAAGTCCTCACATTGCAGCCCATTGCAGCCCACTCCTTTATGGCAATTTTAGTCAGGGGGGGTGTAATTCTTCAAAAGTCATCCCATTGCAGCCCTTTGCAGTCCACTCTTACATTGCAGTTTAAATCAGAGAGGGGGGCTAATTTTTCAAAATTCCTCCCATTGCAGCCCATTGCAGCCCACTCTTACATGGCAATTCTAGTCAGGGGGGTAATTCCTCAAAAGTCCTCCCATTGCAGCACAACTCTTACATCATTTTACCCCCTCTGAACAAAATACCCCCACACTCTTACATCAATATACCCCCCATAGACAAATTAACCCCCCCACTCTTACAACAAAACGGAAGCATTTTATGGAGGACATTCGACCCGGGCATTTTACTTGACGAGGTATGTTTGTCGAGTGAATTTGGGTCAGCATGATTTTCTCTGTTTTTTTTTGGTTTTCAGATCAATCGACACTTAATTATCAAGGCCCAATGAACATAAACTCGGAAAAAATTAGCCAGTTTTCCCCGAGCATCAGTAAGTTGAGCTTCATGTGAAATCTGCTGAACATGATCATAAAACTTGAATTCACTATGAAAAAATTGGCTTCTGAAAAAGTAGTTATGATGAAATTGAACAGCATTCACGTCGGAAAGAACTTTGCTTCTTCAGAGGAGAAACTGACTCATTTTTATCTTCAGTTCGTCTTTAAATGCTCCTGGAAACATTTGAAAAGTCAGAAGATTTGAAATTCAATTAAAACGCATTGAATGTAGATGAAAAAAAGCTTAACACACCAACATCTGACCAATATTGGAAACGAGACTCGGAAAGAGACCGTATAGCGACATAGAAAATTCAGAAAATTAGCAGTCAAAACACTTATTTGATGAAGATCCGATAACTTCAATTTACTAAAAGTAGCACCTAGCAGATCGTGCCGAACCCAACCCCGTGGCAAGTTATTTTTGAGTAACGTTCACCAAATTATGCAAGCAATTAGAACTAATAGATTGTCAGAATTGCGGAAAAAATTTGCGCCGGAAGTACCCACAATCTGGCTTAGCATTTGATAGGTGCCACAAAGACGTTTTTAAAGTTTTTGCCTTTATAGTAATATTTCAATTATATTACTTATACATTTTAAACATATTGAATGATAAACAAAACAAGGAGGCTCGTTATGTGCGTTCGCATATGATGTTGCGACCCGCGCTCATCTATATATTGACTTAACTGTCTTTTGACTTACATTTTTGAAAAAGAGATAATCAAAAAAGAAGTCTGAGTTTTAAAAAAATTGGTACACAACCAAACTAATAATTGAATTAAATAGTGCCGTGCCTATTTACATCGATATCTGCTATTAGACTTACTACGAGAAAAAAAACAACAGCAACAACAAAAAAGCAAAATCAAAAATTTCACGGCAAAAACTCATACCTGAATTTAAACTCACCTAGTAACGACGTCAAATTACAATCAGACAAAACCCTATTTACACAAATTTTGTTTTTTCCTAACTACACAGCAGATGGGGTTGTTCCTTGAAGAGTCTAGGTAACAAGTCGACGAAAAGAAGAAATATTGAGGCGAAATTTAAAAACCGATCAAAATTTTTTAAACCAAATAATTTTAAAAGTCTTAAAAATCATTAGCTTTTAACAAAGTAATTCTAGATAAATGTACTAAAAAGTAAAAATGAAACCAATAGGACCTGTCTTTGGTTATTTTAAACCATGGGAACGGACTAACGATGCAGAGTAACTCAACAAATTACGAATAAAAAATTACAAACATTGCAAAAACACAAATTAATGAAGCCATTAAAACAATTAGCTAAAATCTGAACAATAATTATTTTCAATAATTAATTCATTTTCTATTTATAGTATTTCAACTAAAACTATACCGAAAGAATAAATAAGTTCAATTGAGTCACATTTGAAAATCGTTGGGATCTGTTATTGCGCGATTGTGCTAAAGGAAGAGAAAAAGAAACACAAATACATCACTCACATAACTTTTTATGAAAAAGCACATTGTCCTAAAAACAAACGATCAGTTACGTCAAAATATAAACAAACAAGTTAATTTTGAAAATACGAAGAATTGCATGAGATTTCTCAATGATGAGAATAAGTTACAAGTTAACGAAAAGAACAAAAACTGAAAAAATTGAATGATCCTTAAAAATCTTAAACATTTCTGCTATAAACTGACTGCTTCAGGTTAAAAATTTCATTAAATCCTCAAAACCCAATTTATGAGACCGGTCAGCATTTTACGGGTACCTAAAGAAATAAAACAGGCAGAAACAGCCAATTCAGAAATAAAATTGAGCGAGAAAATTGTCGAAGCCAATAAAAATTAAATTTTTTCTTGTATTACAGTGTTGGAACCGAATAACTTTTTACCTTTCAATCTCTGCTTTGTCAAACAGGGGATGTGTCATGAGGCTTTATATTCCCTGGGTTAAGCCGGGCCGTTTTGTCGCTCTGACACCTCTTGATCCCATTTTAGTGGAGCTACTTGAACAGATCTCCTTCAACGAATCTCTATTCCACAATGGTTGCATTCTGCAGCTAACTTTTCAATTAGCTACAAATGAATATCTTCTGAGCAGCCGTTGAACCAAAATGGATCAGTCTGTTCGGTGAATCACTCGACATATCGATTCACCAAGTTATTTTCATTTAATTCTTGCAGTGTTGCAGCTCACACATCTGAAATTGGCCCCACCTTCTGAATCATAGTTGAGATGCTAATGAAAAGGTAAATTTTGATGGTCAGTGGAAATATGCGCGGTCAATGTGCGTGCTGTTATCTTTTTGCAATCTCCACTTCCACCCACAGGTTACTGTTGATTCTACTCTGTGCGCTGCCTAAACGGTTCCTGCTTTTTTATTACCAAACTTGCTCAAAAAACCGTCGTCAAATAACGGAAGCTTCGAATAGAGATGTAAAACATTGGTTTGTACTAACATGCAGATTTTTGTTGGTTCCTCTAGATACCACTAGTGGATCATTTTGTATATTCCACATCAGACAGAGATTGGACAAAGAAACCACTTCTGTTTTTGGCTGAACAATCATCATGCGCAAAATAGCTCATAATTTTGCAAATTTTTACAGATTTACATCTTGGATTCGAAACCTCCATTCTGAAGTAATTGTCGAATTCGAGTTTAATTGTCTTCTCTTCTTGATAAAATTTAAATGACCCCAGAAAATTGGCCGTAAAAGTCTATTTGAAAAAATATATCACTTAAACTCGTTTTAGCTTTAATTGATGCTGTTCATTTTGCGTAGTGCATAATTGGTATGTGTTGGAGAAGTTTCGTCGTTTTCGTTTTTTCTCTCTTATCGATACACTCCAACTACATTAGCTCAAGTTCCTTGAGCCCAAATGGTATTCTTATGAGTCCTTGGAACAGATCTGATTTCGCATCTAGATTATACTTTGTAGAAAATCTGATTTTCGCTGCAGTGTCAACAATTTGACACAATTTTTCTAGATTATTTTGTTAAATAACTGGATGGTGGGCTGACAAACTACTGTTTGTAAGGATTTCTGTTGAGCTGAAGCAGAATTTACGTTACTTGGGAATTGAGAGTTGACTGTTTCCAGAGGAGTACACCAATGTGGAGTCAATCACCATTGAATTGTGTTGTTTCTTTAATTTTCAGTGTTGCTACTTGATCCTCCTTTTAGTAAACCGATAGTTATCCTTTTAGTAAACCGATAGTTTTGGTTTGTCAACTCATATTGCCCTTCACATGTTCACCAAAGCTGTTCAGTCATTTACAGCAGAGCTTTCATATTGAACTCGGTGATATCCTCATCTGCAGTGGCCTACTGAGACCCCATCGTAATTTACTACGAATAGACCATGCTGCAAGTTATCGGTACGGCATAAATCCTTTTATGAAAAATGCAAGCCGTACGCGTCCTACCCGAGAACAACATTCTTTTTATCATGTCCGTGATATGCGTTGGGTAAAACTGTGTTTTACCCAACGCATATCACGGACATGATAAAAAAGAATGTTGTTCTCGGGTAGGACGCGTACGGCTTGCATTTTTCATACAAGGATTTACGCCGTACCGATAACTTGCTGCATGGTCTATTCGTAGTAAATTACGATGGGGTCTCAGTAGGCCACTGCAGATGAGGATATCACCGAGTTCAATATGAAAGCTCTGCTGTAAATGACTGAACAGCTTTGGTGAACATGTGAAGGGCAATATGAGTTGACAAACCAAAAGGTAAACTATCGGTTTACTAAAAGGAGGATCAAGTAGCAACACTGAAAATTAAAGAAACAACACAATTCAATGGTGATTGACTCCACATTGGTGTACTCCTCTGGAAACAGTCAATTCTCAATTCCCAAGTAACGTAAATTCTGCTTCAGCTCAACAGAAATCCTTACAAACAGTAGCTTGTCACCCCACCATCCAGTTATTTAACCAAATAATCTAGAAAAAGTGTGTCAAATTGTTGACACTGCAGCAAAAATCAGATTTTCTACTAAGTATTATCTAGTTGCGAGTGCAGACCTGTTCCAAAGACTCATAAGAATACCATTTGAGCTCAAGGTATCGTGTATCGAGAAGACAGAAAAAGCGACGAAACTTCTCCGACGCATACCAATTATGCACAACGCGAAATGAACAGCGGCCAATGTTCTGAGGTCACTTAAATTTTCTCGCGAAGCGAACAAATTTGAACTCAAATTCGACAATTACTTCAGAAGGGAGGTTTTGAATTCAAGATGTGACTGTAAAAAACTGAGGAAAATGATGATTTATTTTTGCATGAGGATTGTTAAGATGGTACAAGAGGATTGTTAAGATGGTACAACTAAAAACAGAAGTGGTTTCTTTGCGCAATCTTGGCCTGATGTCGAATATACGAAGTGATTTGTAAGAGGTATTTAGAGGAACCAACAAAAAGATACATCCCAGTACAACCCAAAAATTAACATCTATTTTTGATGCTTCCGTTATTTGACGACGGCTTTTCGAGCGGATTTGGTAATAAAAAGGCAAGAACGGGTCAGGCAGCTCACAGAGTATAATCCCCAGATAATTGTGAGCGGAAGCGGAGAATAGTAGTAGATAACAGCGCTCTCATTGACGATGTTTTTAACAGTAAGAAATCAATAGCGTTAACTTTAAAGTTACTTCAAAACGCATCGGCTGAAAAATTTGATGCAACGGCATGTGGACTGATTCACTGAACAGATTCATTCATTTTGGTTCAAGGGATGCGCAAATAATCAAGGAAAAACAGCAGGTGTTCAATTGTAGCTAATTGAAAAGCAGAATGCAACCATTGATGAATGGAGATTTGTTGAAAAAGACCTGTTGAAAAAATCACTCCAATATGGGAGCAAGAGGTATCAGAGCGACAACAACGACCCTACTTAACCCCGGAAATATGAAGCCTCATGACACATCCCTTGGCTGACGAAGCAAAGGTTGAAAGTAAAAAGTTATTCAGTTCCAACAATGTTGAAGTGGAGAAATTAATGAATTAGACACATTTTGGCTAGTTTGCAAAAAAATGAAATATTATTGGCTGCTGTATGTGAACGCGAAAAGAGAGTAAGTAGTATTTCTTGGTAGAGGAGTTTTACAAGGTTTACCCGAAACCTGTGATGCCAATATTAGACTGGCATCTAAAAGAGGAAACTGTTACTTGAAGTAATATTAATAAAAGAAGACTGACAACAAATATCCAAGGCACTGTTTGAGAAAAAAGTGAGACCTGCAGAAATCCATTGCGACCCAAAAATCTGATCCTTTTCTCTTCAAAACACCCAGTGGTTCAATTTCTGTACAGAACAGAGCCACAAAACGAACAATCGCTAAGACACGAAGCATGATATTCTAAAAAGATTAGACCGACTAGAACTTAACTCATTTTACGTTAGTCATGTAGTTAGTTAATTCTGGTTTCTGTGATTGAGTACACTGTTTCAGATCAAATCATCATGGCAGGAACCAGAGTCCCATTTGTGCAAATGATTGATTGTTTTGTTTACTAAAAAATGTTTCCACGTTTGCTAAAACAAACAGTATGAATTTTTTGTTGGGGTTGGTTGAGTTTTCTGTCAAAACTTGCGGTAAACTTGGAAATATAACCGTTCAACGACGGGGCTGTACTTTAACCCTCGTTAGAGTGTACTTGATAGTCTGTCATTGGGAAGCCGCTGCATGCAGTTTGTCATCTATTCTCACTATTATCAAGAGTTTACCAATAACGTACATTTTGAACTATTTTTTCATTCAGTTGAAATAATTAAATGACAGTGCTCCAAAAACAGCTTCAAGAATAGCAAATGCTTCTATTTTCAAATTCAGAGCCATCTGTAAGTCAGAAATCTTTTCAATGGCCTATTAGTCAATTGATAGGACCCTAATTGATTTAGGATTAATAGGATACGAATTGGACCCTAGTTGATCTAGGATTGGACCCTAATTGATAGGACCCTAATTGATTTAGGATTAATAGGATACGAATTGCCGAAAAAAAAAACAAAAGAAGAAAGTTCCAATACATTTTTTGAAGTTTTATTCACTGAAAAGTTGTAAAACTTTAGCGGCCATTCTAGTATGTATTTGGTTTTTGAAGATGCTCGAGTCTGTTATAATTCCCGTTTCCTCATACATCAATGACATAGTAAGCACATAACCTCAGATGCATAAAACTTTAAGACACGTTAAAAACTGAAAACTTCCTTCCTCATTTTTCCCTGAGATGCAAAATCTTATAAACTCAAGAATCGGTTCTCTCTTTGTTTCAAGAATCGGTTAAAAATCGACCTAACGAAAAACAAGCGTATCCACTAATTAGTAGCCATTCAGTGTAAAACTCGGCCCCTAGCAGCAGCAGCAAAAAAAAATAAGGCAAACATTTTTTTTTTCAAATAATTTGAACTTTTCGTGGCTTCTTTTTGTCAGTTCCGCAAATTTGACTGAACATTTCTGATTTTGATTTAGGCAATGATCATATAGACACTTTGAATACAATTTAGAAAATGGATATCCGCTCTCGGCCGGAATCGGACGCGAAAGAGTATTATAGTCATTTGAGTATCCAGGAGCAGCAAAAGAAAGCAATTGTGAGCCAGAGTACAACCAGAACACTGGAACCAAACAACATTGTAAGTTGTTTCAATAAAGAGTTCTTCCCTTAGTGGAGCATTATTGAGTTAGCAGTCCAAACGGTATTATTGAGGAATCAAGATAGTTCAGAAAAACCTTTAAATAAATTTTTACTGGATATCCAGGTTTAGGCCTCAACCTATGAACAGACACGCCCGACCAACAACTGGTATGAAAAAAACCGTGCTCGATGTTCAAGTGGTAAGAAAAGATCGTGCGTGCGCCCGACCATAGAGAGATATTAAAAGACCATGCGCGACCTATGGAACGACTAAAGCTCGATTTTAACTGATGCTGGAACAGGTATTTAATAATTGTTCCGACCCCTCTTGAGGGGGGGGGGGGGGGACTATATACTCAAATGGTTTTTTTTGTTCAGACAATTTTGGCCGATCGATATATTAATCGTAGAGGGATTAGACTGGTATCATTAGAAAGCTTGTCCAGCGTACAATATGGAATTAAATTCGAGGTTTAAACTTCTGAGGAAATAGAGTGAATTCCGTTGATTTTGTTCACATTTTCCGGAACTTTTGACTAAAGTTTCTCTGATTTTGCTATAATTTGTTACATTTTTTAAAATGAAAGTGTTGTTTATTTCATTTTTAAAGACAAAAAATGTCAGCTAATTCTATTTAATTTTTTTGTCAAAAAATCTGGCTAAATATTTCAAAATTCAGACCTTTTCATGAAAAACAGCACGAAGTAAGTTTTCTTAGTCCACTTTGATAAATATGCAGGAAGTACACACCCAAACATCACTAACTCAATCTTTGTAGACTCCAAAGGGGGGTTATTTCTACTTCAACATCCGTTGCGAGTGCTCTGTAGTGAAAACATTGCCGTTTTTTGCTAACTTTACAAGTTGATGATCAAAAACGCAGCATTTATTTTTCATTTTTTAAATAACAATAAATTTATATCAATAACATTCGAAAAATTAAGTGCTATTAATGGACAAACAGCATTAGCAGAGCTAGTTAGGTCCAATCTTAGACTGCTACAATCCAAAAATATTTCGGATTGTAATCAGTCGTTGCTTTGTAAAAAAAAAATCGATCTTTTTTATGTATTAATTAAATAACAGAACATTTCAAATTAAAACTTACAAGTTATAGGTCCATTTCGCTTCCTAAATAACTCCAAATTATTGTATCTAGTTTATTACTTGAAAGCTTATGGCCGTTATGACTTTTGAAAATATTTGATTCTTGAATAAATAACTGCTTATTGAAATTTGCCTCAATTGTTATCTTAATTTGGTCAACTTGTAGCTTAGCGTCAGCAAAAAAAGAATGCCTCTACTTTCTATTGAATTCAAATACAATCTCTATTCCCGTTTTACTGGTTAGGTTATGGTTTTCTGGCTGTGATACTGCTAGATTTCACATTTTTTATTCACAGGTATTTGCCCATTTTTCACGTTGTCTAGTTTTGCCAAATTATCACGTTATTGACAATTCAAATATCACAGCATTGGCGTTCAAAATAAGAGTCAAGGAATAATATTAAAATACTTAAGGATGCAGACTCTGGTTTTAACGGCTTCGACAATACTTCGAAGAGTTTAATTGAATACTTAATTTTGTCTTTAACTGTCCTTTTTGCTTTGTCTTCTTATTCGTATGAAGTTTCCAGTACAATGACCCGGTTTGATTGGTTTTTCATGGAAAAATAGATGGGCCGATATTCTGATTTTAGTAGATAGCTGATTCCTTTCATGACTTTGAAACAATTGTTTTCCAAAAAATCCAAAAAAAAACACTTTTTAACTTCCCAATTCTGTTCCTTTTATTGTCTGTTTGTAACCCAGTCTCTTTAATTACAGGCCAAATATGACAATATTGTTGTCAAATGAAGGTGTCAAAGGGATTGGTGTAACAAAATCTAATGTTTTTTGTTTTTAAGATTTGGTTATGACTTCTACCCGCTTCCACACGGGTTTTTCGCAAACAAAAAGTAAATTAATTTTATACTTCTGTCTTATTTTACGTTCTTTCTGTAGACGTACGATATATTCTGGATAATTGCAGGTCTCAAGAGATTCCTTTTGAAGAATAAACGAACCAGTAATTATTTCATTTTGTAATTATTGGCTGTCAAGTCTTTGGAAATAATTTTTCATCCAAAAAAAAGTAATACTCAATTTTGAATTTTTTCTGTTTTTGTCTAATTGTCACCTGGTTGCATTAAACAGAAGTTACATAGTAGAATATTGATGTTCAACGAAGGTGCAATCTAACGTTTTTTGAGGGCCAAAGTTTGGCTTTACGGCTTCAAAACAATTTCTGGCAAATTTTAACTGATTTTTTGTTTATTGTCTATGTTGTTCTTTTTGTAACCCCATAAAAATTGAATACCGACAGTTCTTAATTCTCACATTTAGAAACACTGGTAATCATAAACCTGTGGGAAATTAGTTGATTTCTAATACTTTTCATTACTTTGAAATTAACTCTTTTTAACAAAAAATAAGCGAATTTTTCAAATTTACTGTTTTTGTTCTTTATTGCCCAATTGTTACCAAGCCTTATTATGAACTGGTCTTATATTTTTTCTGGTTAATCACAAGTTATATTGTTTAGTTTCAGTTTTATGTGACGCTATTTTGACTGTTATTAAAGTTTGTTTTTAAAAGGGACATATATTTTTTGATGTAGTTAATGTTTGTTGTTGTTGTTTGATTTTGCTGTTCCTCTTGACTCGCTTTCTTAATAATGGCCGATCTCATCAATCTAATGCATCTTTTTTAACCCACTGAGTTATTTGCTTCGGAGGCTATCTTTTCGTTCATACACCAATTTTTTTGAAAAATAATTGAATTTTCGGGGTTTTCTATCTGTTCCTCATTTGGCAGACCATTAAGCCAAAATTGTGGATGAGCGGGGTCGGAACCTTATGTGCAATCGCACATTACCGAGCCTCCTTGTTTATAGTCAATATTTAAATCCCCCCCCCCCCCCCCCCCCCTGTTAAATTCTTTTCATAAGTCGAGGTCTAGACTAAGGTCTTGCTTTTAAGGTGGTAGACTGTAACGAAAAACTAATTAGTTCCGTCCTTATCAATTGCCCATGTCCGCCTTGACTGAAAGACTACCGCCACAACAACCAAATGAAAATAAATAAGCTTGTTAGTTAAGAACAGGCCTGGAAAAAGATATTGAAATTATAATTATAAATTTGGAAAGCATCTCAAGTGCTAGAAGTCAGCAAAATTAAAACAAGCCATTTCTATTAGGGGCTCTAACAACATGGGTGGTATTGCTTTTTATTTACACTTGGGGCTTTTCTATGCAATATAATTTAACACATAACAAAATCTTGCAGATTATCTGCTTCTATAAATGATAGTGACCAATCTTTCCATCTGAATAGTTTCATCTCATAAGCAGAAGTCTTTAATATGGCAGAAGTTTTCTGCTATATCTCTACACGAATGTAGGATGTGCACTGCAAACAATGGCGCCGAAACTCTTTGAAGTTCCATGTACACGCTTAAAAACATTTGCCTCATTTTTGTTAGTAGTGCAGGTTAAAATATTTACTTCTGAATTATGCTTCACTGATCTTTTCATCATTTCTGTTATAAATTTTAAAATGTTTCTTTCCGAATTCCGTTAATCTCAATCGCATTTGGAACCGAAGAACGTTGTAGGTTTTTTAAGCTTTTTAGTCTAAGCTAAATTTTCTCAAAAAAGTCCAAGAGATTAAAAAAATAGTCAAATCGGAACTAACGATACTGTTTTTTCTTGTCTGTTGCGCTATTTTAGTCCGTGGACGGTTTCGAAACAACGGTGGATTTGTTGGAGAGAAGAAGGAACTTTTTCAAAGACAGGGGGAGCTTCAAATTGAAGAATTGCTCTGGAAACAAGCCAAGTGGCACGGCTGACGTCAATTCAAAATATGACAAAGTTAGCTTCCACAATTTTCCTTTGAAGAAGTGCGGTAAGATATTTTTCACTCAAAACTACAAATCTATTTACAAACTGAAGCCGGTAATAGTCTTTAATACAGACTCCTCGATCGCATTTTGTGCATTAATTTTTCTATTTGCATTCAATCTTTTTGGAGCATCGCAGAGATTCGAACCGGGTGATTCAATCTGGGTTTTAATTTTTACTCAACAGCTTTTTGCAATAATCTTTTAAAATAAATGGGCAGAAAAATTTTCTATTTAATTCATCTTATGTTGTAACGTTCACTCACTCCAATAAAACCAGCATGATCTATCGGCATCATGATGTGACCGAATGTGTTCTTCCTCAGGGAGTAGATAGTGCGCTCGATGTTCATATTATTTGGGTCAATATCTTTTGTCGATGCGAATTCTGATACCTGTTGAACAGCGTCTAGTGCATTACATTATATGTCGATGTATTACCGTATATCCTGACTGATTACGAAAGTGGTCCTCATGCAAAAACATTGATGCCCGCTATCCATTCTAGCCATTCTTGTCCTGTACCAGCTGTAACTGCTATTTGTATTGATAAAACAGTGCTTAACACACACTTCTATATGAATAATCTCGATTGGGCAACTCCTGGTTCCCACCAAAGCGTCCGTCACCTAAGAACTTTATGCAGTGCTCCTTTGCTCTCATTATTCAGTCTGGAATCGGTTCTGTTCTTGCGTGAATTTAATGAAGCCCTCCTCCCTTCCTCGCGGAAGAGCTGATCCAAACAACGCAGTTCACTTCCACATAAAAACATTGAAGCCATGAAACAATACATGTGTACTCTATTTTTATAGTGGTATAGTGTTTCTGATTCCTGGTTACTATAATCGGATTGTTCCTATGGCAACGGGCGATACCTCCAGGATCAATCTTAAGACTGGTTCTTCAGCGTTCAGCGACGTATCAACCATAATGCCCAATACTTACTTGTCATCAAGTTACCTGTATTGACGCGACGCCTGCTGCTATGTGTGTAATCTTTCCCAAACTATTTGGAAAACAATCAGAAGTATTCCTAAAAGATACCAAAGATCAACAACTACGCTCATGGAGCAAATCATATTTGGTACCCGAACTTCCATGAATGTAGAAAAGCGCGTCGAAGTTTTATATCCTTGATTTAACTCTCAGAGGTAAAAATAAATATACATTCAAGGTCAATCGTCTTCTTAGAAGAATCAATGGCAATCCGTAATGTGGTTTGAACTAAATCATACAGACTGACAGCCAAGTTAAACGTCAGAGAAATTTCATTTTGAAGGATAGATTCAAGCCAATACCAGTCAAAACGAACGAACAAAAACCCCTGGGTAGAGGTATGGGATGTGCGGAACAGAGCGTTTTACGTAGCAAATTTGTTTTTTTTTGCATACAACAGATAGACCTAGCTCTCGATTGTTATATCCTCTGATAACTCGTTATTCGGGACATTGTTCTTCTTGATCCATGTATCAATTAGCTTGCTTCCTATTGCTAATTCTATAAATTGCTTATCATCTTTAGAACCAAGCTATTTCCGAGCATTACACTTGAACGTGCTTAATTCCTCGCCATTCGTGATTGCTGCATTCCCAGCGCAACGTTTCCCGGTAAAAATGGAAGTTTCCCGGTAATTTCCCGATAAATTTCCCAGATTTCCCGGCGGGAAAATTACCAGGAATCCCATCGGGATTGACATTTAATGGTAACTTACGGTAATTTCTCGACTACCGGGAACTTTGTTAGGAAACTACCAGGAAATTCGGGCATCATTTCGGGAAAATATTAGGACAAACAGGTGATTGCCGGAAAATTACCTTTCTGGAAATTACCAAGATAAGCGGGAAAACCTTGCAGGTAATTCCAGGATAAGCGGAGAAACCTTCCAGGAATCACCAGGATAAGCGGGGAAATTTTTCAGGAAATTACCAGAATACACGGGGAAACTTTCCAGGAAATTACCAGGATAAGCAGGGAAACCTTGCAGGTAATTCCAGGATAAGCGGGGAAACCTTCCAGGAAATCACCAAGATAAGCGGGGAAACCTACCAGGAAATTACCAGGATAAGCGGTGAAACACTCCAGAAAATTACCAGGATAAGCGGGAAACCTTCCAAGAATTTCCAGGATAAGCGGGAAAACGTGCCAGAAAATTACTAGAATATGCAGGGAAACTTTTCAGGAAACTAACAGGATAAGCGGAACAGAACTTCGGTTCAGTTGTAATAGTTAGTTGTCGGTTAGCTGCAGAACTTCGGTTGGTTGTAATTAAATATTTAGAATGAGAACTTTTCTATTAACTTTGTTTTAACAGTAGTAAGTTTGTTTTAAGTAGTAGCAAACAGAGATTGAATGTGCACCTCACCGAGGTAAGGGTAACATGAAAAACTTTGACAGAAAGAGTTATGGTGTTGGAGTCATTTCCTTTAATTTCTAAACTTCGATCTTAGCTCGAAGACCAAGTATATACTGTACTTTCCAGCTCTGAGAACAGCTTTGAGGGTGCTGAGTCGTTTAAGTGCTCAAGCTTTGCCTCTACTCTGGCTCTTGAGCGCCTTTGGTATTCTGAGGACGACTACTGAGCAGTAACCTGACGGGTTCAATTTGAAAACAGGTTACGTCCTCAGTGCCAACTTGTTTCTTTCGTAAGTATTTGGAAAAACGTTGGAGTCAGTTCCCAACAAAAGGCGCGTCGTAATAATTTTCTCAGTCTTGAAGATCGATCGCTTCATGCGAAATAATTTCTGCGCAATTTTACCAAAGGCCTTGAACGTATGATGGTCTCTCGATCATTCATAAAAATTTCTACATGAATTCTGTTTGAAGGGGATACAGAGTACTTGCATAATTGAATCTTCAGCTCAAGTAACGGTAACTCGACAGCAGTACGTTTTAATTAATGGCGCACTTTCCGTGATGGAATACCACGGAATCAACTTGATTCTTTGAGAATGATTGATGTCGAAACAGCAAACCTCTTACAAAATCATGACACATTCTAAGCTTTTCGACGGGTCTAGATTTGAAGAAAAGTATAAAGATATCATTAGATGGGAATATGTAAAAGTTTGCAAAAAGTGATAAAATGAAAGCGATAAAATTGCTAAGTCATTTCAATAGTACGTGAAAAAGATTCATTTGGTTGTCATATACAAGTCTTTTTAAGACTTACTGACACAAATGCATTTAAAAAGTACACATTGTGGTCTTTAAAACGTTAGACTTTTCCCTGAAACGCACGTCCAGGCAGGCCAAAGAATTCCGCAGTTGCCAGAGCACAAAGGGCTTCTCAAGCATTTGAGCTATTTTTTTTATCTCAGTGAACTTTTGCGACGCCAAATCTAGTGTGGTTTAAGTTGCCAATTTCGCTCCCCGAAAGTGCTTGAATTTTTGTAGTGTTTAAACTCAAAACAACTCGTTGATGGTATTCGCTCCGCCAATACGAGTGGTTGAATTTTCTAGAGTGATTCGCTTAGTGAAAGACTCAATTTTAAGATTGGAGTGCCATAGCGTGACTTACCTTTTAAATTATAAGTATTGAAAGAGAGTCAACTGAACAATGTATTGAGAATCAAAACAATAAAATTCGTTTTTGATGAAGCAAATGATCAACAGTTTGATCATAATCTAAATCATATAAAATAACGGAACAATTTAGAATTGCTGCAAAATCAGGAAACTTGACTTATAATCAGATAATCAGCCAGATAAACATTTTGTTAATAGTGGACTTGATTGAAACGATTTAGAAATAAGGAAATGAAATTTTAACAATAAATAAGAAAAAATCAAAGTGACCTAAACCAAGGTTTAAATTTGATGATTAGCTCGTCAAAATTGAAAAACAACAGAACTGCATGTAATACTGTATCACCTTTCCCCCGTGGCCAAAATAAACTAAATTACAATTTGGTTACATGAATAATAGAAAATAAATAACATTTGTACCGTTTATCATTACTAAGGAAATAGTTTTTTTAGTAGATTGTTTTATGATCAGTTTCTGAATCAGATGCACGTTCTTCTTTTTAACCGTCATTGTAGTCTCCTATTAATTCAGAGATACGTAGTATTACACTGGGTAAATCGGTTTCTATTCGGTCAGCAGGAACTAATTTGTAGATTTGTTTGTGGACCGTCGGGGTTTTGGCGTGCATTGTCGTGGATTTGGATAGGCCAAATAATGTTTTGCTTCCGTTTTATAGTTTGTTGACGGTTTTGAAGGAGCCAGTTCTGACGATAAAGTTGGACGGCAAGTTTGGGCGGAGTCTAGCAATTCATCACTTTATGTGATTGGTGGGGACATGCGTTGCCGTTTGGTCATTTTTGTGATGTTGAAGTTTTTGTTGTTTGTCTTCGTTTAGACTTTTGTGGTGGGATGGCAACAATTTGCTCCGCAGATTTAGTGTCTAAATGTGCTGTGGGTAAATGCGAAGCCATTAGTGTATTTTTTTGGCATAGTCGGCATTCTCTATCGGAATGCTTTTGAGACAATTGAATGAATTGAACATATAACTTGTATCGTCATTAATTTGCATGGGCATCTCTTGCATGTTGTAGTATTAGCTCCACTGTGGTTTTTCTCATTTCAGGTTTTGGCCTTTGCTCCGCGTATTGCTTTAAATCAGTTTGACGTTCCGCGTTTTGTCCCAATTTTAGCAACAACGAATCTCTGATTGTCACTTCCGCTTTTCCAGGCTCTCTAATTACTGAAGTAGAAGCATCTGACTTTATAACTGAGCATTGAGTTGCCAGGACGATGTCTAGTCTATCTAAAATTTTCTTTGACTTTTCAAAGTTTGTGTCAAGTTTGGGCAAGCTTTAGGGTCAAAGACGTTTCCGTTCGTGGAATTGGCAACGCCACCTCTGGATGTTGTATTACTCTGGGTTCTTTATTGGGTTTGGCATTTCCGTCCCATCTGACCGTTTATATACCTTTATATTCATTCAAAATTGGATCATATGAAAATTTATATTGGTCTGGGTCTCTTGTTATATTACTAACAGGGGTGTTGAGTTTGCGTCGAAAATGTGCTTCAAATGGTGAAAGATGTATTGTCCTTTGACAACATATTCTGAGCTGAAATATTATTGAGTTTAGTGAAGTTTTTATACTAAACTGCTTTTGCGCCGTGGTTTTTAATGCATGCTAAACGACTTTTGCTGTATTGGCCTCTCCACTGGTCCAATCGCTCTATGATCCTGTATTGGGGCTTCTTTTAGATTAATAGTATTTTGATTTCAGAATGATTTGACTTGCTGTCCAATTTGACATTTAGCTTCCTCTAGTCTAATTGCTCGTGGTATGCCATTCAATAAAACATAATTTTGGAGAAAATTGAGAACGTTGTGTGCGTTTGCTCTATCGAAAACTTCAGACCAAGGAAATTTTGAAAGCCATCTATGCATGCTAAAAAGTACAGTTCTAGGTCATTTTCATTGTATATCGGGTCAACGAGATCTATTTGAATTTCTTAACCAGGGACTTTACATAACTTTAGTGTCTTCCATTTATCAGAAGTATCTATACATTTCAAAATTTTACCAATCTTGACAAAGGGTTACAATTGAATGTTTTTGCCAGGAGGTCACAATCATTGTAAAGCCACCTTGCAAGTATTGCCAAGTCAGAAATTCTTCAACTTCCAGGGTGGGCTGCATGAATGGCCTAAACATACGCGTCTTTGATTGAGTTGGGATTTGCAATGGCGTCGTCAACACATAAACACCCATTCTTGACTTAAAATCCTTCCCGTAGATATGTATGTGAGATTAGTTTGCAACGCTCCTCATTTTCTGTCAGAATACAGCCTCTGACGATGTCTTCGTCGCCATTTTCGAAATTGCAATTCTCAGCTAGAATGCTGTTGAACGATTCCACTGCTTTGCTTTTTTTTTGTTTTCGAGGAAAGATGAAGTGGTCAACACTTTTTTTCGTGGACGAAAAAAAGACATTTCAAGCATTTCCCACAATTTGAGTCTCAACAGGTTGTAGATTATGAGTTTGAGCAATCTTTTATTACAGTGAACTTTACCGACGCCAAATCCAATTAACTAGTGTGATTTAGTTTGCCAATTTCGCTCCGCTAAACTGCTTGAAATTCTGTGCTGGCGAATTGTTTGAACCTATGATGGTCTCTCGACAGGAAGCCGAGAAGAATAATTTTTGTCTTCTTATTTCAACATGAAAAACTGCAAAAGAATACTGTTTCAATGGGATACAGAGTAGTTGCATAATTGAACCTTCAGCTTAAGTAACGGTAACTCGACAGCAGTTCGTTTTATTTACTGGCGCACTTTCCTTGACGGAATACCACGGAATTAACTTTATTCTTTGATAATAATTGATGTCGAAACAGCAAACCTCTTACAAAGTCATGACACATTGTAAGCTTTTCAACTGGGCTAGATTTGAAGAAAAGTAAAAAGATATGATTAGATGGGGAATATATGAAAGTTTGCAAAAAGTGATAAAATGAAAGCGATAAAATTGCTAAATCATTTCGATAGTACGTGAAAAGGATTCATTTGGTTGTTGTATACAAGAAGTCTTCTTAAGACTTACCAACACAAAAGCATTTAAAAAGTAAATATTGTGGTCTTTAAAACGTTAGTCTTTTCCCTGAAACGCGCGTACAGGCAGGCAAAGAATTCCAAAGCTGCCACAGCACAAAGGACTTGTCAAGCGTTTGAGCAATTTTTTATCTCAGTGAACTTTTGCGACGCCAAAATTAGTGTGATTTAAGTTGCCATTTTCGCTCCCCGAAACTGATTGAATTTTTGTAGTGACGAATTGTTCATATTCAAAACAACTTGTTGGTGGAGTTCGCTCCTCCAATACAAGTGATGAATTTTCTAGAGTGATTAGGTTAGCGAAAAACTCAATTTTAAGATTGGAGTGCAATAGCGTGACTTAGCTTTTAAATAATAAGTATCGAAAGAGAGTCAACTGAACAGTGTATTGAGAATCAAAAGAATAAAATTGGTTTTTGATGAAGCAATTGATCAACAATTTGATCATAATCTAAATCATATAACATAACTGAACAAATTAAAAATGCGGCAGAAAACAAGAAGCTGAACCTGTGACCAGACAATGAGTCAGGTAAACATTTTGAAAACAGTCAACAATTATTCAAAAGATTCACAACTGAGGAAATGAATTTTGACAAAAAATGTGGAAAAATCAAATTGAGTTATATTAAGGATTAAAATTAATGATTAGCTCCGCAAATTTAACAAACACCAGAACTGCATGTAACAACACTATATCACAGGACTTTAGCGAAGAACAGCTAATTTATTGGACAAAGTAACCACATATTTTCAGTAGCAGCTACAGCTTGTACAATATTTTGTTTTCCTTCTAATTAAATGATTGGTTAGAAATCAGATTTTGGAATCTGTTTTTCTAACTGTTTGCATCTTTACGCGTATGCGGTTAGCAGAATTATTTTTTCAAGCAGCGACACATTACTGAATAAATCCTTCTCAAGTAGAATTTTGCATTAATTCTGCCAAGGAAGAAGAATCTGGACTAGTTTAAATCTTGCTCCATACTGATTGCTATGAAACTTCAATCTAATGAGAGAAACTGCGTAAAATTAAATCTAATGGTTTTCTACTTGTACAACATAAACCAAAAAAGTCCCCTCTGATGCAATTGTGGAAAATACAATTTTCCAAAAAAAAATTTATTTGATGTGTATAAATCGACATTTAATAAATTTGTACTTCTTCACTTATGGTAATTTGCACTATGAATATAGCAAGCTCCAGATAACTGTCGGGCATTTTATAGGTAACAAATTTGCCATTTCAAGGACTCTAATTGATAAAAATAAAGTCTTTTGACCAAGAAATCATTATTGATAATCATCAGAAATCATCTGATGGATTAAACAAGGTATTTCGAACAATGAAATCATCAAAATGAGGCATGCTGATTTGCTAACAAAAAACTAATACAGGAGTATCACGTAGTAAGGAAGAGACAAGTATTACAGTCAAGGAAAATTTTCAAAAACATTGATCATTCCAGGCAAGATATGACTAGATAAAAAACAAGAAGTATTGTGGGACTTTCATGACGTTCAATTTGATTCCTATGCCTTAGCGTAACTATCGTAGACTTTCGCATAACTCTCGACCCCGACTGACTATCGGAGACTTGAACAATTGATCTTATTTCAAGTCAGATGTTCTGAAGTTTAAAAACAGTCTACAATAAAGACAGAGCACTAATACAATCCAAATTCTTACACTTTCATATTCCTCTTGAACAAAAAATCAAATGACGTGATACAGTACTCCCACAATTCAGTACTACTCTGGAATTACGCGTTTTTGATTGGAAGAATTGATCACATTTTGGTCACATAGATCTCTGTATGAAATTGTTTGTTTCAGGAGACCAATAAACTAGCAACACCATTTGCTGTCGAAGATTGAAAACCGGACAGTACAGTAGAATCAACATCATATCGCCTACCAGACCTAAGAGAAAAATCGGGGAACATCAAACACTTGTCCAGCTTTGGTGATGGATACAACTTTTATTTATCTCAAAATAATTAAACATTTCATAGACCTCGAATTCCATAAAAGGTCTATCAGATGAGAATATTCTAGAACAATTTGATTTTTGAACGGCGTTGACGGCACAAGAAGAACACTAGAGATTAAGCAAGACATCTCCCTCTTATCAGATTAATCAATTATAGCTCTTTATCAAAAGCTCTCAAATAATTGTGTGCTCTGATTCTGTGAGTTGAGAAATTCTTGTAGCGAGGGAAACAAATTACTGAGGCATCTTCCTGCAAAATAAGAGACGATTTATCAGCAATAATACTGCGTACTGACCAAACCAGTACTATTGCATACTGACCAAACCAGAAAATAAAAAAGCCAGCGCTATTTCAGTCGCCGGCTAGCATAAAGACAGCACTCAAGAACTATTGTTAAACGACAGCGAAATATTTTTAAACAACAAAAGCGAATGGTATCAGTATGAAGAGTAAGTATGGCATCTAATGAAAAATGTGGTCAATGTTTTGCAATGAAAAACATAGTTGAAAGTTTGCCGGGAAATGGCGTCCCTAGCTTCCTGGTCCACCCTCAAAACACCGTAAATTACAATATAATGAGATAGTCATTTGATTTCAACTACCCGGAAAGCGTCAAGACTAAATCTCCAAAAGACCAAATCTAATAAGACTGAAAATTTATTTAAAAAAAACAACTGAGTCTACAAACTGCAAGTATGAATTAACAAGATGGCTCGTGCCAGTCTGTCCGTAGCACAGAATATTCCAACATGTCTCTCAAGTTTGCATGCAAAAACATTTATTTTCTGCCAGAGAAACCATTGGGAGTATCCTAAAAAACTTGGAGCAAATTACTTCCACAGTTTGGAATAAAAAATATGCCTTCTTTTTTCAAAAGAACAAACTCTGTAAAGATAAGTGTAATAAAATCTGAGAGATACAGATAAATCATACAAACACACAAACAGCACACATTACACAAACAAACACCAACACACAAATACAAAGCTCAACACCAAAAAAAAACATTTTTTTAGATTTTATTTTTGTCAATTGGTGACTAATCAAGGTTCCTCAATGTTCATTGAGGATTTCTTTGTTTTTTTTACCCAAAAATATGTGTAGATGTTTTAGGCAATTGAATCGGTAACTGTATTTTTGACACTAAACGGTAAAGTCTATCATTTTAGAGTTTTTAGAAATTTCTTTTCAATTTTGCTAATTAAGGAGCACAACGGGACAATTTAATTTTCCAAAATCTCGCAGAAGTGTTATCAGCGAGATTGAAAAACATCGTTTTGGTATTGGACCCATTTGAAGCCGCAATTTGTAGCAAATATAAAGTAGGTTTTCCTATTTTTCTTTCTTTCTGCCAATTTTTGCAAGCTGCCTCTGTTTAGGTCTAACATTTGAATGCACTATCAGTCGCAGACTAACTATCCCTTTCTCCCTCTCTCAAACACATATATAAAAATGCAAACGCATAAATAGACCCACAATAGTGCGCACACACAAACACATACAAAACCAACACAAAACATTTTTTTAAAATTTTCTTTCTGGCATCTAATATTATCAAAATTCGTCAACTTTTATATATGATAACTTAACTGTTTTTTGTGGAAAGCTAGGTTTGGACTTCTTTAGGTATTTTTTCGGTAATAGTGACATTGACAGTAAAATCTGAAATGAACTTATTGAAAGTTTTTGATTTTTTGTCATTTTCTTTGGCCTAGGTTGACGACATCATAGTAGCATCAATAAGAATGACAGTAATCTCGGATGTCGAAAGGCACTGGAAAATCTTTTCGCATGGAAGACAGAGGGAGACTACACTGGTTTCTGGGTCTAAGAATCAGAAGAGAAGAGGGTAAAGTCACAGTCGACCAAGAGCGCTACATAGAAGCAATGCTTGAGCTACTTCAAATGGATCAAGGCAAAACCTCAAGAAACCCACCTGATTTGAATTTAGAATTTCCGACATCACAAAACACAGACGAAGAAGTGGATCAAATGATCTACAGAAGCATGCTCGGAACACTTTTGTATCTGGCTAAACAAACGAGGCCAGACATCATGTTCACAGTCACCATTCTGTCCAGACACATGATTTCACCTACCAATCAACACTGGCTATGCAGAAAACGACTCCTGCGATATCTTCATGGTTCAAAAGGTTTAAAACTTACTTCCACGAAAGAGGCTAGTAGTGATTTAGTGGGGGAAAGTGATGCAGACTGCTCTGGTGATGTGAACGACCGAAAATCAACGGCGGGCTATTACTTCAAGCTCAACGGACGTGGCGCAGCACTCAGAAGTGGTGTCTAGAAGCAGACCACAGTTGCTCTTTCTTCATCAGAAGCAGAATATCAGAGGATGGCATTAGCAGTTCGAGAAGCATTGTATCTGAAACAAATTTTGGAGGATTTCGGCATCCAGCAGAAACATCCAATAGCCATTGAAGAGGACAATCAGAGTAGTATCAAATTGTGCCAAAACTCAATTTTGCACAAAAGGAGAAGCCACAATAAGACAAAATTTTATTTCATTCGGGACAAGACGGAAGATGGAACTGTTTCAATTCATTACGGTCCTACTGACAAAATGGCACTTGACATCTTCACAAACTCATCACCCCTATCGGCGGTTGAAACATTCAGAACACTTTTGATGGGAACAGACTCTACGCAATCAGCTTAAATCTGAGTGCGGCTGTTAGAATTTCGATAAAACTATAGTCTTGAACTTAGCTAGGATTTATTGCAAAGAAATTTGACTTACCAGATTACTGAGACAAGAGTAAACTACTCAGGTCACAAAATTTATATATATGAATCGGCAAGAAATGGTGCTTAGAGTCAGTATTCGGTTCAAACTGGTGAATCTAGATAAACATTATTATAGTGAGATTATTTAATGTAAAGTCGTTTCAGCATGTATTGAATGAATTTGATACCACTGGAAATGCGAACGAATTTTTAGAAAAGTGTAAATGCAAACTATCTATGGTATCCCTTGCAACTGAATTTTAGTAGAAGCAAACCATATTGGGTAACCCTTGCGACCCCCACTGTAAATCATGTTGCTAAGATAAGTTTTGTATCTTGACTTTCTCGCATTGATAATGGGCATATATACAGCTGATTGTTGAGCCTCTTTTCATCCCCATAATTGAATCACCATCTTGATCTAATAAACATAAACCGACTAATGTCGGAAGAATTTCTTTCGAACGACAGGCGGGTAGAAAAACATGACTCCACCGGGATTCGAACCACTGACCTCCCGATCGATAACCAGATGCACTGATCACTCGGCTATCATGCCTTATTTTTGCTTTGCTGTAACCGACTTTTATTAGCAACAAGCTTTACCTCGGAGTGAGAGCAAAAGAGATCACTCAAAAATGAAGGAACGCGTGAAAAAGTCACTTGAGAAGTCAAAGAATGTTCTAGAAGAAAAGCGCAAAATGGTCAAGCGAAACATTTGCATAAAAGACCAACACGTTTACAAGAGCAACTTCGTTCAAGAGCAATTAATGAGATCTCGCCTATAAATCTCTTAATTTCACTGCAAAATATCATTTTTTTACTCTCGCACTTTTAAGAAATCAATTTTTCTACATAGTTTAAAACGCTTTTTATTCCGCTTGCGAAAATCCATTACCCAACATTTATTGAATCTGTTTTATGCTATTTCAGCATTTTAAGCATTTTACTTTCAGCATGTATTTTATCCCCCATAATTCCAAGAATATTCTCACCCCACATTTTAGAAGCACTCAGACGTATTTGAAGCTTGAAGACGTGAAAGTTGAAAAATTGAAATATTCTCTGCAACCGTTGACAGAACTTTCGTGGGCTTTTAAATGGTACCACTATTCTCTCCATGAAAGATAAATAGGGGCCAAAATGTATTAAACTAAAGAGTCGCAATTTTCCAAACTATACTTCATAAAGCTTTGGAAAAAATAACAAATTTTTGCTTTTGCTAGTTGGCAGAAAACGGATTTTGCAAAAGAGATAGAATCTTTTAGATATCGTTAGCCCATCCGCTGTGACTCTCTAGAATGAAGAGTAAATTGCTAAAATCCTATCGAGTTCGGCTGAAGGATTCAAAAATTTTAAATTACACATCGTTATGAACAAAGTGGTTACGCAATAAGCATTTCAGAGCATAACTGTTATGGCACTAAGCACAGATATTTAGCTTTAATAATTACAAATATAACTCAAGCGCAATCAGAGCGCGGATAAAGGTCAATCTTATTTTGTAGATTTAAGTTTTGGCATCTTTGGTTATGTATAATGTTGAATGGCATTTAGCCAAACGGAAAATTAATTTTCTTTCTAATTGGAGACAAAAATCTAGCATGAAGCAAATATGGTATATATTGCAGGAAATTTTTGTCCTGAATTTTTAGGCATGGGTTTCCTTGCCCAAAAAATGCTTATTTACATAAAAATTTTCCCAAATGCAACAACTCTCTAAGTAACTCCTGGTTGATTTTAATTCTCCAAATTTCCCCCTTTTGCCAAAAAAGTTTAAGCTTTCCACATAAACCAACAATTAAAATTCAGTTTCACTAACCAGCAAGGAACAAATCTTATTTTGCTGTGTTATGCAACGCCATGTCAAAAGGAAACCCTTTGAAAAAGCTGTACTATTTCCGTGGATTCGATTAAAGACCCCTGTCTAATGCTTTTGGAGATTTGATCAAAAATTTCTGAAAATTTCTCAAAAATCATTTCTTTAAGAATCCACTTAATAAGACTGAAAAATGCACAGTATTGCATATTAATGTAGTTTTTATGAATTCAAGTTTCAAACACGGCTGACATAAACATTGCTTTGAATTCCTCCTGTGCTATGTGAACTACTTTGTTGATCAGAATTCCCAGCGATGACGTCATTTTTGTCCTGTCTGTTCTTCCGGCACACTGGCATGTGCCTCTCTGCACTGTGGAAGGGGTAGTGCTTCCCACAGGTAGGACACTTCACCATCTGAGAAGGGTTCGAGTTGTGACCCGTAGTTGAGGCAGCGGGGTTGTGGTGGGCAGTGTTCTGTTGATGGTTTGCGTGTAGATTACTGGTACTGTTTGGATTGTGCATCTAAGAAATAAAGTTTCTTTTCAAACATGTAGCGAGTGACTAATCACATTAAAGTAAGAATGATCACAAAACGGTAGCATTTTATTCATGAGTTGAGACAAAATATAATGCTCGAGAACAGTTCTCTGCTTATGTCCTTCTTGATTAAAACCTGATTCTCCCATAAGCACATTTTATAATTCTTTAATTTGTTCATTTGACTCCTCCTAATGTCCTTCAAGTAAAAAAAACCATGGTGTTTGAAGGTTTCAGAGAATCACACCAATTCAGTGATAACATTACATTTGAGTTCGATGTTTAAAGGTCCGATGGCTCTGTCCAAATATCGAAAGATTTCGATAAAAATTAATGCACAGATGCACATCACTGTTGTAAGCTAATAGAACTCTTCCTTAAATACTGAGTGCTACGATGCTCACATAATCATCGTTCAAACACTAATGCTGGCACAAAAAATATATATGATAACAATTTAATAGAAAATTGTAACATTGGAATAAAAATAACCAGAGGTCAATATACATTATTAAGTGGTGCTTTCTATATTATTATTATTATTATTGTTTTACATCTAGTATCTTCGGAGTAAAATGGGGGTTCAAAGCCTTTTATTCAACCCACTGTTTTTTACCCTTTCCAATTCTTTCAATAAAATTCAATCAGGAGAAATACTACATTAAGGGGGCTAATCCCATAGAATTATAGCATCATTTTTAGCATTCAAATATTCCTTCCAATCATGGAAGGAATGAAATTCCTCATAATATAAGATACCTGGTAATGAGATGATGTGTCCTCGTTCTGGTAACTTTCAGCTCCCGTCCCCTGTAACCTATGTTTGGACGCGTCATACTCAGTTCTCTTCTTAGCCTGTAAATTTTGGCAGATCTCTACGTGTTTCGTCAGCCGCTCGGGTGCAAAACTACGACCGCAGTGCTCACATTTCACCATTTCAATTGCCTTCGGGTTTGACTTCTCTGCTATCTGCGCATAATAAGGGTCTTCTTTTATGTCTAGAGGTCGCTTTGGAGGTAGTCGAACTTTGTTTGATTTCTTTTTAGGTGAAGACTCGCGCTGGTAGTTTGTAGGGGTGTTAGCCATTCCAACGGCACCATTCGTATGTATAACATCGGACTGGCTTGCCTCTTCGGTAGATAGAACTCGGCTACTCTCAGATTCGCTTCGGAACTTTTCGGCCCGTCTGTGATGCGAGGACTTGAAAATTCGCTCTTGTCTGTAGCGTTGCTTTCTAACCAATTCTAATTCTTCTTGCTGCTTTTTAATAGCTTGGATTAAATTTTTCTCACGTTGCCTCATTTCATGTATTGCACCTTTAACATCACCGGTGCCTGCATTTGATTGGCTGGAATTAGCACCCACTGTGTTGTCCAATCTTATAGAAGGGTTCAGACTTTTTGTTTCTCCAACTGCGCTTTTTATTCCACTGTTAAGTGTCCTTTTAGTGTTGAAGTTTGACCTATGGCTATCCAATCGTCGAACAGAAGATGAAAGCCCGTCATTGCGGTCACGCAATGTCATCGCTTGACCCGAAATTTCTGTATCGCTCATTCCCATTACGTTATCCTCAATTTCAGCGCCAAGGGCTAAATTGGCCTCATCGTTTTCTTGTACAACAGAGGCATCATAGTCTTGTTCTTGTCGCTGATTGGCTAATGTTTCAGCCAATCGCTTAGCCGAACGAGCTCTTTCATCGTTAGTCTTTTTGTTCAGCCGTTGCAGTGCTTCGAGGCGTTGTTTTTCTTGGCTTTCTACCTGCAAGCCGCTCTCCAAGTCAGTTATTGTGTCTGAAATGACTACATTATGCGATAGTTTTATACCGTTATCAATCGAAAACTCTTCAGCATTGTTTACAGACTCATTTAAATTTTGGACAGTTCGCCTCTTTGCAGAAGTGATTTCAATGACGTCACGGGCTGTAACTGATCTGGGTCTCTGGCTCTGAGAGCTTGCAACTTGTTGTCGCGGGGTAACATTGTCAGCTTTTGATAAGGCAGAAACTTTCAGTGAAACAGCCTCGGGGGCAAAAGAATCGAGGCCTGGACCATTTGTCGTAACAAGTTGTTCGTTCGACCGAGTTGAAGCCAAAGTTCTGGTTCCTGCACTGTCATTATTACTTGAATGACTCTCTCTCAACGGCTGCCGCTCAGCTGATTGGTTATTTTCTGTCTCCGCGATCGTTTGAATTTGACTAGCTTCCCGTCTGTGCGACAACTGCATTTGTTGAGAATTTTCCTTATCTGAAGTATTGTAATCACTTGTTATCTCCGAATCTTCTGACGTCACACCTCCGCCACCAGCTGCATGAACAGGTTGCTTTTTCACACCTGGCAAAGCTTTCCTCTTGATAATTGCAGGTTTGCTCATAAAGGGGTTGTTACTTGTCATACTCGTATTATTTTCTGACTCGTAGTTCTCTTCATTCTCAAGGTTACTTGTCCTTTTTTGTTCCCTAAACGTGTTTCCCGTAACTGATTCGAAGTCGCCTTTCGAATTTGAGTTTTTCACACTACCAGGAATTGGGGGAAGATGACCTTTGTATCCCATCTTAATGGTCCCTTTTGAGGTTTTGAAAGCTGGAGAGTTTTGGATCTTCTTTTTCTCTGTTTCTTTCTTATGTAGACTGTCTAGGATAGCCTGTCGACGTCTGACCTCCAATTCTTTCTGCGTAGGTCCATTAACTCCAAATTTTGCCAGGTCAGTTTGCATTCTTTGGCCCAATCCAGGGGATTTAACGCTCTCTTTGTAAACATTGCTTCCTTCTTTGTCTTGTCGGGTGTCGTACATGTGCCGCTCTTGCTTGGTATCCGGAGAAAACTCTTGCACAACTCCATTGATCGTGACCTTCAAATCCAAACGACCTCATTTCATTCAAGATTAGTCTACAAAATGCCACTAAAAACTGTCGCTAAGTTAGTAAAATAGCCAGCTGATTGCCGATATTAACTTACGTGCTGTAAAATTAGATAGCAAATGATAAACAATTCAGTTGATGGAGTAGCCGATTAAATCTATTAAACCTTTTCAAGAAAGTCCAATGTTTTTTTTCGTAGTTTTATTTATTTTATTTTGATCGCGATACTTTATTATTAACAGTCGTCTTTATATAGGAGCCCTTCATTGAAAGGGTTTGAAGCCACCTAAAGTGACCCAAAATATGTGTTGAAAGTCATTTGGAGAGGTGGATAAGTCAGGGCGTAGGATATTAGTAGAAAGAACGATTTGACTAAAATAAACTGTAGACAATAGGCACAAATTTTTAAGATAATTTTGTGGATACTAGTCGAGTACTAATTAAAACACTTAGCAGGGGCACTTGGAAATTCACTTGACAGTATAAAGTAGTCAAAGGCCCCAAATATTTGTGTCACTTCGTGCAGAGTGTAAAAAAACAAACAAACAAACATGTAAAGTGAACTATTTTCCGAAACTTTTACTTCAGTATACACCCCCAATGGTTCACGGCCCCAAACTTTGCCAAAAATAACCCACAAATGATGAACAATGGAGTAAGTGTAAAAGGACGTATTAATGGATTTAATCTAAAATTTATAGAGATACACCGGTCAAAAGTATGAACCACAGCAGGACTAAAATAATTGTTACAAAATTCATTTGAGATAAACTACAACGACATAAACTAAATAGAAAAACACAGCCGGCAAATTGACGGAAAATAGCCGCCGTAGACGCACATATATATTGAAACAAAATAGAAAAAGAAGATAGAAATTGAGCGAATTTTTGTTCTGTTTTTTGTTCAGTGTCAAAAAAGGTTCTAATTTCACGTGCAGTTTCAGTTAGATTCTAAAACTATACTTAATTTAAATTCTAAATTTAAAACTTTTAAGCTTAATACTAATGTCAGCTAGCAATCACTCGGATAATGTATTTTATAACATAATGCACTATGAATTACAGACTAAATAAAGTTAAGGTAATTTTACGTTAAAAACATATAAACTCACCTTAACTGTTAAGGTAGATTTGCCTTTCGTTAAATCAACTTAAATAACCTTAACTTTACCTCAACTTTGCCTTAAAAGTTAAGGCCTCACTACCTTAAAAAAACCTTGAATTTCACTCTAGCTTGCCTTAGAATTACCTTAATTACATTGACATTACCTTAAAAAATCCCTTATTATTATTATAATGACCGGGTTTTATCGGTTTATACGGTTTCTTTTGATTTTGCTCATTCAGCATTGACCGTATTAACTACATTGCGTAATTCAATGCGTAATTCAATGAGAATTGCGTAATTCAATGAGAATATAAAAATCCATTCAGTTGAACAGTGAGTAAGGTAAGTCACGAGTCAAGCGTAAAAATCGTGTAAAGCGACTTATGTAAAAAGAAAACTATGACGTGATCAAACGGCAAAGCGAATTTAAAAAAATAGCCGGAAGCATTCTGGAAACGACTCGACGGAAAAAGTTGATCAAAATAACTGACAAAGAAATCCTACTTAATAATAGTAATCATTCTGAAACAATAACAGGAAAATCAACAGTGGAACACTATCTCATCAGAAAAGCCGATAGCGCGTCTGCTAAAAATTTAATTATAAGCTGCGACTTCAAAACAACTAATGGCAAGAGACCATGCAACTCGTTGAGCTGTCATTGAACAAAAGACTACCAGCTGACAGTATAACCAACAAAAAAATCCAAGTAGAGAAGACAAGTGTTAGGGAAAGGAAATGAAGGACAATTTAAAAATAATCTCTACAAAATTTCCACAAAACTTAGCTGCCAATTATCCAAAAATCGATAAGATGCTACTTCTCAACAATGGTTTTAACAATTGTTATTACTGCTTACCGTAAGGCATTCCCACCCTAGGAATTTACACAACACTGGAAAAGCAAAAAACCAAAACAGAGCAAAACCAAATTCATTTTTTCGTTGTCAAAGTCTCCTGTTTAATTTCCAGTGCCACATTTTAGGAGCATCATTCTATATAATAGCTCTAAAATAAAGATAAAATAGCGAAAAGCACAAACTCAGAAGAAATAAGCAAAAATACGAAAAAAAGGAAAATCGGCCAATATTCGCTTTATTTTACTCAACTATATTCAACGAAAACATATCAAAATAAAATCAACTCAATAAAAAGGCACTCTAAAGAGCAACATAGTTGAACCACATAAATCCCCGAATTCTGCGAAATAAAATGAAGAATACTAAAAGCATTTAAAAACAACTTCAATTAAAAAACTGGGGAAAATAATTATTAATATTAGTAAAGGCACGTAAAGCGAAAAAACTCGTTGAGTAAGTAGAGTAATAAAAAAAATGAAAACAAATCATAATTGTATTTCTTGTCAATTTTCTGTATTTCTTGTCATTTTTGACAACAAAGAACGTTTTATTTTAATAAAGCTGTAAGCACTTGGTGTTTAAAAACTCCTGAAGTAATAAACGTCCCTTCAAATTCCACTTGAAGCAACAAAACAATTCAATACAATAGCAGAAACCGCGCTAAAATTCGGCTAAAAATCAGCATAACCTCCCACTAGCAAAAACTCATATTAATTACCCGAAATCCTCACACCACTACCAACACAACAAAGAAATCAACACAATAGCATAAATCAACCTCCCAAAGAAATAAAAAAAATTGCAAAATAAACTCGTTTTTTTTTAAGCCGCACGTGACCAAAAAAATTGTTTACAACAATTTTTCGCACTTCAATCTCTCAAGCAGAGCGGTATGAACAAAAAATCACTCGTTTCGCTCTACTACTAAGTTTTGTTCTGCACCTAAAAAACTCCAAAATTCTTCACGCTTTTCATTTCCTGCTTCAAATTCATTCGAGTATAATTAAAATCGAAACACAGCCGGAACACTCCGGAATCGAATCGAAGAAAAAAGAACAACATACGCTAGATAACCAAGCACTCTTTGACAAACCTACTAACTTTATTATACTTTTCAATGTGAAACAACAACTGGGGTAAAAATAAATATCAGGGAAAAGGCAATTTAAAATATTTTGAAAAATTTTGTAAAAGTTGCGAATGCAGGAGCATTCTATATAATAAATTGTCTGCTATATTTTAGATTACTTCAAAAATGACTATCGATGGGTTAAATATAACCGAAGAGATATCTCGAAAAGGGAGAAAACACAAGCAAAAATTAGTAAAAAACGAAACTTTAAAAAAATCTTTTTTGTTTAATAATATTACCTGAAAACTGCAAAGTCTTAACGACTGTTCTCAACACGCCTTACGAAATAATTCCTGCTGATTTATTGAGTACATAGGCAACACCCAACCGCATTGTAGAACAAATAAAGCGGGGGCAAGAACAAAAAAAATACAAAAACTGCAAAATGATCAATTTTTTTAAATCATTTCTACAAAAACTGCAGATATGATCAAAAAAAATTATATGCTATGAAACATTTAAATGTTTCCACTAAATAACTAAAACTCTAACTAAACCGTTAGAAACAAAACAAGCATAGTGAAAGGCGGAAAAAACGGAAGAATAAGGCACAAAACTTCAAAAACAGGAAAATTAGCCGAAAAATCTTTAAAAATAGACTATTTAAATTTCTTAAAATAAACTTGATTCAATAATGCCAGAATCAAAAGAACACAAAAAAACCAACGTAGAAGCTCATTTCAACTTAAAAAGTAACTCCAGATGCTGAAAACATGAAAAAAGAGGACAAAAACCACTAAAAAAGCGTCTAAAACCGCAAAATCACAAAAATAGCGAAAGATTCCATATATAAACTCACATATGATTGAGATGATCAAAAAGCTCCCAAACGTATAGCTATTTGTTACTTTCGTTAAGAAAAACCATATAAACTAAAGGAAGTAAAGCTTCCAAAAAAGACGCACTTGATCAGAATATTTTGCTCGCTTAGCGAAAATTTTTTCATACCTACTCTTCTCGCTCTCTCAAAAGCGTGATATGAACGAAAAATATTCTCTCTGCTCTTCATCTCGTTCAGCCGTTTGACCTGAACATTTAGTTTTCCCGTGAGGCATTGACTTTTACATACCGCTTTAAATACACTCCAAAAAATTACCGATCAAACAAAGACGCTCCACCAATGCTCTTCTTCGAGTCGGAAAAATGCACTTTTGCAATACTCCTCTTCGAGTCGTTAACAAGAGAGCGCCTAAATTATAGCATTGAAAGTCTGACGGCGACTATTAAGCATTTGTAAAAGTTTGAAAAAAATTTTGTACCGATTTTTTCGTGAAGACAAATGTAAGAGGCACATGACTCGTGCCACTTTCAATTGTTACAATTTGTGTTCGCGGATTCGCACAAAATCTGAGTGAAAACTTTGACAGAGGTCTTCAAAAATTTCTTTTATATGGGAGCAGAAAAACAGTGAAAAAACGACACGAAAGCTAAAAAAAATTAGTAAAAAAGACAGACCAAAAAAGTTCGCCTTTTCATTGAAGGCTGATATGTTATACTTTGATTAAAAATCTGTATAAGTTTTTGCTGCCTCTATTATCTGCTCTCAAATAACCTTCATTTAGTGTGACACACGCCCATTTGACCTTATCTATTTGAATTAAAGTAAATTAGAGTCAATTTCAAAGTGAGGAAGCCTTTTTTATGAGTGAGGTCAAGTGTGACCAAAAATTTAATCACGGGAATGAACAAAAAACTCGCTCCACTAAAAGCGAAAAATGACGTCACATACGCACTTCAGTTGAAATTGCATGAACGAATGAACAAACAGCATATTTGAAGTGGTTGTGACGTCATATGGTCGTAACAAAAATCGCGACGAAATAAAAAAAAAACATAGCGGGAAGAATTCCGGAACAGAATCGAGGTAGAAAAGTGACTATCCTTACTGCCCTAATGCATACTCCATATAGTTATACTAAGCATTTTGAAACAACAGGAAAAACATGAGAAAAGAATCTGACAAAACCTGATATACCACCTGATAAAATTAAACTTCTGTGGCAACTCAAGAAAAAATTATTGGTAAAGGAACCTGTAATCCAGAGAGTATGCAACAAAATATTAACCATTGACAGAAGACCCAATAAAATGGGATCAAAAAGAAACTCCAAAACGAAAAGGAGATGGCGGACAAAACCGCAAAGGAGAATTCTCTAAAAAAAAACTGCAAACGCTAAGGGCAATTTCCGAACCATTAATTTGAGAAAATGTTAATTACATTCTCTCGTAAATCAGTCACCCAACCAAATTTTGACTTAGAAGTAATTAACAAAAATAAAAGTATAAAAGCAAAAAAAAACAGATCAGTCACTCGTCCAAAACGAGGGAGAGAAAAATCAACTAACCGTTGGAAACTGAAAAGATTAAAAAGTTTAAAAAAAGTTAAGTAATTTATGTTTGAGAAAATTGCCATGGATAGATTTGAAGAGTCCATTTATAGTAGCAAAACCTAAAAAAGTAACTCTCAAATTAGAATTGATAGAGAAAAATTAGAACAGGAAGCGTAAAGTCAGAAGAAAGTCCAAAACCATAAAAACATACAAGAATCGACAAAAATATGCTCCAATTTAGCCTATGTTCCTCGAAAATAAAAAAATATCAATCAAAACGAATGACAACAAAACTGTCACAACAACTAGTTTCAACCACACAACTCTGTAAAGATTATAACAAAATCAAAATGAATCCAAAAAATGCTAGAAAAGCTTAAAATATGCAAAATGGTTAAAATAGGTGAACATTGAATATAAAAGCGTAATATTTGGTTCGGAGTGTCAAAAGTGCTTTCAACCACACTACTACTAGATTAGACAATTGTGAGAAACACCTTTGATTGAAAAGTTGGAATAAATACGAAATAAGAACTTCAGAAAGCCGCATAAGATCAAAAAATTTCGCTCTATTAGCAAAATCTTTTTCACAATTACTCTTCTCGCCTTTAAAGCATACAACACTTTTCAATGATGCGATCCTAAATCACGCTCTCTTCTCTGCTTTTCGATTAGTTTAGCCGTTTGACCTAAACACAGTATTCACATGCGGCATTGACTTTTACACTCTGTTTTAAAAACACTCAAAATATAACTGATTCAAAATTAAGCACATATATTTATTTAGCTATCATAGCTCAAAAACATTACACAGCCATGCTTCTGTTGAAATAAAAAAAATGAGAAAACTTTATAGGGATTCGCTTAACTGAAATACTTTGCAAAAAAGTCAAATTATTAAAATTATATATAAAAATATATTAAAATTGTAATCAAGAAACAAATTTCCCTAGAATTTCAAAGATTAGACGTCAAAAAACAAATCAGTTATCAATAAAAGGAAATAAAACCATTTGCTGGGCACATAAAACTTTTTCTACAAAGTAAAGCCAAAATAAAAACAGATAAAAAATTGGACATATATGCAAAAAACGGATTACTATGTATACAATTTGATAAAAGAAAAAGAAGTCACATTCAGAAGAGTTGTTCAATGCAAAAACTGCCAAACGAATGTTCCTATATACATTGATTATTCAGAAAAAAGACCGCTCGAAGATTCAAACAAAAGGAAATATTCAAAAATTCGAAAACTTTAAAACTGCGAAAAATGAGCCCATTTTACACTTGAAAAATATTAATAGGCTCCGCAAAAACTTTGTGGTATCAATTTTATAAAGTTATATGTTAATGCAGCATCGATCAAACACAACTTCAACCAAAAACCATTTTACAAGTAAAAAAAATTGAGCAAAATGGACGAAAAACCGGCTAAAACGGTTATCTACATGAGCCGTTCTCTCAAGAACATTTTTCAAAGTCAAAAGTTAATTCACTGAACGCAGCGCACGATCAAAAAACGTCTCTCGCTAACCGATAATCTGTTCACCATGACAGCATTTCTCTTTTTCGCGTTTAGGTCAAAAAGCCGCGTGAACAAAGCTACTTCCTGTAAAAAAAAGAGTGAGAGAAAACCAATACTCCTCTTCGAGTCGTAAAAAAACAAAAGAAGGTCAATAATAGTCCCAGCTATCGCTGTGCGGCTATTAATCAAATACCAAATGGACGAGAAACCGGCTAAAACGGTTATCTATATGAGCCGTTCTCTAAAGAAGATTTTTCAAAGTCAAAAGGTCATTCACTGAACGCAGCGCACCATCAAAAAACGTCTCTCGCTAAGCGAAAATCTGTTCACCATGACAGCATTTCTCTTTTTCGAGTTTAGGTCAAACAGCCGCGTGAACAAAGCTACTTCCTGTAAAAAAAGAGAGAAAACCAATACTCCTCATCGAGTCGTAAAAAAAAACAAGAGAAGGTCAATAATAGCCCCAGCTATCGCTGTGCGGCTATTAATCCAATAGAACCGCAAAATAGCTACGCTTTGCCGACAACTTTGCAGCTATTATCAACCCGCGGTATTAAAAGATCATAGAAAAAAACCAACTATGAGAAAACACGGAAAATTGAAAAAACTACAGTCGCGCAAATCACTAAATAAACAAAATGTCTCCTTTCGATTACACTCGATTTATTATTGACAAACTATTAACTGAAAGATCTGCAACCTCTAACACAAATTCATCAACTGATCAACAATGTAGTTTTAATCAATTCTGTAGTTAAGAAAAATGAAAAACTAGTTACCGGTCGAAGATCTAATTTCAATAAATTAGAAGTTAAAGTAATCAGCGCTGCCGGAAACCAAACCAACTTAAAAAAGGAAGCATCGCAAATTAGTGAATATCTAATTTCAATGGCACATGTACTGCAGAAATCTTTCCTGTTCAGCCGACCAATATTTCAACCGTTCGGTCAAATTTCGCCGATCGATATTTTTTATCGTACAGTTGTGAGTTGTATCATCAGAATGCTTGTCAAGCGTAGATTTTCCAACTAAAAGATTCTGAAACTTTTTTTGATAATTCCGCTTTTTCCGAGGTGTAAAGGAGGTGTGAACGTTAGCCTAACTTCCGTTGCTTTCTTCACATCTTTCGTTAACTTTGCAAAAAATATGAAAAATTGTTGGCGATAGTCTTGTTGGTTGTAAGTTTGAAGATGTGGACGATTTGTCCGAAGCAACTGAGTTTGCTGAAATGTTCACCAAATTTAGAACAAAATTAACATTTTTCCCCTTCATGAAAAATGGCATCAATTATGCTTATTTGGTTCACTTTGTCCAACTTGACCAATGACAATCTCCAATTACTTAGATAAAGGCTATTTTACCTCCAGTTCATGAGAATCTCTTCTGGAATAAACATATTGGCGGTATTTCGCCATTTTCAATGGATATTTATAGGAGTGTGTCATTTATTCTTCCTTTATTATAATTTTCTTCTCCCAAAAATTAGATTACAAACTTTTTGGGAACAATTGCGGTTGTTAACAGCCGCGAAGCCATACAAAGGCAAGTTCAGGTCTCATGGATGACTTTTGCAATTCAAAAGGATTCGGATTGTATCTTGTGTCTGTCACTCTTAAAATGTTTTTTCATCTCTTCATCCCAATTACAGGCAGTTCAGGTTTCATTTCAAGCATTATTGAAAAGAGGTTCCATTTATATTCAAATGAAGTCCAATGAACAAGTATTGTCTTCTCTGAGTATAGGCCATGGTTTTTGTTGCTCGGAAAAATAAACAGAGAACTTATCTGATGCTTTCAATTGTTACCAAATGGTATTTCTATATTATATCTTAGTAAGTATCTAAAACTCATAATTTGATATTGATATACTCAATTTTTGGTCAAACTAGCAATTCAGATAACATCTGGAACATACTTTTAGTTTATTCGATATACAGCAATAACAAGACGAAGTTTGATCTAGCTGTGGCATTCAACAATTCAAAAAATATTTGGATAATAACGGGGCGCTATACTTTTATAAAAACATGTTTTTTTTTCTAAAATTTTTGAATGTTGCTTGAAAATGTTTGTGAATTATTGAGTGAAGCGTGTATTCTTTATTTTGTGTTCTTTGACTTAATTCCATTTTCAATTGGCTCACTAAGCGGCAAACAATTGATCTATATACATTCTAAGTTGAAAGCTAAAGGTTATTATGACTTACAGTTTAAAAATTTGTTTTAAAAATAAAGGTTTTTTATCCGAGTGGCCGCATTTAATCTTGTTTTTAACTCATCTTAGCGCAGTATCAGCAATGAGAGAGTCCACATTCTATTTCAAGTGATTTAGAAGGTAGTCTTCATCGTTGCTTTATTCTTCAAAAAATGGTTTTTGGCATTGATCTTACAAGTTTTCATATTTTTTTTAATTTTTGACATTTTCCAATTTTTAAGGTTTTTGTCCGACTAAATGGATCACCTTAATGGAAAGCCACATACCACATTAATGGCGTTTACAGAAAATTGAATTGATTCTAGTTAATTTTATCGTTGATTAGATTATCAATTTATAGGCTTCGACAACGTTTCCTCACAAAATTGAATTGACTGTATTTGTTCTTTTTGTAGTCTTTATCTGATGCTATTTTGACTTTCTCGTTAAAATTTTTTGATAAACAATAGATAGACACTGAGGATTGTTGTCATTGAATAACGCTGGGCATAGAATCGCAGTGAAACAAAGAAATGGAAGTTATAAAACTCTGCCAACATAATAAAAATTTACACACAATATGAGCTGTAAGTTGAATAATGCACAACTCTAAACACCATTTACGCTGAAAAAAGTTGAGCACAAGTAAAATTAATATCTTTGAAGAACACGCTCGTTTTTCATCAAAGCTTCAGGGTAACATTCCAATAATTACACAATGCGTGCAGATTGCAAAAAAATCCCTAGACCAGCAGGTTTTCTCTTTATCTATCTGGGTCCAAAGATGAAGATTTGTAGCTATTGTTCCAACATTTTCTTCTCACTGGGGAATATATAAATGCGAGGGTGAGGGCGGCCATTTTTGCCAACTAAATTCTCAGCTTTTGTTTACGCATCGCAGCAAAAAGAGAAACATTTTGCAACCCTTAGAAGCTACGTTTGATTTTTATTTAAATGATAAATTTTATCCCAGGGTTAAACAGGGGAGTTGTCTGAAAATTTTGAAGGAAATAAAAAAAAGGGGAATTTTAATAATTTAATTCCGATAACAACATTTCAGATCCATTATAATAAAAATTAAAGATATATATTGGATTACACAAACTTGTAATTACACAAAAACAAAAGAACGTGAAAATTTAATCAACGCCAACAAAAATAGAAATACACTTTTTAAACTTTCAACGGGTTCTTTCTCTTCCCCATAGTTAACATTTTAAGATCTATGAAAAATTAAAAAAAAACTTATGTCGTTCAACACGTTTCCAATATAACCAAAACAGAAACTGGTTAGCGAAACTGGTGCTCTTGTAAAACTTGATGTTTCTGGAAACAAGTTTTATTTCATTAAAATTTCATTAAACATGTTTTATTTCATTAAAAGTTTGAGCCTTGAGAAATAGACAGACAAAATAGCTTTTCGTCTCCGAAGAAAGACAAGTTTTTGACAAACAGAAGATGTATTTTGGAGCATTCTGTGCTACGCACAGCCTCTCGCGAGCCGTCTTGTTCACATGTACACCAGAACGTAATCACACCGTAATCACACCGTCATTGTGTCTAGATCAGAAGGACATCTAGACCCTCTATTACTACAATTGCTTCAAAAAAATGAGTCTTTCATTAAAAACTCAGTGAGTAAACAAATTCCGATTCTCAAGCACGCAAAAAATTGCAGCCACTACATGTCTCCCAATATTCAGTAATATCGATGAAAAACTCGATTTCTATACACCTCTGAAGACAGTTGCTTGAAAGACTAAATACGGTTGATTTAACTCAGAAAAGAATTGCACAAAAATGATTCGGGGATCATATACGAGCCCCTAGTTGACTATTTTGTTTTAATTACCCACCCAATCAGAAGGGAGATCGCCTGATACATTGTAGGGATATTGACAACTTTTACATAAACTTTATCCCACCAATAATCGAGGAGTAAAATCTGAAGATTGAAGTAAAACTAACGCTTCTGAAAACATGTTTCATTTCATTAAAAAATTTAAAACCCAATTGCTTTGTTATCTGGTGTAATTATATCAACATTCTATAGCAATTACTCGTTTCTTCAAAATAAAAAAAGATTCACAGAATTGCTACCAAGGAAATGCCCAAGTTTCAGCGTCGAAAAAGTGACAGATAAAATAGCTTTTCGTCTCCGATGAAAGACACGTTTTTGACAAACAGAAGACATATCTTGCAGCATTCTGTGCTACGCAGTCTCGCGCGAGCCATCTTGTTCTCATCTACACAAGAACGTAATCACCCCGTCTTTGTGTCTAGATCAGAAGGACATCCAGACCCTTTATTACTACAAATGCTTCAAAAAAGTGGAGATATTTTCATTAAAAAAAAACTCAATGAGTAAACAATTTCCGCATCTCAAACACGCAAAAACTTTGCAGCCACTACAAATCTCCCAAAATTAAGTAATTTTGATGAAAAACTCGATTTTTATACACCTCTGAAGACAGTTGCTTGAAAGACTGAATGCGATTGATTTAACTCACAAAAAATTGCATATATCTGATTCGGGGATCAGCAAATGTTATGAGCACGAGCCCTTAGTTAACTATTTTATGTTTTAAATACTCGCCCAATCAGAGGGGAGATTGCCTGATACACTGTAGGCATATTGATAACTTTTACATAAATTTTTTTCCACCCAATGAGCAGGGAGTATAAACTAGAGACTGAAGTAAAACACAACAGATAGAAATCAGAAACAGAAGATAGATATACCAACCTCGAACAAATAATTCGGAGTGAAGGCAATCGTAAGTCAGGTCAAAATACAACATCAATGGGCCGTCTCAGAAGTCATTGAACCGTTAAAAAAATATAAATAATCCCTGTCGAATTTCTAGTTGTTTCATTTCTTCTGAGTGACCAAAATTCTGATAACCAAGCTGATCTTTGCAAAAAAATTTATCTGAACATTTATGATTGATAGGATCGAGAACAATTCAATATTTTTGTGGACCTAATTATGTAGGCGATACCCCAAGTAGACCATTGAATATCTCACTTCACTTGAACTAAATAACATAGCCGGCAGAATGCCGGAAGATAGCCGCGACAGACGCTTGTGGAATTCCATGAATTGAAACAACTTAAGAAATAAGATAGACAAATTGACAACCAGCCCTTCAATAGACCACTAGACTTTTTGGATTGTCATTTTATTCTGACTAGATTTGGACTCATTTTATACATATACGCTCTATAAGGAAGAAGCCCTAATGTAGCCTTTTTCAAAACTAATATTCGAAATCAAAACTCCACTCTAATTCTCAAGAATTAGGGCATATACCTTTGTCACTACTTAGATGCACACAATTGACCTTTAACTAGTAAATGTTCATAAAAGTTCATTAAGCAAGTTCAGAAGTCATTTTTTTGAGTGAGGTAAGTCACGCAATTGACCTAAAAGCAGAAGAAATGACGCCACACACAAAGCAGTAGAAATCACTGAAACTGGAAAAGTGGATTCCAAGAAGTCAGGTCGCAAGAATCATCGATGGAGATGACGAACTAAAAAATACATAGCAGTACAAGTCCTGATGTCAAAATTCAAAAAACTTTCATTGACTAAACAAAAACTAGACCTAGATAGGACTACGATTGAATTGGGAAAACCATTTCTAAAAAAACAGATCAAAAAACAAAAAAAAAACAGAAAATCAATGTCAAAATGCCGCTAGCGAGAACAAAAAACCACTAGCGAGAAATGTAAATTTGATTCTAACAATAAACTAAGCCTAGAATAAACTATGAATGGATTGGGATAACCATTTAGAAAAAAAATCCAAAAAAATTGAAAAAATAGTAAAAATCAAAGTGAAATTGCCGCAAGTGAACAAAAAACCACTAGCAAGAAGGCGATTTTTTGTTCAAACACGCTCTACTTTAAAATCAGATTGAAAAAAATTCACTTCGCAAAGCTACTCGCTTTTTCGCTCCACTTCCTGTTTCGGCGTGATCAAAATCCCTACTCCAAATTGACTTGAAAATGTGTGAACAGGTCTTAAAAAAGACACCGCCCCAATACAATTCAAATTCTTTGAATTGTAAAAAACACGATGTCCCCAATAATAGCCGCTATCGTTTCGCGGCTATTAATAAAAAAAGTATACAAGTTAAAAATTCGACACGATGTCACCACATCAGGTATAGCACAGAAGGTGGAAAAACGTAACAATTTAGATCAGATAAAAATATCTAATTAAATTGATGCCACGGGAACTACTGGCACTTGTAAGGCAGAATAATTTTTCAGACTGTTTAGGAAGCACCAGCCTACCTTTCGGTTCTGTTTGCCCATACTCGTAGCTTGCTGTTTCTTATTCAACAGACTCAGCTTGCGTTCCTTCTCCTCGACTATTTTAGATCTGAACTGATTTCGGAGAAGCTGCAACTTGCTCAATCCTTCCCCATTCGCATCCACACCCAAATCATCACCCGGATCACGCTGGTCTTCTGTGGTCTCTAATGGTCGAGCGACCGCGTGTTCTGCTGCCATGCTTCACATCAACTACTTTCAAATCTCATCATGTAAACAAAGGAATTTTAATTATCGCCAAATTATCATTGGAGTTCAAAGCTAAAAAATAACAGAGATAAAAACTGCTAAGTCATTGGCAATAGAAGTATTATAAGAAAATGCGACTTAAGTTAGTTAATTTATAACTCGAGAGGTGTTTGTTTTGGTCTGAGTTTAATTATTAAAGCTTTTTTTACATCAGAATTATACAGAACAATACCATAGCTCTCTCCATGAGTTTTTTTCAGAGGCTAAGAAAATAGTTTACTGCTTTTTGACTTTTGTACCAGTTTTACGTGTTCAATGGTGTATCAAGAATTAACATTTTCAAAGCACGCAAAACTTGGCACACACTTTTTTCAGCTTTGTAACTTTCTTTTGTTCATGGTGTATTTTATTGACTAAACACCGTCAGTACATAGATATAAATTACGCGTATACGCAACTTAAAATTTGAAAAGTTTCAGATAGAAAGAAACGTAAATTACATTGTATCGAGTTAAGTTATTTTGTTTTGAATCGCCGTAGGAGGTTTTGAGAAAATCGTGAAAACAGAGCAGCGTCACAGAGGCGGAAAAACAAAAAAAAATCTTTATCTACGGTTCGCTCTCACTCTTCTAAATAAAATCATTACGACGAGTTAAATCAAGTTTGAAAAGCATCGCAGCTTTCAAACGATAAATTAATAACAAAGCATACAAATAAGTATCATAACTGAGCCATAGAGCTTATAAAAACTCCCGGGACTTCAACTGGCTACTCTAATTAGATGATGTTCACCACAATTTATATTGTAACTTAATGAGGCGAAAAATGAACCAAAAATCAATTGAATGTGTTTGCACAAAATAAAAAGTCACGTAAACATATGATAATTATTGAGCAAAATGGACAAATAAATGGCAATAACCATCAGTGACGTGGTTCCAAAACGAAGTTCGATTAACAGGTTATTTGGAATGTTTGCTTTAAATAGAATTGCAGAGTTCCACCAGCCATTCACAGTCATTATAATAGTTGACCGAATAATCGCGTGTTCAACTTCAGAACTGATTGACTATACAACGAACCACAAGTCGCAGAAGCAGATATAGTCCTTAGCAAAGGAACGTCTCCAATATACTTTATACTAAATATACTTTATTTAAACGCAAAATTTCTCATTCAAAAACATTTTGCCAGCTTGAGTCAAAAGAATCATAAAAAATCCACCAAAAGAAGTATTTGACTATAATTGGTTCCGAACATGCTTGAGTCGGGTGGGGTGCTTTGTGGCTACAAATTATAACTTTCATCAACATTCTAACAAATTTTGGTAGATAATATAATCACAACGTGACTGCATGTTGGGTGATGTTTCTAAGTTTCTTTTTGTTGAAGCTAAATAATAGTTATTTAAAGATTAAATTGAGAGAACTAACAGAGAGTTACCTCTGCCAGAGGTTATTTTGTAAATTGTGAACTAATCGACAATCAAGTTCTGCGGTTTATAGATATAAAGGTCTAAATTGTCCTAAATAGGTCCTCATCTCAAATTATGCTCTGTACGATTCATTTAGATTTTTAATTTTTAATACGACAAACGAGAGCAAAACAATTAGCAATGTGGCGATCAAATAGTTTATCAAAAGACTAAGGTTGTGTGCTAATGAAAATGGCATTTTGAGGGGTATTGAGTTATTAATTAAATAAATTGCCTAAAGTTTTCGAATTGCTCTTCATTGAAAATTTTGCTCTCTTCTTTAGATTTATATTTATAATGGTTTAAAGCAAACGAGACCAAAACATTTTTCCTGTGGCGATCAAATAGTTTACCAAGACAAAGGTTGATAGTAGAGGCGGATACTAGAAATGCTTAAAGATTACTACAGACAAGTTCTGTTCGAGAGAAAATACAATGTTGATTAGCTCAACTTCATTCCTAATTGTTTTAGGAACCCAAAAATCTAACAAATTACAGAAAGTGTCAAAAAAATTTTCGGGAATTCTTTTGCAAAAAGCAGATCAATGTTCTTCTAACTAACCTACAATCAAGATCTGTGGTGTATTAAAATAGTAGATAAAAATGTCTAAATTGTCTTAATCTCAAATTCTGCTCTATACAATTGATTAAGATTTATAGTTTATCATAAAGACTCAGGTTGCGTGATAGTGAAAATAGCGTTTTGAGGGGTATTAAATTATTAAATAAATGAAATGCCTTCCGTTTTCGTATTGCTCTTCATCGAAAATGTTGCTCTCATCTTTAGATTTATAATGGTTTAAAGCAAACGAGACCAAATCATTTTTCCTGTGGCGATCAAATAGTTTACTAAGACAAAGGCTGACAGTAGAGGCGGATACTAGAAATGCTTAAAGATTACTACAGACAGGTTCTGTTCGAGAGAAAATATAAAGTTAATTAGCTCAATTCCATTCCTAATTAATCAAAGAACCTAAATATATGACAAAAATCAAAAAGTTTTAATAAATCTTTCGGAGTTATAAAGAATAAATCTTTTTCAAAAAGAAAATCATTTTCTACTAACTTTTCTACTCATTTCAGCATAAGCTTGCCTGCAAATAAACAGACAAAACACCACCAGAAAAAAAACAGTCCCAAAAAGCAGACAAGAGTCCCAGACGAAATATTCTCAACTAAACATATGCACACCAATTAACAAACAAATTCTTTGTTATACATTTGATTGTATGCCACTGATCAATGAATAGTAATCTGAATACAACAATTTTGAAAAATTGCATTTTGAACGCAGTTTTTTTGTTTCATCGTACTTCTTATCAATTGCAAACAATGTATTAGGAGGCTTAACTCATAGATTATGTTCGCTATTTTTTTTATATATTATACCTATAATTAATTCAATAACTATACAGGACTGATTTGTCTCAGACTATTTTATCTGCTTTTAATCGACTATTTAGTCTGGGATTGTTTTGTCTGGGAATATTTCGCAATTTGGGGAAATTTTTCCAGACACGTGGTTGAAAAAAAATGTTTTCCTCATCAGTTATCGCATTAAAAGTTAGATGACCGCGCATAAGGGTGAACCTTTTAAGGACGTGGTTAGGAAATTAAATAATAGCTATAGATTTTCCTACAAAGACGAGTGAATAAAGCTACAACAGTTTTAAACAAATTTAGCATCACACGTCAAGGCCTATTTTTTTGAAGCAGCTTTATAGCTCTAATTGAAAAAAAAAATGCGTGAAAATTCCATTCTGAAAATATACTTTACCTTACTAGAATTATTTAAAAAAAAACGCTTTATCAATACTATCGAGTTGTAAAAAAGAGGTCCGAAAACGCTTCCCTTTCAGTAATCGATGCAGCAATTAATTAAGCTGGTAATGTGCTCAACAGAAAAAGAAAGAAAAATGAAAAATTTTATTACGTTTGATTAAAATAATCAACACAATCGTTAAAGATACCATATTTTTTTAAAAGGGTGGCTCACAACGAGTCTCTTTTTGAATCATCAGATAATCCTTTTTTCACATTTGAAAATTATCAGACTTCAAGGAAAAGTAAAAATTGGCTTTCTAAATACTGATATCTTCTAATAACAAACTACTTCAAAGTTTACTAATTTACACTACAATGCAACGAAATCAATCAGGAGTTCATTTTAAGTACTGTTCGAAGTATATTGTTTGATTGCACGTAAGTTGTTTAAACACTCCTTGATAAAACTATAGCTAGATAATCAATCATCTAGGTCGTACAAATTGTTGCGTTCCTCGGTGCAGGTGCAAATTGAGTGAAAAATGGAATTTCGACCTGCAATTTTTTAACAGCTGATGTATCTATGACTGACACCGTTGCTGTATGAAATTGGGTGTGCACCTCCATTACTCAAAACTGAGGTGATAGATCCTCTCTCATTCATGCGAGAGACTGCTATTGACATCCTATCAGGTCCATTTCCGTTCGCCAAAATTATCTTACTCTCATTTCCTGTATTCTGATTGGCTGTTGGCGAGCCCATCAAAATGATCCCATTAACTGCACCGTTATTGTATCGCTGTTTATTGAATTTATTGTGAGACTGTCTAAGAGAGGAATGCAAGCTGTTATTCGTTGTTGAACTTCTCAAGCTGTGTTCGTTTGAGTTAGAGCTCGTAGCTCCCGGCACACCTCGAGATGATGGCTTGTTACGTTTAGTACTAGAAGCTTCCCCATTGGTCGAAGACGAAAGGACAGACGAGCAACGCTCATTAGCCAGGGACTCGCCAGCTTCAGACGAAGCCATTGGAGACGAATGTGGTGTGTTATGCACTTCGTTTTCATTAGCAGAGGAAGCCCCTTCGCTCTTAGAGACGTCGGCCGCAGTAGATTGTTCATTGTACGGCTGCAGACAGAGGAAGACCGGAGATATCTCGGTGACTTCTGTAGTCGTCATTCCAATCGCGTCATACTCGTGCACGGAATCATTGCGCTTCAAGCAGCTCCTAAAAAATTAATACGAGAAATGTAAAAAAAAACTTCTCATAGTCAGCTATTTCAGTTAACTCACAGGTCACATACCCATATTTCTACAATTTCCAATCCGTGACCAATTGCACTGACTTACTTAAAAAAAATCGCAAAATTACTCAAATCATCTCTTGCATTCTTTAATCCACTTGACCTTGTTGAAAATTCATTTTAAAATCTGGCAAAATGATTTTAATAAGAGCGCAGCGAAACGTAAAAACGATATAAAAAGCGATTAGAGTAATATAAGAGCCAAAATGCACTTATCTTGCTTCAAATCTTTGTTCATCAGAGCGCAATTAGACGTAAAAACTACAAAACAAGCTATTAGAGTACTGTAAGAGCCGTTGCAAACATCGTACATAAAATTTAATTTGAGAGCAACTTTTCAAGCGGGGGAATCTAGCTTGAAAATGCGTACTGGACCAGTTTTCATGGCTATTAACTTCGTGTACAATCAATTAAGCACTATACAACTAAAAATTAAGACCACATCAAATATTAGTTTTTAAAAATGACAAAAATTTTATCAGAGAAAAATTCGGACTTTGAACAAATATCTATGTGTAGAACTGAGCAGAACTGAGACTAAAATTAGCTGAAGACCCTCAGGAGGCTGTACTCAGGTTAAAATCCAAAGGAACAGCGTTTTGCAAAAGCTCAAATGCTAAAACAGCTGGCGGATTGCCAGAAAATAGCCGCAATAGCTTCGTAGATCTGCAGTCTCAAAAAAGACATTAACACAGACCAAAAAAATTTCTTCTTTTCATTGAAGGCTGATATGCTATATTTTGATTAAAAATCTGTATAAGTTTTGCTGCCTCTATTAGCGGCCCTCTAATAACCTTTATTTAGAGTGACACACACACATTTGACCTTATCTCTTTGAATTAAAGTAAATAAAAGTCAATTTCAAAGTGAGGAAGTCATTTTTGTGAGTGAGGTAAGTCAAGTGTGACCAAAAATTTAATCACGCAAATGAATAAAAAAACTCGCTCCACTAAAATCGGAAAATGACGTCACGCACGCGCTTCAGTTGAAATTTCATGAATGAATGAACAAAAAGCAGATTTGAAGTGGTTGTGACGTCATAAGGACGTAACAAAAATCGCGACGACGAAATAAAAACATAGCCGTAGAATACCGGAAACGACTCGAATCGCTGTGCATTATAATCTCTAACCTAACCTTACCGAAATCAGAACATCAAAATACACAGAGAGAAAAAAACAAAAAGAGCCCAACAAACCACATTAAAGTGTTTTAAAAATGCCGACAATTTTCTTAGGTGCGGGGGAGCTAGGTGGGGTGGGTGGGTAGATAGGTGTGGGAGGTGGGTACTGCTGGAATAGTGTGGGGGGTAGTTAGGTGAAGGGAGGGGGGTAGTTTGGGGGGTAGGGGTAGGTGGAGGGGGGTAAGTTGGGGCGGGGGGTAGGTAGGTGGTGGGGGGAGGGGGTAGGTGGAGGTAGCTAGGTGAAGGGAGGGGGTGGGGGTAGCGGGGGGTAGGGGGTAAGTTGGGGGGGTAAGGTGAGGGGTAAGTTGAGGGGGGTGCGGGATCGGAGGGGGGGGGGTTAGGTAGGTGTTGGCTAATTACTATACATTACAAACGAAGCTACTCCTAAAGTCTAATGTTCCAAAACAGAAGTCAACAATCAAAAACGGAGGTAAATGCTCGAACAGAAAGAAGTCAAAATTCAAGTCATGAAGAAACTTGCTTTCTGCTTAAAAAAACCTGTAGAATCTCAATACTCCTCTTCGAGTCGTAAAAAATCCAAGAAGGCCAATTATAGCCCCAGCTATTGCTGTGCGGCTATTAATACCAAAGTCTTACAGACAAAATAAGAATTCATACACTATTAAAAAGATAACGCTAGTGTTGAAAATCTTGCACGTGGATGCAAAAAAACTGCTCAGTCAATTTTATTAGCAACATCTCAACCAGCATATCACCAGGGAAAACTCGAAGCAACGAACTGTAAGACACGAATTTGACCATCAAACATTATGGAATTAAGTAGGACGAGTTGCTCTCGAGCGGGAGGCGGGGCTTGATTCTATTATCGCACTGCGTCAGCACACGCTGTTTGCCTTGATATAGCGGGGACATCGGGCTTCGAATGACAAAGGAGACTTCAAATAACTTCAAAGAAACAGCCAGCATATTATATTTAGAGGCAGAAAAATAGCTGCCACAGCTTTGTAGACCTAGAGTCTGTCAAAAAGACTGAAAACAATGAGATCAGAAAAGAGAATTTTTAACTATTTGCCGAGAAGATATTACAATTAAAAAGAAATTGTAATACGTATGTGTTGTTTCGATTAGCTGCCCTCAAATAACCTCAATTTAGAGTGACATATAAAGAATTTACCTCCTTCATTTAAAGTAAATTTCAATTGAGAGAGATCATTTTAGAGAGTTAGGTAAGTCACGTGTGACCACAAGATAAATGACGCGAAAGAACAGAAATAGCAGTACAAGTCCTGAAAAATTTCCAGAAGAATTTTTATTGACTATTTTCTCTCTAATTTAAAATAGCGATAAATTTCACACCGCAAAACCACTCGCCTTTTCGCTTCACTTCCTGTTTCAGTGTGACCAAAACCACTACTCCAATTGGACTTCAAAAATCGTGAAACTGTGTGAACAGATCTTAAAAAGAGAGCACCCGAATACAATTCAAATTCTTTGAATTGTAAAAAAAACACGAACCAATAAAATCGAAAAATGACGTCACGCACGCGCTTCAGTTAAAATTTCATGAATGAATGAACGAAAAGGAGATTTGAAGTGGTTGTGACGTCATATGGTCGTAACAAAAATCGCGACGACGAAATAAAAACATAGCCGTAGAATACCGGAAACGACTCGAATCGTCGTGCATTATAATCTCTAACCTAACCTTACCGAAATCAGAACATCAAAATACACAGGAGAGAAAAAAACAAAAAGAGCCCAACAAACCACATTAAAGTGTTTTAAAAATGCCGAGAATTTTCTTAGGTGCGGGGGAGCTAGGTGGGGTGGGTGGGTAGATAGGTGCGGGAGGTGGGTACTGCTGGAATAGTGTGGGGGGGGGGGGGGGTAGTTAGGTGAAGGGAGGGGGGGGGGGGTAGTTTGGGAGGTAGGGGTAGGTGGAGGGAGGGGGGTAAGTTGGGGCGGGGGTAGGTAGGTGGTGGGGGGAGGGGGTAGGTGGAGGTAGCTAGGTGAAGGGAGGGGGTGGGGGGTAAGTTTGGGGGGGGTTAAGGTGGGGGGTAAGTTGGGGGGGGGGGTAGGTAGGTGTTGGCTACTTACTATACATTACAAACGAAGCTACTCTTAAAGTTCAATGTTCCAAAACAGAAGTCAACAATAAAAAACGGAGGTAAATGCTCGAACAGAAAGAAGTCAAAATTCAAGTCATGAACAAACTTGCTTTCTGCTTAAAAAAACCTGTAGAATCTCAATACTCCTCTTCGAGTCGTAAAAAATCCAAGAAGGCCAATTATAGCCCCAACTATCGCTGTGCGGCTATTAATAACAAAGTCTTACAGACAAAATGAGAATTCATACACTATTAAAAAGATAACGCTAGTGTTGAAAATCTTGCACGTGGATTAAAAAAAACTGCTCAGTCAATTTTATTAGCAATATCTCAACCAGCATATCGCCAGGGAAAACTCGAAGCAACGAACTGTAAGACCCGAATTTGACCACCAAAAATTATGGAATTAAGTAGGACGAGTTGCTCTCGATCGGGAGGCGGGGCTTGATTCTATTATCGCACTGCGTCAGCACACGCTGTTTGCCTTGATATAGCGGGGACATCGGGCTTCAAATGACAAAGGAAACTTCAAATAACTTCAAAGAAACAGCCAGCATATTATATTTAGAGGCAGAAAAAATAGCTGCCACAGCTTTGTAGACCTAGAGTCTGTCAAAAAGACTGAAAACAATGAGATCAGAAAAGAGAATTTTTTAACTATTTGCCGAGAAGATATTACAATTAAAAAGAAATTGCAATACGTATGTGTTGTTTCGATTAGCTGCCCTCAAATAACCTCAATTTAGAATGACATATAAAGAATTCACCTCCTTCATTTAAAGTAAATTTCAATTGAGAGAGATCATTTTAGAGAGTTAGGTAAGTCACGTGTGACCACAAGATAAATGACGCGAAAGAACAGAAATAGCAGTACAAGTCCTGAAAAATTTCCAGAAGAATTTTTATTGACTATTTTCTCTCTAATTTAAAATAGCGATAAATTTCACACCGCAAAACCACTCGCCTTTTCGCTTCACTTCCTGTTTCAGTGTGACCAAAACCACTACTCCAATTGGACTTC
>NC_134470.1:33364387-33624664 GCF_964194025.1 Convolutriloba macropyga
CGGCAGAGAAAGGGAATACCACGCTATTGTGATCCTGAAATCAAGGAATTCAAATAAAGAGACGAATGGGAAAATGTGAAAAGGATATTCGCCTATAGTGACGTCAGATATGAATCTCACTCTGTGATCCATCATGAATTGCTAACAATGAAGTTAACATTTCCCAAGGAGTCTATCAACCATCAGCGTGAGCACTTAATATAAATTTCAGAACTACCTTATGACTCACACAGCGCAGTCCTTCCCGTCACATGAATCTGACCAAGGCTTTTAATCTGTTCAAGGTAGACGCTATTGAAGCAAACATGTCTGACCAAGAATTCTCTTGAGTTATATGACTGTGTGAGCTGGAAGGAACTCGACTGTGTGAACTCTGGAAAATGGTGCATTGAAGAGATAACAACAGCTTCCGCATATCTTGATCCAAAGCCAGCATGATTATTCAAAAATTTGTTCAATCCTAAAATGAGTTATTTTGTTGATCTGGTTGATTGCACACTCTCAAGTGGCATTTTTTCCAATATTCTGAAAGAATGCATAAAATAATCACTTCCTACAGCACGCAAAGAGATAGAAGCTGAATAATTACCAGTTGATAGGGAAACTCAAACAGACAGAAAATTTGTCCCGGATCAGCTGAGGTAACATCTAAAAGCAAGAAAAATTGGTCCATAATGCAATCAGCAGACTGCTCTGTCTTGGGAAATAAAAATCCGACTCTCAGCAAAGAAGCGGAGAGTAATTCAGACCTGATGGTTTCATTCAATCTCAGCAACGCGTTTGACTCACTTTAACTGTAGTCACTGGCAGAGCCGACATGCTTAAGTTCATCAGATTGAGTCACCCGGTTTGCAAATTTCTTCAAAGCATATCTAAGAGTCAGGAAAGCAATAGTCCTAAATCTAGATGGAGTAAAGGGACTAAGTCTAGTTCCTCGTGGTGACAATTTGGAACCTCAACATTCTTTTTTTTCTAATTTAAATAGACTATTTGATAAATACAACAAACTCCTCGATGGGCTGCCTTTACTTTCATGAAGATGATTCCCAATTCCCCTTTGAGATCAATCGAGCAGAACTCGACAGCTGGCGATGAAAACCGGCAAGCAGGTGAAATGTTTTAATACATTAAAAATAAGGTTCAATCAAGCTTCAGAGAGTACAAAAATCTGCAACACGATTTTCGCAAAACGAAATTCAGCAACACACAACTGCCTTTGGTTACCAATTAAACAAGGAATCCAGTTATATCATATTTACAAACAAGGAGGCTAGGTAAAGTGCATTCTCGCATAATGTTTTGACCCCGCTCTTCCACATTTTGGCTCAATTGGGGAAGAGATAGGAAACATTCAAAAATTCACATACTGTTCGGAAACAATTGGTGTATGAGTAAAAGAAATTGTCATACACCAAATCTCAAAATTGATTATTGCCACACTAGAGGACAGTTGAAAACTGCCACAAGGTAGGAAAAATACAAAACGCAGTAATAAAACAAACATAACCGACTAACGTCGGGCGAATTGCTCTCAAACGACCGGCGAGCGGTTGGCTTGGTCAGTAGCTAGCCACGGGGGGGGGGGGGGGGGGTGCACCGGGGGCTGATGGGGGCAGCACTGGGTGGGGGGGAAGCGCGGTGGGGGGGGGGGGGTGGAGCCAATAGTGGGGGTGGGGGGTCAACAAAGGGGGGGGGGTGTCAACCTCTAAGAACCGCCCCTCACACCATAAGTATAAGTATAAGTCTCCAAGACAGTTTGAGCTGAAACAGACCTGAAAGGCTCTAAGAGCACATAATGCCCGCTGGGCGCTACCTGTTTATCCCGTTTTTGAGGACGAAAAGTCAAAAGCGTCAGACGAAAAATTGGTCAAGCGAAAAATCGCATAAAAAAAACATAGCCGGTAGAATACCGGAAACGACTCGAATCGTCGTGCAAAATAAATCTCTACCATAAATTGGACAAAATTAGAATATCGAAAAAAACACTAGAAATAACAAAAATAGCAGACCAATATAACATAAAAATCGTTAAAATTTTTTCAGTTCAGGGGTGTGGGTAGGTGCTGGTGGGGGGGGGGGGGGGGGGGGGGGAGTTGGTAGGTGGGGGCAGGTAGGTGGTGGTGAAGGGTGTTGGTAGGTGGAATGGGTGTTGGTACGTTGCGGGGGGGGGGTAGGTGGGTACGTTGCGGGGGGGGGGTAGGTAGGTACGTCGGGGGGGGGGGGGGGGGGAGGTAGTTAATTGGGATCAAATTTTCTCAAATTGACCTCTTCACCTTGAATTACAGACTTTTACCAATTGCTATACTTTACAAACTAAGCTATTGTTAAAATCCAATGCTCGAAAACAGAAGTCAACAATCAAAAACGGAGGTAAATGCTCGAACTGAAAGAAGTCAAAATTCAAGTCATGAACAAACTTGCTTTCTGCTAAAAAAAACCTGTAGAATATCATTACTCCTCTTCGAGTCGTAAAAACCGACAGGACTAATATAATTGCTACAAACTTTGTTTGAGAGCAATTAATAATTATAGAAAAAACTCAATGTCTTTTATTTGAAGAAACATTCAGTAACAAAGACAATATAGTATCAGATGAATCCTTAACTAAACAAATCAACCTGTACTTTAATAAAAAGGCAGATGCGATTTGTCTTTAATGAGACTGGGGAACAATTCGACAAAGAGAAAAAACGCAAAGCTCAAAAATCATAACAATCACCAACTTTCTACTAAAACACCAGATGGATTCACATTTAACAGCTTGAGAACCCAAGATCACCTGCCTTTAGAGACACTAAATTCTATGACTACAAACAAAAAAAGGCAAGAGCAAAAATACGAGCTATGAACGGAAAAATTTTTAGGTATTAACTTGTGCCCAATTTGAGCACCATTTGAGAAGGTTTCAAAGGTGGCAATATGAAATGACATTAAAAAGAACTGAATACATTGACCAGTTTCAACACCAGTTTCAACATTGACCAGTTCCAAATTGCACGAAAACCAATTTCAAATTTTAAGAGAACTTAGAGCCAAAAGCTTAAAAGCGTCGTTTGAAGCACAAAACCAGCATAGATTAGTGAATACTTCGCAAGAAAATGCATGTGAACTAATTGAGACCACATTATAAGAAAATTAAAAAATAAGTTAGTTGTTAATTATATCCAATGTCATTAAAACAATCATCTGTCAACTGCAGGAGTTGAATAAATTCGCTTATACCTCAATAGGAAGCCAGTGAGACATTCAGAATAAGTCAAACGACTATAAAAAACATCAATTACAGGCAAAAAATTAAAAAAAAGCGAGAAAACAGTCCTTAAAACAGTACGATACACACTGAATATGTTATATTACTTCAACTGGGCATTCTTAAAACGGCAATGGGACCGGTAGTTTGTGTTATAATGTGACAAGTGAACGATGATGAACCACAAATACAGACAGTTTCTATGAAACTTTAGTTTCTGTTAAACTCAAAGTTTCTATGAAACTCAATGTTTCTAAGAAAACAAGTGGCATCAAATTTATATAACAATTAATTTAAGCTTAAAAAACTTAACTTTAATTTTTCCTTTACTAAAAAAATGAGATCTTTCAATATTCGAACTGACAAAGTTCATAAATTTAATGATTTCAATTAAATTCAAAGTGATAAGCTCTATTAGTTAAAAAAAACCTCTGTAGAGACTAAGTTTTGTTTGACTAGAGAGAGGCTTGAAGCAGTCATTAATTAGGAGAAGCGAGAAGTTGGCAGGAATAAGGTAAAACGGGTAGGAAAGATCATTAATTAAATGACGCTTTTTGAACGAACAAAATCCAAATGCATAAGATTTATTAGGTGTCGGCTGAAAACATTAAATTGTTTCACTAAAAACACTTAAGATAGCAAATAAGAACTTTGATTAATGATATTAAGCAATAAAACTACAGAAATAACGACAAACGCTGGCAAAACTAGAGATTTCATTAATAACGAACACCATTTGTCGGAGCCATAAAAACAATTGACTTTAGGCAAACCATTGAGAAAAAAGCAAAATACTTTTTAAAAAGACGGCGCCCAATACTATTGCATTTTTGTTTGCAGAAACACATCATGAGATCAAAACCGATCTTGCTGTCACTGCGCGGCTGTTAAATAACGTAATTTGAAAGCAATAGTTGTGTAAAATATATTAATACCTTTTCCAACAAATCTTTTACCCAACTATTGTTTGCAATTACGTTATTTAACAGCCGCGCAGTGACAGCAAGATCGGTTTTGATCTCATGATGCGTTTCTGCAAACAAAAATGCAATAGTATTGGGCGCCGTCGTTTTAAAAAGTATTTTGCTTTTTTCTCAATGGTTTGCCTAAAGTCAATTGTTTTTATGAAGTCATTAATCAATGGTTTGAACCAACTCTATTGGGTAATATTTTTCAAGAATTCACCATTCTTATTTCACGAAAATTAGCAACAAGTTTGCTTTTTTCAAATTTTTTCAAAAGCAAAGCCATGAAAACTGATGTCACAATTTTTTCTTACAAGATGAGGTTTTTTCCCTCTGGGTTGTAAGAAAACTTTATGGAACTAACAATTAGACAACCTTGCGCTAATTCAGTTCTAGTTTTATCGAGAATGTATTATTTAGATTTTTTGGAAAAGGTATTAATATATAAATAATACATTCTCGATAAAACTAGAACTGAATTAGCGCAAGGTTGTCTAATTGTTAGTTCCATAAAGTTTTCTTACAACCCAGAGGGAAAAAAACCTCATCTTGTAAGAAAAAAAAATTTTGACATGAGTTTTCATGGCTTTGCTTTTGAAAAAATTTGAAAAAAGCAAACTTGTTGCTAATTTTCGTGAAATCAGAATGGTGAATTCTTGAAAAATATTACCCAATAGAGTTGGTTCAAACCATTGATTAATGACGGAAACCATTTGTCGGAGCCATAAAAAATGGGAGTGACTCCGTACCGGAAAATGTAATCTCCGTTCTGTCGGCCTCAATTTAACTTAGGAAATTTAATTTTATTTAAAAGGAAAACACGATGGGATCAAAACCTGCCATGTTATCACTTCAGGGCTGTTAAATAACGTAATTGTTAACAATAGCTGGGTAAAAGGTTTTTTGGAAGAGAAAGTCTTAATATGTAACAATGATGCATTTTTGATAAAACTCGAATTAAATTAGCGAAGGCAGGCAAAATGTTAGCTCCAGAACGTTTTCTTAGGACTCAGAGGGAAAACCCTCGTCTCGTTACACAAAAATATTGTCATCAGTTTTTATGGCTTTACTTTCGGAAAAATTTGGAAAGCAGGTTTGTTGCTAATTTTTTGAAAAAAAATGGCGCATTCTTGAAAAAATATAAACCAATAGAGTTGGTTCAAACCATTCAGCAAATTTTTTAATCTTTAAATGTTAAACCAATAGCACTTTCGGTAACAAATTTTCACATTTTTAGCGAAATTGATAAAAAATTTGAAACACTACGAAAAATGTGAACAAAAAACAAACCTCGATAAACGCTGGAAAAAGGCAAAATTAAAAAAAACTAACTCGACATTCTACGCTTAGCAAGCTTTCTGACGATATCACTCAATACTCTGTTCCATGATTATATCGATCGGTGAAAAGTGACTGATCGAAAAAAAAACAAACCCGGGCGAACATAAATTTCCTTCCCCAGAACAGGGTGGGGTCGGAACAACGAATCAAAATCTACGAAACTGTCTTTATTACAGATATAACTTTCTTATGGAGCTATTTTTCTTATCTTTTTCCTCTAAGTATCGAAATCTTAATAAATCTAAACGATATTCATGTTCAAGTCATGAGTTGAAAATTTTCCAAATTGGGGAAGGCATGAAGTTTGAGGAAAATGGCTGTTAAATAGCCGAAGCTTCACAGACCGCAGAAAGCCAAAAAAATCTTACACAAACGAAACTCAGAACTTCTATTACTTTTCAATTATTGATGTATTTTCTCGATGTGTTTTATCTTTGGCTAAAAAGATATTGGATCCAAATTGACCAAAAATAACCGGCTACCGTTCTCAGCGATTGCCTTCATCAGCTGCTGCAATTTGGCGAGACTATATCAAATGTTAACTTTAGCTAATTAAAGGGGTGTGGGTGGCAGTGAGGGGCGGGTGGTGTTAATGGCGTCCTGTGTGTATGCGTCGTGTGTCATGCGAGTGCGTCGTGTGCGTGCGCGTCGCGTGTATGTGTGCGTCCTGTGTTTGCGTCAAGTGTGTGTGCGCGTGGGTCGTATGTGTGTGTGTCCTGTGTAAGTGCGTCGAGTGTGTGTGCAATGTGTGTGTGTTTGTGCGCTCGTCGTGAGTGTGTGTGTGCATCATGTGTGTGTTCGTCGTATAAGAGTGTATGCGTCGTGTTTGTGTGTGTCTGCATAATGTGTGGGTGCGCTTCATGTGTGTGCTTCGCGTTGTGTCGTGTGTGCGTTCGTCGTGTGAGTGGGTGTGCCTCGTTTGTGTGTGGCGAGTGTGTGCGCGTGCCTCACTCTGTGTCGTAATGTGTGTATGTGTGCGCGTCGTATGTGTGTGTGTGCGTCGTGTGTGCGCGCGCCTCGTGTGTGCGTGCCTCGTTTGTCTTCGTGTCTTGTTTGCGTGTGTGTGTGCGTGCATTGTGTGTGTGAAAAGCGTCTAGTGTGTGTGCGTTATGAGTGCGTGTGCGTCGTTAGTGTCTATGTGCTCGTCTGTGTGGTCGCTGTCAGTGTGTGTGCGTCGTGCGTGTATGTGGGTGCGTCGTGCGTTTATGCGTGACGTGTGCACGTCGTTTGTGTCTGTGCTGTGTGTTTGTGCGTGGTGTGTGTGGGTGTGCTTCGTGTGTGCGCACCTGTGTGTTTGTATTTGCGTGGGTCGTGTGTGTATGTGCGTCTTGTGTGTGTGTGTGTGCGTTGTCTGTGTGCGTAGTGTTTCGCGCGCGTCGTGCGTGTGCATCGCAGGTCTGCGCGCGGGTGTGTGCGTCATGTGTGTGTTTGTGCGCTCGTCGTGTGTGTACATCGTGCGTGTGTTCGTTGTATAAGAGTTTGCACGTCGTGTGCGCGTGTCTGCGTAATGTAAGTGCGCTTCGTGTGTGCGTGTGCGTCGTGTGTGTGCGCTTCGTATCTGTGTGTGTGTGCGTCGTTTTGTGTGTGTGTGTGTGCGTTCCTCGCGTGTGTGTGCGTCTTGTATGTGTGCCTCGTTTGTGTGGCGCGTGTGTGTGCGTGCCTCAGTTTGTGTCGTGTGTGCGTGCGTCGAGTGTGTGTGCGCGTCGTATGTGTGGGTGCGCGTCGTGTGTGTGTGCGTGTGAGTTTTCGTATCGCGCGTGTGTGTGCGCGTGCGTTCTGTTTGTGAGCGTCGTGTGTGTGTGTGTGTGTGCGTCTTATGTGTGTGTTACCGTTGTGTGTGTGTGAGAGCGTCGTGTGTGCGCAAGCCTCTTGTGTGTGTGTGCGTGAGTTACCGTCGTGTGTGTGCGTGCGTGGTGTGTGTGTTCGTTTATTTTGTGTGTGTGTGCGTCGTGTGTGCGCGCGCCTCGTGTGTGTGTGCGTGTGTTACCGTCGTTTGTGTGTGTCATGTAAGTGCGTTCGTCGAGCGTGTGTGTTCGTGTGTCTTGTGTTGTACGTCGTGTGTGTGCGTCGTGTGCGTGCGTGCATTGTGTGTGTGAGTAAGCGTCGTGTTTGTGCGTTATGAGTGCATGTGCTTCGTTTGTGTGCATGTGCTCGTCTTTGTGGTCGTTGTCTGTGTGTGTGTCGTGCGTTTATGTGCGGCGTGTGTGTGTGTGTGCGTCGCGAGTTTCTGCGTGCGTGGTGTGTGCATATCGTGTATGCGCGTTTGTGGGTAGTTTGTCTTGTGTGTGTCTGCGTAGTGTGTCTGTGTGTGCGTCGTGTGTGCGCACCTGTGTGTGTGTATATTTGCGTGGGTCGTGTGTGTATGTGCGTCTTGTGTGTGTGCGTGTGTGTGTGTGTGTGTGCGTCATAAGTTTGTGTGTTTGCGCAGTTTTTGTGCGTCGTATTTATTCGCGTCGTGCGTGTGTGTGTTTGTGTGCATCATGAGTGTGTATGCGTCATTAGCGTGTATGCGCTCGTCTTTGTGTGCTCGTTGTCTGTGTATAACCGTGGTGTGTGTGCGTCGTGAGTGCGTCATGTGTTTGTGTCGGTGAGTCTGTGGGTTGTGCTTGCGTCTTTTGTGAGTCCGTCCTTTGTGTGTGCGTAATATGTGTGTGTTTCGTGTGTGTCTGTGTGCATCGTGTGTGTGCGCTTCGTGTCTGTGTGTGCGTCATGTGTGTGCGTTCCTCGTGTGTGTGTGTGTGTGTGTGTGTGCGTGCGTCGAGTGTGTGTGCGCGGCGTATGTGTGGGTGCGCGTCGTGTGTGTCTGCGTGTGAGTTTTCGTATCGCGCGTGTGTTCGCGTGCGTTCTGTTTGTGTGCGTCGTGTGTGTGTGCGTGCGTCTTATGTGTGTGTTACCGTTGTGTGTGCGTGTGAGCGTCGTGTGTGCGCAAGCCTCGTGTGTGTGTGTGTGTGTGTGTGCGTGTGTTACGGTCGTGTGTGTGCGTGCGTGGTGTGTGTGTTCGTTTATTTTGTGTGTGGATGCGTCGTGGGTGTGTCGTGTGCGCGCGCGCCTCGTGTGTGTGTGCGTGTGTTACCGTCGTTTGTGTCATGTATGTGCGTTCGTCGAGCGTGTGTGTTCGTGTGTCTTGAGTGTGTGCGTGCGTGCATTGTGTGTGTGTGAGTAAGCGTCGTGTTTGTGCGTTATGAGTGCGTGTGCGTCGTTTGTGTGCATGTGCTCGTCTTTGTGATCGTTGTCTGTGTGTGTCGTGCTTTTATGTGCGGCGTGTGTGTGTGTGCGTCTTGAGTTTGTGTGTGCGTGGTGAGTGCATATCGTATACGGGCGTTTGTGGGTAGTTTGTCTTGTGTGTGTGTGTGCTTTGTGTGTGTGAGTCGTGTGTGTGAATACGTCGTGTGTGTGTCTGCGTAGTGTGTGTGTGTGAGTCGTGTGTGCGCACCTGTGTGTGTGTATTTTTGCGTGGGTCGTGTGTATGTGCGTCTTGTGTGTATGCGCGCGCGTGTGTGTACGTCATAAGTTTGTGTTTGCGCAGTTTTTGTGCGTCGTATTTATTCGCGTCCTGCGTGTGTGTATTTGTGTGCATAATGAGTGTGTATGCGTCATTAGTGTGTATGCGCTCGTCTTTGCGTGCTCGTTGTCTGTGTATAACCGTGGTGTGTGCGCGTCGTGAGTGCGTCATGTGTTTGTTTCGGTGAGTCTGTGGGTTGTGTTTGCGTCTTTTGTGAGTCCGTCGTGTGTGTGTGTGCGTAATATGTGTGTGTTTCGTGTGTATGTGTGCGTCGCGCGTGTGTGTCGTGTATGCGTGCCTCGTTTGTGTGTGGCGTGTGTGTGTGCGTGCCTCGTTTTGTGTCGTGTGTGCGTGCGTCTGGTGTGTGTGTGTGCGTCCTATTTGTGTGTGCGTCGTGTTTGAGCGCACGTCGTGTGTGCGCGTGTGTGTGCGTCATGTGTTTGTGTTTGCGCAGTTTTTGTGTGCGTCGTGTTTGTTCGCGTCGTGTGTGTGTGTGTACTGGTGTGCAACTTGAATGTGTGTGCGTCATTAGTGAGTATGCGCTCGTCTTTGTGTTCGTAGTCTGTGTATAACCGTCGTGTGTCTGTGCGTGCCTTTATGTGTGCGTCGTGAGTGCGTCATGTGTTTGTGTGTGTGTGTGTGGTTTGTCTGTGAGCGTGGGTCGTGTTTGCGTCTTTTGTGAATCAGTCGTGTGTGTGTCTGTGTGCATCGTGTGTGTGTGTTTCCGTCGTATTTGTGTGCGCTTCCTGTGTTTGCGTAATTTGTGTGTATCCTGTGTGTGTGCGCGTCGTGTATGCGTGCCTCGTTTGTGTGTGGCGCGTGTGTGTGTGCGTGCCTCGTTTTGTGTCGTGTGTGTGTGCGTCTAGTGTGTGTGTGCGTGTGGGTCATGTGTGTGCGTGATTGCGCAGTTTGTGTGTGCGTCTTGGGTGTGTGCGTCGTGTTTGTTCGCGTCATGTCTGAGCGTCGTGTTAGTGTGCGTCGTGTGTGTGTGCGTCGTTAGCGTGTATTCGTCGTCTTTGTGTGCTCCCTGTCTGTGTATAACCGTCGTGCGTGTGCAGGCGTCGTGAGTGCGTCATGTGTGAGTGTGTGCGGTGTGTCTAAGCTTGGATCGCGTTTGCGTGCGCGCGCGCTTTGTGTGTGTGTTATTATGTGTGTGTCTCTGTCATGAGTGGGTGCGTCGTGTGTGTGCGCTTCGAGTGTGTGTGTGCGTCGTTTTGTGTCGCGTGTGCGTGCGTAGTGTGTGTGCGCGGTTCGCATATGTGTTTCGTTTGTGTGTGGCGTGTGTGTGTGTGTCAGTGCTTCGTGTGTGTGTGTGTGTGTGTGTGTGTGTGTGTGTGTGCGTGTATGTGCGTCTTGTGTGTGTGCGCGCGTGTGTGTGCGCGTCATAAGCTTGTGTTCGCGGAGTTTTTGTGCGTCGTATTTATTCGCGTCGTGCGTGTGTGTGTTTGTGTGCATCATGAGTGTGTATGCGTCATTAGCGTGTATGCGTTCCTCGTTGTGTGCTCGTTGTCTGTGTATAACCGTGGTGTGTGTGCGTCGTGAGTGCGTCATTTGTTTGTGTCGGTGAGTCTGTGGGTTGTGTTTGCGTCTTTTGAGTCCGTCGTGTGTGTGTGCGTAATATGTGTGTGTTTCGTGTGTGTGCGTCGCGCGCGTGTGTGTGTCGTGTATGCGTGCCTCGTTTTGCGTCGTGTGTGCGTGCGTCTGGTGTGCGCGTGTGTGCGCGCGTCCTATTTGTGGCGTCGAGTGTTTGAGCTCGCGTCGTGTGTGTGCATCGTATGTCTGTGTGTGCGCGTGTGTGTTCGCGCAGTTTTTGTGTGCGTCGTGTTTGTTCGCGCCGTGTGTGTGTGTACTGTTGTGCAACTTGCGTGTGTGCGCGTCATTAGTGAGTATGCGCTCGTCTTTGTGTGTTCGTAGTCTGTGTATAACCGTCGTGTGTCTGTGCGTGCCTTTATGTGTGCGTCGGGAGTGCGTCATGTGTTTGTGTTTGTGGTGTGTGGTGTGTCTGTGTGCGTGGGTCGTGTTCGCGTCTTTTGTGAGTCAGTCGTGTGTGTGTCTGTGTGTTTGTGTGCATCGTGTGTGTGTGTGTGTGTTTCCGTCGTATGTGTGTGCTCTTCCTGTGTTTGCGTAATTTGTGTGTGTCGTGTTTTTGCGCGTCGTGTATGCGTGCCTCGTTTGTGTGGCGTGTGTGTGTGAGTGCCTCGTTTTGTGTCGTGTGTGTGTGCGTCCATTGTTTAAGCGCGCGTCGTGTGTGTGCATCGTATGACTGAGTGCGTGTGGGTCATGTGTGTGCGTGATTGCGCAGTTTCTGTGTGCGTCTTGGGTGTGTGGGGCGTGTGTGTTTCGGTGTGTGCGTCGCGAGTTTGTGTGAGAGTGGTGTGTGCATATCGTGTATGGGCGTTTGTGGGTAGTTTGTCTTGCGTGTGTGTGAACTTTGTGTGTGTGTCTACGTCGTGTGTTTGTCTGTGTAGTGTGTGTGTGTGTGCGTCGTGTGTGCGCACCTGTGTGTGTGTGTGTGTGTATTTGCGCACCTGTGTGCGTCATGGGTGTGTATGCGTCATTAGCGTGTATGCGCTCGTCTTTGTGTGCTCGTTGTCTGTGTATAACCGTGGTGTGTGTGTGCGTCGTGAGTGCGTCATGTGTTTGTGTCGGTGTCTGTGGGTTGTGTTTGCGTCTTTTGTGAGTCCGTCGTGTGTGTGTGCGTAATATGTGTGTGTTTCGTGTGTGTGTGTGTGCGTCGCGCGCGTGTGTGTCGTGTATGCGTGCCTCGTTTGTGTGTGGCGTGTGTGTGCGTGCCTCGTTTTGTGTCGTGTGTGCGTCCTATTTGTGTGTGCTTCGAGTGTTTGAGCGCGCGTCGTGTGTGTGCATTGTATGTCTGTGTGTGCGCGTGTGTGTGCGTCATGTGTGTGTCAGCCGTGTGTGTGTCGTGTGTGTGTGCGCGTCGTGTATGTGTGCCTCGTTTGTGTGTGGCGTGTGTGTGTAAGTGCCTCGTTTTGTGTTGTGTGTGTGTGCGTCTAGTGTTTGTGCGCGTCCTGTGTGTGTGCATCCATTGCTTGAGCGCGCGTCGTGTGTGTGCATCGTATGACTGTGTGCGTGTGGGTCATGTGTGTGCGTGATTGCGCAGTTTGTGTGTGCGTCTTGGGTGTGTGTGTCGTGTTTGTTGGCGTCATGTCTGTGCGTCGTGTATGTGTGCGTCGTTAGCGTGTATTCGTCGTCTTTGTGTGCTCCCTGTCTGTGTATAACCGTCGTGCGTGTGCAGGCGTCGTGAGTGCGTCATGTGTGAGTTTGTGCGGTGTGTCTCTAAGCTTGGATCGCGTTTGCATGCGCGCGCGTTTCGTGTGTGTGTGTTATTATGTGTGTGTCTCTGTCGTGAGTGGGTGCGTCGTGTGTGTGCATGTGCTCGTCTTTGTGATCGTTGTCTGTGTGTGTCGTGCTTTTATGTGCGGCGTGTGTGTGTGTGCGTCTTGAGTTTGTGTGTGCGTGGTGAGTGCATATCGTATACGGGCGTTTGTGGGTAGTTTGTCTTGTGTGTGTGTGTGTGCTTTGTGTGTGTGAGTCGTGTGTGTGAATACGTCGTGTGTGTGTCTGCGTAGTGTGTGTGTGTGTGTGAGTCGTGTGTGCGCACCTGTGTGTGTGTGTATTTTTGCGTGGGTCGTGTGTATGTGCGTCTTGTGTGTATGCGCGCGCGTGTGTGTGCGTCATAAGTTTGTGTTTGCGCAGTTTTTGTGCGTCGTATTTATTCGCGTCCTGCGTGTGTGTATTTGTGTGCATAATGAGTGTGTATGCGTCATTAGTGTGTATGCGCTCGTCTTTGCGTGCTCGTTGTCTGTGTATAACCGTGGTGTGTGCGCGTCGTGAGTGCGTCATGTGTTTGTTTCGGTGAGTCTGTGGGTTGTGTTTGCGTCTTTTGTGAGTCCGTCGTGTGTGTGTGCGTAATATGTGTGTGTTTCGTGTGTATGTGTGCGTCGCGCGTGTGTGTGTCGTGTATGCGTGCCTCGTTTGTGTGTGGCGTGTGTGTGTGCGTGCCTCGTTTTGTGTCGTGTGTGCGTGCGTCTGGTGTGTGTGTGCGTCCTATTTGTGTGTGCGTCGAGTGTTTGAGCGCACGTCGTGTGTGCGCATCATGTGTTTGTGTTTGCGCAGTTTTTGTGTGCGTCGTGTTTGTTCGCGTCGTGTGTGTGTGTGTGTACTGGTGTGCAACTTGAATGTGTGCGCGTCATTAGTGAGTATGCGCTCGTCTTTGTGTGTTCGTAGTCTGTGTATAACCGTCGTGTGTCTGTGCGTGCCTTTATGTGTGCGTCGTGAGTGCGTCATGTGTTTGTGTGTGTGTGTGTGGTTTGTCTGTGAGCGTGGGTCGTGTTTGCGTCTTTTGTGAGTCAGTCTTGTGTGTGTCTGTGTGCATCGTGTGTGTGTGTTTCCGTCGTATTTGTGTGCGCTTCCTGTGTTTGCGTAATTTGTGTGTATCCTGTGTGTGTGCGCGTCGTGTATGCGTGTCTCGTTTGTGTGTGCGTGCCTCGTTTTGTGTCGTGTGTGTGTGCGTCTAGTGTGTGTGTGCGTGTGGGTCATGTGTGTGCGTGATTGCGCAGTTTGTGTGTGCGTCTTGGGTGTGTGCGTCGTGTTTGTTCGCGTCATGTCTGAGCGTCGTGTTAGTGTGCGTCGTGTGTGTGTGCGTCGTTAGCGTGTATTCGTCGTCTTTGTGTGCTCCCCGTCTGTGTATAACCGTCGTGCGTGTGCAGGCGTCGTGAGTGCGTCATGTGTGAGTGTGTGCGGTGTGTAAGCTTGGATCGCGTTTGCGTGCGCGCGCTCTTTGTGTGTGTGTGTGTTATTATGTGTGTGTCTCTGTCATGAGTGGGTGCGTCGTGTGTGTGCGCTTCGAGTGTGTGTGTGCGTCGTTTTGTGTCGCGTGTGCGTGCCTAGTGTGTGTGCGCGGTTCGCATATGTGTTTCGTTTGTGTGTGGCGTGTGTGTGTGTGTCAGTGCTTCGTGTGTGTGTGTGTGTGTGTGTGGGTGCGTGTATGTGCGTCTTGTGTGTGTGCGCGCGCGTGTGTGTGCGCGTCATAAGTTTGTGTTCGCGGAGTTTTTGTGCGTCGTATTTATTCGCGTCGTGCGTGTGTGTGTTTGTGTGCATCATGAGTGTGTATGCGTCATTAGCGTGTATGCGTTCCTCGTTGTGTGCTCGTTGTCTGTGTATAACCGTGGTGTGTGTGCGTCGTGAGTGCGTCATGTGTTTGTTTCGGTGAGTCTGTGGGTTGTGTTTGCGTCTTTTGAGTCCGTCGTGTGTGTGTGCGTAATATGTGTGTGTTTCGTGTGTGTGCGTCGCGCGCGTGTGTGTGTCGTGTATGCGTGCCTCGTTTTGCGTCGTGTGTGCGTGCGTCTGGTGTGTGCGTGTGTGCGCGCGTCCTATTAGTGGCGTCGAGTGTTTGAGCTCGCGTCGTGTGTGTGCATCGTATGTCTGTGTGCGCGCGTGTGTGTGTTCGCGCAGTTTTTGTGTGCGTCTTGTTTGTTCGCGTCGTGTGTGTGTGTACTGTTGTGCAACTTGAGTGTGTGCGCGTCATTAGTGAGTATGCGCTCGTCTTTGTGTGTTCGTAGTCTGTGTATAACCGTCGTGTGTCTGTGCGTGCCTTTATGTGTGCGTCGGGAGTGCGTCATGTGTTTCTGTTTGTGGTGTGTGGTGTGTCTGTGTGCGTGGGTCGTGTTCGCGTCTTTTGTGAGTCAGTCGTGTGTGTGTCTGTGTGTTTGTGTGCATCGTGTGTGTGTGTGTGTTTCCGTCGTATGTGTGTGCTCTTCCTGTGTTTGCGTAATTTGTGTGTCGTGTTTTTGCGCGTCGTGTATGCGTGCCTCGTTTGCGTGGCGTGTGTGTGTGAGTGCCTCGTTTTGTGTCGTGTGTGTGTGTGCGTCCATTGTTTGAGCGCGCGTCGTGTGTGTGCATCGTATGACGGAGTGCGTGTGGGTCATGTGTGTGCGTGATTGCGCAGTTTCTGTGTGCGTCTTGGGTGTGTGGGGCGTGTGCGTTTGTGTGCGTGCGTCGCGAGTTTGTGTGAGAGTGGTGTGTGCATATCGTGTATGGGCGTTTGTGGGTAGTTTGTCTTGCGTGTGTGTGATCTTTGTGTGTGTGTCTACGTCGTGTGTGCGCACCTGTGTGTGTGTGTATTTGCGCACCTATGTGCGTCATGAGTGTGTATGCGTCATTAGCGTGTATGCGCTCGTCTTTGTGTGCTCGTTGTCTGTGTATAACCGTGGTGTGTGTGTGCGTCGTGAGTGCGTCATGTGTTTGTGTCGGTGTCTGTGGGTTGTGTTTGCGTCTTTTGTGAGTCCGTCGTGTGTGTGTGCGTAATATGTGTGTGTTTCGTGTGTGTGTGTGCGTCGCGCGCGTGCGTGTCGTGTATGCGTGCCTCGTTTGTGTGTGGCGTGTGTGTGCGTGCCTCGTTTTGTGTCGTGTGTGCGTCCTATTTGTGTGTGCTTCGAGTGTTTGAGCGGGCGTCGTGTGTGTGCATTGTATGTCTGTATGTGCGCGTGTGTGTGCGTCATGTGTGTGTCAGCCGTGTGTGTGTCGTGTGTGTGTGCGCGTCGTGTATGCGTGCCTCGTTTGTGTGTGGCGTGTGTGTGTTAGTGCCTCGTTTTGTGTTGTGTGTGTGTGTGCGTCTAGTGTTTGTGCGCGTCCTGTGTGTGTGCATCCATTGCTTGAGCGCGCGTCGTGTGTGTGCATCGTATGACTGTGTGCGTGTGGGTCATGTGTGTGCGTGATTGCGCAGTTTGTGTGTGCGTCTTGGGTGTGTGTGTCGTGTTTGTTGGCGTCATGTCTGTGCGTCGTGTATGTGTGCGTCGTTAGCGTGTATTCGTCGTCTTTGTGTGCTCCCTGTCTGTGTATAACCGTCGTGCGTGTGCAGGTGTCGTGAGTGCGTCATGTGTGAGTTTGTGCGGTGTGTCTCTAAGCTTGGATCGCGTTTGCATGCGCGCGCGTATCGTGTGTGTTATTATGTGTGTGTCTCTGTCATGAGTGGGTGCGTCGTGTGTGTGCGCTTCGAGTGTGTGTGTGTGCGCGCGTCGTTTTGTGTCGCGTGTGCGTGCGTAGTGTGTGAGCGCGCTTGGCGTATGTGTTTCGTTTGTGTGTGTCAGTGCGTCGTGTGTGTGTGTCTTGTGTGTGGGCGGGGGTCGTATGTGTGTGCGTCTTGTGTAAGTGCGTCGGGTGTGTGTGTGTGCGTGTACGTCGTGTGTGTGCCTCGTGTGTGTTTGTGCTCTCGTCGTGTGTGTGTGTGAATCGTGTGTGTGCGTGTTCGTCGTATAAAAAAGTGGGCGTCGTGTGTGTGTGTCTGCCTAATATTAGTGTTTTCATCGTGTGTGCGCGCGTCATTTTGTCGTGTGTGCGTTCGTCGTGCGTGTGCGTCGTGTATGTGCCTCATTTTTGTGTGGCGCGTGTGTGCGTCCCTTGTTTGGTGTCGTGTGTTCTTGTGTCGAGTGTGTGCGCGCATCGTGTGTGTCTGCGTGAGCCTGTGTGTTTTTGTCTCGTGTTTGTGTGTGCGTGCGTCCTGTTTGTGTGCGTGCTCTTAGGTGTGTGTGTGCGCGCCTCGTGTGTGTAAGCGTGTGTTACCGTCGTGTATGTGTATGTGTGTCGTTTGTGTGCGTGAGTCGTCAGTGTGTATGTGTGTGTCTTGTGTGTGTGCGTCGTTTGTGTGTGCCTTGTGTGTCTGTGTGTGCGTTCATTGTATGTGCGCGTCGTATGTGCGTTCGTGTTTTCGTCGCTGTGTCTGTTAGCGCCATCTGTGTGCGCCGTGCGTCGAGTGTATGTTCGTGGGTCGTATGTGTGTGCTTCTTGTCCGAATGCGTCGAGTGTGTGCGCGCACGTTTCGTGAGTATATGTGCGCGCCCTTCGCGTGTGTGCGACATGTGTGTGTGTGTGTGCGCGCGCGTTGCATTGTGTCGTGGGTGCGTGTGTTACGGTTGTGTGTATGTGCACCATGTTTTTGTGTGTGTGTGTGCCTCGTGTGTGCGCGCGTAGTTTTGTGTCGTGTGTAAGTGCTTCGTGTGTGTGTGTGTGCGCGCGCGCTTCGTGTGTTTAAGTCGTAAGTAACGTTTCGTGTCGCGTGCGTGCGTCGTGTCTGTTTGTGCGCGCGTCGTGTATGTGTGCCTCGTGGGTGTGTTGCGTGTGTGTCTGCGTGCCTCATTTTGTGTGCGGGCACCGCGCGCGTGGGTCGTGTGTGCACATCATGTGTGCGCGCGCGTAAGTGTGTGTGTGTGGGTGCGTTGGTCGTATGTTGGTGCTTTTTGTGTGAGTGCGTCGTGTGTGTGTGCGTCGTGAGTGTATTTTTGTTCGCTCGTCGCCTGTGCGCGCGCGCGTCGTGTGTGTGTAAGCGCGCGCTTCGTGTTCGTCGTTTGTGTCTGCGTGAGCGTGTGTGTTTTCGTCTCGTGCGTGTGCGTGCGTCCTGTTTGTGTGCGTCGTGTGTGTGCGTGCTCTGATGTGTGCGCGCGCGCCTCGTGTGTGTAAGCGTGTGTTACCGTCGTGTGAGCGGGTGTCGTTTGTGTGCATGAGTCGTCAGTGTGTATGCGTGTGTCTTGTGTGTGCGTCATGTGTGTGCCTTGTGTGTGTGCGTCGTGTTCGCGCGTGCATTGTATGTGCGCGTCGTGTGTGCGTTCGTGTTTGCGTCGCGTGTGCGGCGTGTGTGTGTGTGCGTTGTCTGTAAGCGCCGTCTACGTGCGCCGTGCGTGTGTGTATGTTCGTGGGTCGTATGTGTGTGCGTCTTGTGTGAATGCCTCGTGTGTGCGCGCGTCGTGTGTGTGTTCGCGCGCTTCGTGAGTGTATGTGGGCGCGCCCTTCGTGTGTGTGCGACATGTGTGTGTGCGTGTGTTGCATTGTGTCGTGTATGCGTGCGTCGTGTGTACGTGCGTAGTTTTGTATCGTGTGTACGTGCTTCGTGTGTGTGTGCTTTCTGTGTTTAAGTCGTGTGTGACGTTTTGTGTCGCGTGCGTGGGTCGTGTCTGTTTGTGTGCGCGTCGTGTTTGTGTGCCTCGTGGGTGTGTTGCGTGTGTGTCTGCGTGCCTCATTTTGTGTGTGCTTGCGTCGCGCGTGTATGCGTACGTGGGTCATGAGTGCACATGTATGTGCATGCGCGTAAGTGTGTGTGAGTGTGTGCGTTGGTCGAATGGTTGTGCTTTTTGTGTTAGTGCGTCGTGCGTCTGTGTTGTGTGTGTGTATGCGTCGTAAGTGTATGTTTGTTTTCTCGTCGCCTTTCTGTGCACGCGTCGTGTGTGTGTGTGTGCGCGCGCTTCGTGTGTGTCGTGAGTGCGCGCTGTGTTTGCGCCATTTTGTGTCGTGTGTGCGCGTCGTGTATGTGGCGTGTGTGTGTGTGCCTCGTTTTGTGTCGTGTGTGCGTCGTGTATGTGTTTCTGCGCCGTGTGTATGTGCGCGCGCGCTTCGTGAGTGTATGTGTGCGCGCCCTCGGTTTTTGCGTGCGTCCCTTTGTGTCGTGTGTGTGTGTGCGTCATGTGTATGAGTGCGTGCCTCGTTTATGTGCATCGTGTGTGTGCGCGTAGTTTTTTTCGTGAATCGTGTGTGTGTGTGTGTGTGCGGTTCGTTTGTTGAGTGCGTCTGCGTGCCTCGTTTTGTGTCGTGTGTGCGTGCGTCGTGCGTGTCTGTGTATGCGTCGCGTGTGTGTGTGCGTGCGTCGTGTGTGTGCGCGCGCTCCTTGTGTATGTGCGTCGTGTATGTGTGCCTCGTGAGTGTGTGCCTCGTTTTGTGTCGTGTGTGCGTGTGTCGAGTGTGTGTGTGCGCGCGCGTCGTGTGTGCGTCACGTGTTTGTGTGTGCGTGCGTCTAGTTTGTGCGTGTGTTACCGTCGTGAGTGTGTGCGCGTCATGTGTGCACGCGCGTCGTGTCTGTGCTTGCGTCTTGTCTGTGTGAGTGCGTCGTTTGTGTGTGCGCGCGTTATGTGTGTGTGTGCGTGCATTGTGTGTGCGCTTCGTGTGGGTGTTTGTGAGCTGTGTGTGCATTGTGCGTGTGTGTTTACGCCATTTTGTGTCGTGTGTGCTTTCGTCGTTTGTGCGCGCGTCGTTTATGTGTGTGCGTATCTCGTTTTGTGTCATGTGCGTGCGCCGAGTGTGTGTGTGTGCGCGCGCGCGCTTCGTGAGTGTATAAGTGCGCGCCCTTCGTTTGTGTGCTTGCGTCACTTTGTGTCGTGTGTGTGCGCGCGTCATGTGCATGTTGTGCGTGCCTCGTTTGTGTGCATCGTGTGTGTGTGTGTGCTTCGTGTGTTTAAGTCGTGTGCAACGTTTTGTGTCGCGTGCGTCGTGTCTGTATGCGCGTCGTGTATGTGTGCCTCGTGTGTGTCTGCATGCCTCGTTTTGTGTCGTGTGTTGGTGCGTCGTGCGTGTCTGTGTGCGTGCGTCGCGCGCGTGTGTGTGTTCGTGCGTCGTGTGTGTGTACATCAAGTGTGTGTGTGTGTGTGCATGTGTGCGCGCGTCGTGTATGTGTGCCTCGTGTGTGTGCGCCTCGTTTTGTGTCGTGTGTGCGTGCTTCGAGTGTGTGTGTGTTTGTGCGTCGTGTGTGCGTCACGTGTTTGTGTGCCGGTGCGTCTTGTGTGTGTGTTACCATCGTGTGTGTGTGCGTCATGTGTGCACGCGCGTCGTGTCTGCGCTTGCGTCTTGTCTGTGTGCGTGCGTGCTTTGTGTGTGCGCATCATGTGGGTGTTTGTGCGCTTCGTGTGTGCGTGTGTGGCGTGTCCTTAGTGTATGTGCTCGTTGTCTGTGTGCAAGCGTCGTCTGTGCCTCGTGTGTGTGTGAGTCGTATGTGTTTGCGTCGTGAGTCCGCGCTTCGTGTGCGTGTGTGTGTGCACTGCGTGTGTTCGTGTTAACATTGTGCGTGTGTGCGGTGTGTGTGTGTGTGTGCGTCGTTTTGTGTCGCGTGCGTGCGTTGTGTGTGTGTACACTTCGTGTGTGCGTCGTTATGTTTCACGCGCGTGTATGTGTGCATCGTGTGCGTTTGACGTGTGTGTGTGTGTGCGTGTATGCGTTCGTGTGTGCGTGTGCGTGCGTCAAGTGTGTGTGAGCGCTTCGTGTGCGTGCGTCGTGTTTGCGTGCGCGCCGTGTGTGTGTGCGTCGTGTATGTGTGTGCGTGTGTGTAAGCGTCGTTGTGTCGTGTGTGTGCGTCATGTGTGTGTGCTTGCATGTGCCGTATGCGTGTGTGCTTTGTGTGAGTGCGTCGTGTGTGTGCGGGCGTTGTGTGTGTGTTCGTCGTGTGTGTTAGTGCGCTTGTCGTTTATGTGTTAAGGCACTCGTCGTGTGTTTGTCTGCGTCGTATAAGAGTGTTCGCGTCGTGTGTGTGTAATGTGTGTGCGCGCGCGCTTGGTGTGTATGTGTGCGTCGTTTTTTCTCCTCGCCTGTGTACGTCGCTTTGTGTTGTCAACCCGTTCGTCGTGTTTGTGTGCCTCATGCGTGTGAGTGTGCGTGCGTCTTGTGTGTGTGTATGCGTGCTTCTTGTGGGTTTGTTTGTGTGTACGTGCGTCGTATATGTGTGCGTTATTTGTGGACGTCGTGTGTGCGCATCGTGTGTGCGTGCGTCGTGTTAGAGTGTGCGTCGTGAGTGTTTGTGTGTGGGCGTCGTGAGTGTGTGCGCGCGCCTCTTGTGCGTCTGTGTGTGTTACCGTTGTGTGCGTGCATCCTCATTTGTGCGCGCGCGTCGTGTGTGCGTGTGTCACCGTCATGTGTATGTGCGCCGTGTCTGCGCATCGTGTGTGTGTGTGTGTGTTTGTCTTGTGTGTATGCGTCGTGAGTGTGTGCGTGCGACATGTTTGTGTTCATGCGTCGAGTGTGTGTGCGCGTCATCTGTGTGTCGTATGCGTGTGTGCGCGTCGTGAGTTTGTAAGCGTCGTTTAAGTGTGCAGCGTGTGTGTCTGTGTGTGTGTGTCGTTATTGTGTATGTGCTTGTCGTCTGTGTGTTCTCGTTGTCTATATGTACGCGCCGTGTGTGTGTGCGCGCATTGTGTGCGTGTGTTTGCGCGTCATGTGTGTGTGTGCGTTCATCTTTGTGTGTCTTACAGTCGGGTGTGCGTCGTGCGCGCGCGTCGTCTAGGTGTGAGTGTGTTACCGTTGTGTGCGTGTGTGCGTGCGTCTTGTGTGTGTGGGTGTGTGCAAGCGTGCGTCGTGTGTGTGTGCATCGTGTGTGTTTGTGCGCGTCGTGTATACGTGCATCGCGTGTGTGCATACGTCGTGTCGTTAGTGTCTCGTCTTCTTTGTGTCGTCTTTGTGTGCTCGTTGTCTGTGTGCGCAGCGTGTGGGTGCGTCGTGTATGTGTGTGTGCGCGGGTCGTGTGTGCGTCGTGTGTGTGCGTCATGTGTGTTTGTGCACCTGCGTGTGTGCATCGTGTGTGTGAGCGCTTCGTGTGTCTGTGTGTGTAAGCGTCGTGTGTGCGTGCGTCGTTTTGTGTCGTGTGTGCGTGCATTGTGTGTGAGTGTGTGTTAGCGTCGTGTGTGTGTGTGCGTCGTGTAAGTGTGCCTCGTGTGGGTGCGCGTCGTTTTGTGCCGTGTGAGCGTGGGTCGCGTGTGTGTGCACGTGTTTGAGTGTGCGTCCTGTGTGTGTGCGCGCGCTTCGTGGGTGTGTGTAAGCGTCGTTTTGTGTGTGTGTATGTGTGTGGGCGTCGTATGTGTGTGTATGCGTTGTGTGTGTGTCTGTGTGTGCGAGCGCTTCGTGAGTGTGTGTGCGCACACGCTTCGTGTGTGTGTTTAAGCGTCGTGTGTGTGCGCGTCCTTTTGTGTCGTGTGTGCGTGAATCGCGTTTGTGTGTGGTGTGTGTGTGTGTGCATGTGTTACCGTCGTTTGTGTGTGTGTGTCGTGTGTGCGCCTCTTGTGTGTGTGTGTTCATCCGTCGTGTGTGTGTGTGCATGTGTTACCGTCGTGTGTCTGTGCATCGTGTGTGTGTGTGCGTCGTAAATGTGTGCGTGTGTCTCGTATGTGTATGTGTGCGTCAGGTGTGTGTCGCCTGTGTGTGCGCGTCGTGGGTGTGTGCGTTATGTGTTTCCGTCGTGTGTGTGCGTGCACTTCGTGTGTGTGTGCTTGCTTCTTGTGTATTCGCGTCCTGTGTGTGTTTGGGCGTCGTGTGAGTGTTACCGTCGTGTGTGTATGTCCGTCATGTGTGTGTGCGTCGTTTATGTGTGTTTGTGCGCGTCATTTTGTTTTGTGTGTGCGTGTGGTACGGTCGTGTGTGTGAGTGGGCGTCGTGTGTGTATGTGCGTCATTTGTGGGCGTCGTGTGTTCGTGCATTGTGCGTGTCGTGTGTGCGTGCGTCGCGTCTGTGTAAGCGCCGCCTGTGTGCGCGGCGTGTGGATGCGTTGTGTGTGTGCGTCGTGTATGTGTGTTTGTGCGCGGGTCGTATGTGTTTGTCGTGTGTGTCTGAGCTCGTCCTGTGTATATGTGCATCGTATGTGTGCGCGCGCTTCGTGTGTGTGCGTCCTGTGTGTGTAAGCGTCGTGTGTGTGCGCGTCGTTTTGTGTCGCGCGTGCGTGCATCCTGTGTGCTTGCGCATGTGGTACAGTCGCCTGTGTGTGCGTACGTCGTGTTAGAGTGTGCGTCGTGTGTGTGCGCGCGTCTTGCGCGTGTGTTTGTAACCGTTGTGTGCGTGCATCCGTCATGTGTGCGCGCGCGTCGTGTAGGGGTGTGCGTGTGTCACCGTCGAGTGTGCGTCTCTATGTGTATGCGTCGTGAGTGTGCGTGCGTCGTGTGTTTGTGCGACAGGTTTATGTGCATGCGTCGTGTGCGTGTGTGCGTCATCTGTGTGTCGTATGCGTGTGTGCGCGTTGTGTTTGTAAGCGTTGTTTAAGTGTGCAGCGTGTGTGTCTCTGTCTGTGTGTGTGTCGTTAGTGTGTATGTGCTTGTCGTCTGTGTGTTCTCGCTGTCTATATGTAAGCGTCGTGTGTGTGTTTGCGCGTCGTGTTTGCGTGAGTCGCGTGTGTGTGCGTTCGTCTTTCTGTGTGTTACCGTCGGGTGTGCGTGCGTCGTGCGCGCGCATCGTCTAGGTGTGCGTGTGCTACCGTCGTGTGTATGTCGTATGTGTGCGTGCGCCTTGTGTGTGTGTGTGCGCGCGCGTGCGTCTTGTATGCGCGCATTGTGTGTGTTTGTGGGCGTCGTGTGTGCGTGCATCGCGTGTGTGCGTACGTCGTGTCGTTAGTGTCTATGTGATCGTCGTCTTTGTGTGCTCGTCTTGTGTGCGCAACGTGTGGTTGCGTCGTGTGAGTGTGTGTGTGTGCGGTTCGTATGCGTGTGTGCGTCATGTGTGTCTGTGCGCTTGTCGTGTGCGTGCATCGTGTGTGTGTGTGTGTGTGGTCGTCGTGTGTGTGCGCGCGTCGTGTGTTTGTGTGCGCGCACTTCGTGTGTGTGCCCGCTTTGTGTGTCTGTGTGTGTGTAAGCGTCGTGTGTGCGTGCGTCGTTTTGTGTCGTGTGTGCGTGCATTGTGTGTGTGTGTGCGCGTGTGTTAGCGTCGTGTGTGGGCGTGCGCGCGTCGTGAAAGTGCCTCGTGTGTCCGCGCGTCGCTTTGTGTCGTGTGAGCGTGGGTCGCGTGTGTGTGCACGTGTTTGAGTGTGCGTCCTGTGTGTGCGCGCGCTTCGTGGGTTGTGTAAGCGTCGTTTTGTGTGTGTGTGTATGTGTGTGGGCGTCGTATGTGTGTGTATGCGTTGTGTGTGTCTGTGTGTGCGATCGCTTCGTGAGTGTGTGTGCGCACACGCTTCGTGTGTGTGTTTAAGCGTCGTGTGTGCGTGCGTCCTTTTGTGTCGTGTGCGCGTGCGTCGTGTGTTTCTGCGTCGTGTGCGTGCGCTGCGTGTGTGCGTTGAGTGTGTGTGAGAGCGTCGCGTGTGGGTGCGTAATATGTGTGTGTTTGCGTCGTGTATGTGTGTGCGCGCATTGTAAGTTTGTGCGTGCATCGCGTGTGTGCGTACGTCGTGTCGTTAGTGTGTATGTGCTTGTCGTCTGTGTGTTCTCATTGTCTATCTGTACGCGCCGTGTGTGTGCGCGCATTGTGTGCGTGTTTTGCGCGTCGTGTATGTGTGTATGTGCGTTCGTCTTTGTGTGTCTTACAGTCGGGTGTGCGTCGTGCGCGCGCGTCGTCTAGGTGTGAGTGTGTTACCGTCGTGTGTGTGTGCATCGTGTGTGTTTGTGCGCGTCGTGTATGCGTGCATCGCGTGTGTGCGTACGTCGTGTCGTTAGTGTCTATGTGATCGTCGTATTTGTGTGCTCGTTGTCTGTGTGCGCAGCGTGTGGGTGCGTCGTGTATGTGAGTGTGTGTGTGCGCGGGTCGTATGTTTGCGTCGTGTGTGTGTGCATCATGTGTGTTTGTGCGCTTTTCGTGTGTGCATCGTGTGTGTGTGTGTGTGGTCGTCGTGTGTGCGCGCTCGTCGTGTGTTTGTGCGCGCGCGCTTCGTGTGTCTGTGTGTGCAAGCGTCGTGTGTGCGTGCGTCGTTTTGTGTCGTGTGTGCGTGCATTGCGTGTATATGTGTGTGCGTGTGTTAGCGTCGTGTGTGTGTGTGTCGTGTAAGTGTGCCTTGTGCGTGCGCGCGTCGTTTTGTGTCGTGTGAGCGTGCGTCGATTGTGTGCATCGTGCATCATGTGTGTGTGTGTGTGTGTGTGTGTGTTTGCGTGTGTTACCATCATGTGTGTGCGTGCGTGCGTCGTTTTGTGTCGTGTGTGCGTGCATTGCGTGTGTATGTGTGTGCGTGTGTTAGCGTCGTGTGTGTGTGCGTCGTGTAAGTGTGCCTTGTGCGTGCGCGCGTCGTTTTGTGTCGTGTGAGCGTGCGTCGATTGTGTGCATCGTGTGTGTGTGTGTGTGTGTGCGTGTGTTACCATCATGTGTGTGTCTTTTATGGGTGCCTCTTGTGTGTGCGCGTCATTTTGTGTTGTGTGTGCGTGCGTCATGTGTGTGTCTGCGTCGTGTGCGTGCGCTGCGTGTGTGCGTCGCGCGCGTGTGTGTGTGTCGTTTGTGTGAGAGCGTCGTGTGTGCGTCATGTGTGTGTGTGTGTTTGCGTCGTGTATGTGTGTGCGCGTGCGTGTGTTACCATCGTGTGTGTTCGTCGTGCGTGTGTGCGCGCGTCTTGTGTAAGTGTGTTTGTGCATGTGTTACCGTCGTGTGTGTGCGTCATGTGTGTCATCTGTATGTGCGCGTAATGTGTGTGCGTCGTGTGTGTTGTGCTTGCTTCTTGTGTGTGCGCGTCCTGTGTGTGTTACCGTCATGTGGGTGCGTCGTTTTGTGTCGTGTGTGTAAGTCGTATGTGTGTGTGTGTTACCGTCGTGTGTGTATGTGCGTCATGTGAGTTTGTGCGTCGTGTATGTGTTTGTGTATGAGTGCGCGCGTCATTTTGTGTTGTGTGTGCGTGCGCTGCGTGTGCGTCGTTTGTGTGTTACCGTCGTGTGTTTGTTCATCGTGCGTGTGTGCGCGCGTCTTGTGTGTGTGTGCGTTCGTCGTGTGTCTGTATGTGCGCCGTGTGAGTTTGTGCGCGTCGTGTAAGTTTGTAGCTTGTGCGCGTGTGTCGTTAGTGTGCATGCTTTTGTCGTCTTTGTGTGCTCGTTGTCTGTGTTAGCGTCGTGTGTGTGCGCGGCGTGTCTGTGCGTCGTGTGTGTGCTGGCGTGCAGTGTGTACGCATCGTTTGTGCGGGTGGATCGTGTGTGTGTGTGTGACAGTTGTGTGGGTGCGCGTCGTGTGTGTCGGGTGTGTGTTTATATCCGTCGTTTTCATGTGAGTCATTTGTGTGCGTGCGCCTGCGTGTCACTGTCGTGTGTGTGTGTGTGCACGTCATTTGTTTTTGTTCGTTGTGTATGTCCGCGTCGTTTATTTGTGCGTCATGTGTGTCTGCGTGAGCGTCGCGTGTTAGCGCGTTGTGTTTGCGTGAGCGCCGTGTGTGTGTGCGTCCTGTAGGTGTGTGTCTGTGTGTGCATCTCATTGTGTCGTATGTGCGTGCGTCGAGTGTGTGTGCGTCTTGTGTGTGCGTTCGTCGTGTGTGTGTGTGTGTGCGTGCGTGCGTGAGCGTTCGTCGTCTGTAGGCCGGGTGTGTTTGTGCGCGTCGTGTAAGTTTGCAGCTTGTGCGCGTGTGTCGTTAGTGTGCATGCTTTTGTCGTCTTTGTGTGCTCGTTGTCTGTGTTAGCGTCGTGTGTGTGCGCGGCGTGTCTGTGCGTCGTGTGTGTGTGTGTGTTTGCGTGCAGTGTGTACGCATCGTTTGTGCGGGTGGATCGTGTGTGTGTGTGTGACAGTTGTGTGGGTGCGCGTCGTGTGTGTGTTTATATCCGTCGTTTTCATGTGAGTCATTTGTGTGCGTGCGCCTGCGTGTCACTGTCGTGTGTGTGTGTGTGTGTGTGTGTGTGTGTGTGTGTGCACTTCATTTGTTTTTGTTCGTTGTGTATGTCCGCGTCGTTTATTTGTGCGTCATGTGTGTCTGCGTGTGCGTCGCGTGTTAGCGCGTCGTGTTTGCGTGAGCGCCGTGTGTGTGTGTGCGTCGTGTAGGTGTGTGTCTGTGTGTGCATCTCATTGTGTCGTGTGTGCGTGCGTCGAGTGTGTGTGCGTCTTGTGTGTGCGTTCGTCGTGTGTGTGTGTGTGTGCGTGCGTGCGTGAGCGTTCGTCGTCTGTAGGCCGGGTGTGTTTGTGCGCGTCGTGTAAGTTTGCAGCTTGTGCGCGTGTGTCGTTAGTGTGCATGCTTTTGTCGTCTTTGTGTGCTCGTTGTCTGTGTTAGCGTCGTGTGTGTGCGCGGCGTGTCTGTGCGTCGTGTGTGTGTGTTTGCGTGCAGTGTGTACGCATTGTTTGTGCGGGTGGATCGTGTGTGTGTGTGTGTGACAGTTGTGTGGGTGCGCGTCGTGTGTGTCGGGTGTGTGTTTATATCCGTCGTTTTCATGTGAGTCATTTGTGTGCGTGCGCCTGCGTGTCACTGTCGTGTGTGTGTGTGTGTGTGTGTGTGCACTTCATTTGTTTTTGTTCGTTGTGTATGTCCGCGTCGTTTATTTGTGCGTCATGTGTGTCTGCGTGTGCGTCGCGTGTTAGCGCGTCGTGTTTGCGTGAGCGCCGTGTGTGTGTGCGTCGTGTAGGTGTGTGTCTGTGTGTGCATCTCATTGTGTCGTGTGTGCGTGCGTCGAGTGTGTGTGCGTCTTGTGTGTGCGTTCGTCGTGTGTGTGTGTGTGTGTGCGTGTGTGCGTGAGCGTTCGTCGTCTGTAGGCCGGGTGTGTTTGTGCGCGTCGTGTAAGTTTGCAGCTTGTGTGTGTGCGTGTTGTTATTGTGTATGCACTCGTCGTCTTTGTTTGCTCGTTGTCTGTGTTAGCGTTGTGTGTGTGCAAGGCGCGTGTTTCTGTTTGTCGTGTGTGTGTGTGTGTGTGTGTGTGTGTGTGTGTGTGTTTGCGTCCTGTCCTGTGTGTACGCATCGTGTGTGTGCGCGTGGATCGTGTGTGTGTGTGTGTGTTTGTGTGCGCGTCGTGTGTGTTCGTGTGCTTCGTATGGGTGTTTGTGTCGGGTTTGTTTATATGCGTCGTTTTCATGTGCGTCATGTGTGTGCGTGCGCCTGCGTGTCACCGTCGTGTGTGTGTGTGTGTGCGTCATATGTTTTTGTGCGTTGAGTGTGTGTGTTTGAGCGCTGTTTGTGTGTGCGTCATGTGTGTCTGCGTGTGTGCCTCGCTTTTTCGCGCGTCGTGTTTGCGTGCGCGCCGAGTAAGAGTGCGTAATGTGTGTGCGTCGCGTAGGTGTGTGTGTATGAATCTCGTTGTGTCGAGTGTGTGTGCGTCTTATGTGTGTGCGCGTCTTGTGTGTGTTACCGTCGTGTGTGTATGTGTGTGCGTCGTGCAAGCGTATTGTGTGTTCCTTCGTGGTGTGTGTGTGTGTGCGTTTGTCGTGTGTGTTTGTGCGCGTCGGGTAAGTGTGCAGCTTGTGTATGTGCGTGTCGTTAGTGTGTACGCACTCGTCGTCTCTGTGTGCTCGTTGTCTGTGTCTTAGCGTCCTGTGTGCACGGCGTGTGTGTCTGTGCTTCGCGTGTGTTTGCGTCCTGTGTGTACGCATCGTTTGTGTGCGCGTGGATCGTGTTTGTGTGTGTCTGACGTTTGTGTGCGTTGTGTGGGTGTGCGTCGTGTGTTTGTGTGCGTCGTGTGTGCACTTCGTGTGTTTTTGTGTGAGCGTCGTGTGTGTGTGTGTGTCCGTGTGCTTCGTATGCGTGTTTGCGTGGGGTGTGTGTTTATATGCATTGTTTTTATGTCCGTCATGCGTGTGTGCGCGCGTTTGTGTTACCGTCGTGTGTATGCGTGCGTTGTGTGTGTGTGCGTCGTGTGTGTGCATTGTGTGTGTGTGCGTGCGTCTTGTATGTGTGTGTGTGTGTTCGACGGGCGTGTGTGCGCGCGCGTCGTGCGTGTTTGTGGGCGTCGTGTAGGTGTGCGGTTTGTGTGTCGTTGGTGTGTGTGTACTCAATCCACTGAGTGCGCTCGTTGTCTGTGTTTAAGCGTAGTGTTTTTGTGCGTCGTGTGTGTGTGCGTCCTGCGCGTACGCATCGTTTGTGTGCGTGTGTGCGCGCGTGTTCCTAGGTCTTGTGTGTGTCGTTTGTGTGCGCGTTGTGTGTTTGCTTCGGGTGTGTGTGTATATGCTTCGTGTGCACGTGCGTCGTGTGTGTGTGTGTGTGTCAGGTGAGTGTGCGCGTCGTGTGTGTGTGTGTGCGTCGTATGTGCATTTGTATGGATGCGCGCGTCGTGTGTGTTTGTGGGAGGGGGTCAAAGTCTTACGAACCGCCTTTACTACCATGAGTGTGTCCCGTGAATCGCATACATGGAGACTACTGAGCTGAAAAATTTGCCAAGCAAAACATCGCAGTAAAAAAGGCCACAGGACTAATATAATTTCTACAAACTTCGTTTGAGAGCAATTAAAAGTCCACATCTTCATGCACCATTCTATCACAAACCGACTAACGTCGGGCAAATTGCTCTCAAAAAACGGCGAGCGGTTGGCGTCGTCATTAGCTAGCCACGGTTTAGTGAGGCTAGCTTTAACTTGATTCGGCTCTGCAACTTTGTTTTCTAGCCTTTTTAGTAAATAAATAAAACAAAAAACTGATATTTTAAAAATTTGCCAAATATTACAAAATTCAAAAAGCTTGCAGATTTTGCAGTGAAAAATTTCAAAACAAATTTCTTTCTCTGGAGTTATGTTAAGTAACCATCTGCAAGAATTGAAAAACTTCATTGGCCAGTAATGCTCGTTAAACTCAGAAACGTACAAAAATATTTGAAAAGATTTTTAAAAAATTCAAAAAATTGCAAATATTTAAAAATTGCTGATATTAAAATCTTGTAAAAACATTCCATTACATCTAGAAGCAATGCAATAACCTATATCAAACAGTAGAGGAGGTTCCGCGGCTCTTTAAGCTGGAAAAACCTAAAAATGACAAAAAAGTAGAAAAACTTGAAAAACTTCCAGCTACGTGACATGGCATTCTTCTCGAACAGAAATAACTGTTAGCAATTTTACCATTCTCCTACTTCTACATGAATTATTAAATTATTTTGAGAGACTTCAAAAAAGTACCTGAGTTTACAAAAACCTGGCGGCCATCGTGACATTGAATATCAAACAAATGACTGATGAATTGTTCCCAAACAACTGTCGGTTGCGCTGGTTCGGTTATGATAAACTTACGCTTAGGGAGAAGGGGACTAGCTTAACAGAAGGAAAGGGAAGCAGTTGATCTACACTTCCCCTTTATTCTTCCTCGGCAGTTTTGTCGAAATGGACATCTAAGACTAGTGCAACTTTAGCAGAACTTCAAAGCAATTTATTAACCACGAGCTTTATCAGTTTATTGCGTTGCTCTAGTTCGAAAATGAAATCAATAACATGAAAAAAACGCTCAAGCCAAATATCACAAGAGCCCTATAGGATCCAAATAAATACCCGAGTAAAACTTCATTCGAAGTGATTATTTTCAAAAAGCTTTGTTCTCACTCGTAGCTCAAGGCCTTTTCTATTTGCTCCGTTTTTAGCACAATCAGGATTACGAAGTAGGATTACCAGCAATCAATTGTAAAAAATAATGTTCCGACTATCTATATTTTTGATTTAATTGTCTTCCAAAAGAGGAAGAGATAGAAACATTAATTTTATCTCGAAAATAACTGTTGTACGAATAAAAGAGTTGCTTTAAACTCAAACCCCTAAACCAACTAAACACTGCCGTTTTAGAGGACCTCTGAGATATGCCATTAACAAGACAAGAAAAACAAAAAATCAAACGAAAAACCAAACAATAAAACAATAATTACGAACAAAGATCAATATTTTCTCAAAACATGTTAAACATAACCGACTAACGTCGGGAGAATTGCTCTCAAACGACCGGCGAGCGGTTGGCTTCGTCAGTAGCTAGCCATGGTTTAGTGAGGCTAGCTTTAGCTTGATTCGACACTGCAACTTTGTTTTCTAGCCTTGTTAGTAAATAAATCAAACAAACTGATATTTTGAAAATTTGCCAAATATTACAAAACTCAAAGAAGCTTGCAAATTTTGCAGTGGATAATTTCAAAACTATTTTTTTTCTCTGGAATTATGTTAAGTAACCCATCTGCAAGAATTGAAAAGCTTCGTTGGCCAGTAATGATCGTTGAACTCAGAAAAGGACAAAAAGCAATCAAAAATTTTAACAGAATCTTAAAAATCAAGCTATTTGAATCTTCAAAACCATTTATTATCTCAAGAGACTATCCAGTATCCCTATTTCAAGCTTTAATTAGCTTCACTGCCTCATAGAGATCCATAAACTTAAAACATGATAATAATTTTCAAAAATTTGAAAAAAATTAAATTTTATCAAAAAATTGCTAAGCTGGAGTCACTAAAAAATTGATAACAATTCTTTTAACTCCAGAAACTATGCAACAGCTTATCATCAAATCTTGGAGGAGGCCCCTAGGACCCAGGTGCCGGAAGAAACGATAAAAAAACTCGAGAAGATCCAAAAAAAACTTGAAAAACTTGCAAATACTTTAAAAATTGCTATTTAAATCTTGAAAAACATTCCATTACAACTAGAAGCTATAAAGAAACGTATAATCAACACCTAGAGGAGGCTATGTGGCTCTTGAGGCTGGAGAAACCTTAAAAATGCCAAAAAAATCAAAAAAAACATCGGGCGAATTACTCTCAAACGACCGGCGAGCGCTTGGCTTCGTCAGTAGCCAGCCATGTTTTAGTGAGACTAGCTTTAAATTGATTCGACTCTGCAAATTTTAGTTTTCTAGCCTTTTTAGTAAATAAATCAAGAAATGATATTTTAAAAATTTGCAAAATATTACAAAACAATCACAAACTTTAAAATATTGCTGAAACTCAAGGTAAAAAAATCTTCAAAAACCATTTCATTGTCTCAGAAGATTATCCCGTATCACTATTTCAAGCTTTAAATAGTTTCACTGGCTCATAAAGATCCACAAACTTGGAACATGATATTAACTTTCAGAAAAACTTGAAAAGAAAAAATTATCAAAAAATTGCTAAAACTGGGATCAAAAAATATTGATAACCATTCCATTAACTCTGGAAAATATGCGACAGCTTATTATGAAACCTTGGAGGAGGTTGCTAGGACCCCGTTGCCGGAAAAAAAATGGAATATTTGAAAATATTTTAAAAAAATTCAAAAAATTGCAAATATTTAAAAATTGCTGATATTAAAATCTTGTAAAAACATTCCATTACATCTAGAAGCAATGCAATAACCTATATCAAACAGTAGAGGAGGTTCCGCGGCTCTTTAAGCTGGAAAAACCTAAAAATGACAAAAAAGGTAGAAAAACTTGAAAAATTGCAAGTTTTATCAAAAAATTACAAAAATTTGTGACATTAAAAAGTTGAAAACTAATCCACGGCCGATAAAAAAAACTTTCAGCATCTTATTACCAAACACTTAAGGAGGTTTTCTGAACCCTGAGGCAAAAAAAAATTAAATGAAAATTTCAAACAAATTGCAACTTTTGTCAAAAAATGCTAAATTCGGGATGTTAAAATCTTGAAAAACAATCCATTACCTTTAGAAACTATACAGTAACCTATTGTCAAACACTAGAGGATGTCCCTCGGCTCTTGTCCATGGCAATTAAAAAATTTTCAGTAGTTTGTTATCGAACCCTTAAGGACGTTCTCAGGCCATTGCGTCTGGAAAGACATGCATAATGAAAAATAAATGTTAAAAAAAATTGGAAAAATTTGCAAGTTTTGCCAAAAAAATGCTAAAATGCGTGATGTTAAAATGCTGAAACCATTGCACTACCACTAGAAACTTTGCAGTAACCTATTATAAAACCGTAGAGGAGGTTCCTTGACACCTAGGGCTGAAAGAACTAAAAAAAACGAAAATTTTCAGAAAGCTTGAAAAAAGTTGTGAAAATGAATATAGAATTGCGTGTTTTTAGCGATCGGTTGTTCGTCAGTACCCACGGGGGGGGGGGGGGGGGGGGCACAGGGGGCTCATGGGGAGGGGTGGCAACATTGGGGTGGGGGGCAACAGCGCGGTTGGGGGGGTAGGGCAAAAGTGGGGACGGCGTCAACAGTGGAGGGTCTCAACCTCTAAGAACCGCCCTTCACACAATAATAAGTATAAGTCTCCAGAACAGTCTGAGCTGATACAGAGCTGAAAGGCTATAAGAGCAATTAATGCCCGATGGGCGCTAGGTGTTTATCCCGTTTTTGAGGACGAAAAGTGAAAAGCGTCAGATGAAAAATCGGTCAAGCGAAAAATCGCCTAAAAAAGACCGACAGACTAATAAAATTGCTACAGACTTCGTTTGAGAGCAATTAACAACACTTTTAAAGTCAAAAGGTGATTCATTCATGAACATGAATGAACAAAAAACGTCACCCGCTCAAAAAAAATTAGTCCAAACTTCGTCTTATTTCAATTTCGCTTTTAGGTTAAATCGCCAATTAAACAAATAGTACTTACGGTTAAAAACCTCAAGAAAAAAGCTACTCCTTTTCGAGTTGTGAAAAGACCTCAGGACTAACATAACTGCTACAAATTTCGTTTGAAAGCAACTAAAAAGATATCGCTAGGTCCAAAAAATGATTATTGAACACAGTTACCGACAACAGTTAAGCAGGCCCATGGCAACAATTTAACCATAAATTTTTTTGACATCAAAGTTTATCTTAAACTTCAGAAGCTGGAACATTTTTACGTGATATCAGAAGCAAAATCATTTGCAGATAAAATTGATTGTTAAGAAAGATCAAGATTTTTTTTTACCGATGCGACTTGACTTGAGCCACGGAATATCTATCCCGTGGATTTCTCTCCAACATGAACTTGAGCAGACTATGAAGTTGGGGAGAGAGATCAGCTGGCACGTGCACTGGCTGTTTGGAAATATTCTCCAGCAAGATATACAAATTGTGGCCTTCAAATGGGTAGTGGCCAGTTGTGAAGTTGTATCTGAAATCAACAACACAAACTCTCAACGCGTCCAAGAATAAAATTCAGAAACTATTTCAGGAAAATTATGTTTACAATTTTGAACTCAATCATTCTCAAATTAATTGCTTCTTTACCTTAGTTGAGCAATCGAGCTAATCAGTACGGGAGGTTACCTTTGCGTAAATTTGATACCCATTCGTTTTCAAATGCTTGCAAAGGAAGAAGTATTTGTAACATGAATCTGCTTGAAGTCACTGAGAACTTCTGGAGTTTATCGAGAACCGCGAAGCGGTTCGAGATATTAGAGTTCGAAGTGACCTCTGCGGAGTCACGCAACCTTGCTCAAAACACAAAATGTGTACGTTTTAAAATGACGAAAGATGGCAGTCAACTTCTGACTAAGGTTATAGGCCCTTCTGGCATTTTAACTCCTGGCACTGCGTACTTTCGGCATTCTAAAATGTGCACGTGAGTGCTGTAAGGTAAATAAAAAAGTGCATTCATCAGCTGACGACTGAGATATCAATTGAAAGGACGACTCACAATGTGACACCGGCACACCACACATCCAGCTTAAATCCGCAGAATGAATTCTTGCCAGAGGCTACTTCTGGTGGTTGAAACATTGGAGTACCGGCACTACTCTTGATAGAAGCATCCTTCGCGTACAGATCTAGCTCCTAAAAAAACTTCCGTACCCAGCATTAGTCAATAAAAATAAATGGATCTAATCCCCCCTCAGCATTTAGTGCATACTTTCACATACGCACGTGCCATTATATACACAGTAACGTTCTATACGAAAACACACAATTTGTAAGTAGGGGTAATAAAAAATGGGTGGGGCAAAATAGAAAAGATATAAATAACTCATTTAACTCCTCAAATTCACCTTCCGCAATCTCGAAGCTAACAATTTGACCTTCGGAAAATCAACGAATGTTTTTAGGCGACAAAAAGCATGAATTTAACTTCTTGCTCAAACACGTGTGAATTTACCTCAGCAACTCCAAAGTCAGTGATTTTCAACGTTTCATCGGGTGACAAGAGGAGATTCTGGGGTTTGATGTCTTTGTGGATCACACGCTGGCTGTGAAGATACTCAACACCCTCCATTAGATCACAAAAGTACCTATTAACAAACAAAAATTTCGTTAAAATCGATCTTAAATTTTCTCGCAGAAAAAAAACCATTCAAACCCCTAAGTATTACCGCATTTAATTTTTGCAGGCATCTGGAACGCTTTAACGCCGCTCGTCCGTGTTTTAATCTATAGGGAGATTAAGGCAATCAACTAATTTTGCCATCAATTTGCAAGTTGCAAAATTAAAAAAAAAACTCACGACTGCTTAAACCGAGTACTATATGTTTATGGGGTCAGTCAGATTGATTCATCCCCACAACCATCTAGCTATCTAACAACTACTTTAGATGAAAGCAGGATAAATCTTCCATGCATGGAACTAATCTGAGCCGCATCACCTGTTTTGACTTACTTATGGGCTTGCCATGTCGGTAGCTTCTGATCAGGTGCATTTTGCAACAAGTCGTACATTCCACACAAACAGTACTCCATCAGAAGATACAGCTTCTCAGGCTTACGTGCGACGGATCTATGCCCTATCAGAACAGAGCTTGACTGTTCTTCCAGAGTAACTTCCCCATCTTGAGGCAGAATAGGCTCAGCTTCTCGTTGAAGCAAATCGTACACTGCGACTACGTTTCTGTGGGTCAGTTTGCGCATTATTTTGAACTCACTAAACAGTAATTAAATTTTTGACGCACTACAACATGAGCAGAACATTTATTAAGGTAAGTCAAATTGCGTGAAAACAGTTTTGGGCTTGTTATATATACTGAACGCCAAAAGTAAATTAACAGTAAATTAAAAGGTTGAAATTTGAGTTAAAAAGGATTTAATTGAAAACAGCAACTTCATTTTTTAAGTAGCCTGTTCTTTTGTCTTTGTTCAGTTCTTTGTTCGCGCATAAAGTCTCGCAATATAGCGGCTAGGCATATCTTCTTACTTAGTCATGGATCTATATTGAGCGACAAAAATAGATTTCCTCCACTAGCTTTACGAAATAAGAATTCAGTTATTGACGCTATGTTGCTCTATCTTCCAATAAAATTTCTAATAACAATAATAATCAAATTTCCGGTAACAATTTTAGATCATTCCCTGCTCTAGTGCTCTAACCTACCTATGAAATTGGGATAATACGCAGTGGTAACTTCGAGATACCTCAATGTAAAGTTGATGTGCTCTATCCCAGTTTCACACACACACACACACACACACACACACACACACACACACACACACACACACACACACGCACGCACGCACGCACACACACACACACACACACACACACACACACGCACACACACACACACACACGCACGCACACACACACACACACACACAAAAGCCAGGAAGATAGAACTGATCTGATTCTAGGAAGCAAGAAATTTGTGCATGAAGGGTTTTCTGCGTTTAAAGGAGAACCTAACGAGCAAGACCGGGCAATACAAAAAAAAATCCTGAAGACATCAAATTTCAGTGGGAGCTCGAACTCAAAACCAACGAAGCCGACGCTAAACGAACAATGTCCGCTGGCTGACGGCACTCATTGTACTTGGAACGTTCCCTATTCAAGAAAAATGAATAAGGTTGATCGATATGTATCACTGAGAACGCAAAAATGTCTGGGAAAAAAACAAATTGCATAAGTCCCCTGTGCGGTATAAATGGATAAACCAAAAAGCACAACCGATTGCGATACTCCGAAAACCAAATGGACGATGGCAATCACGCTGTCATCGTAAGAAGAGCAACAAAAAAAATAAAAGTTACTAAGTTACCAGATTTCTTCAGGGTTCCTGACTCTATTCTGCGTGGCCGCAACGGACTTGCTACTTATGCTTCCCTCGATAGCCAATCAACGGCATCATTCATTGATCCAAGTATTAAGGAAGTTACAAGTTCGAGGCACCGATGCTAAGCTTAATATGTCACGGAACAAAAAATCTGAAAACAAAAAATCCTATTAAAGAAAAAGGTCTACATTAAAAGGCACACTCGCTTGAGGCAGCTGTACACTCGTCAATTTCATTGCGGAAATAAAAAATGTGACAACAAAACAAGTTTTAAATAACCACTTGGTATTCTTCCAAACAAATTTCAAACTGATGGAAGTTCTCATCATTTTGGCTCAAGACGCTTACAAACTGCAAATGGTATAGAATACGGGATGCAGATCGAAAATGAACCATTCGCTATCCTGGACAATTGATGACGGGTAGTAAGTGGAGGATAATGAAGGGAAAACAAAATGTTCGCCATTTCGCCTGTCCAGAAAGTGTCAAAGAATATGCAAACATGCTGGGACATTTAAAACTAAGCTTCCAAAATCAACGTTGTAAGTCGGTCAAAGAAGGAGCTGCAAAAGCAAAATAAAACAAAATTTATAGGTAAGCTGTATGAAGTCTGTTTCAGGTGAATGCTCAGTGATCCAGATCCGAGCCTACCAATCAACTAGGGCTGATACTTGGGTCAGCTTTAATCAATGGAGCGAAGATTCCAAAGTGACCAACGCAAAGATACTGCCGTGGCGATAAAAAAAATGGTACAACGAATCAGAAAAGAAAACCACTTTTGGGAAAGAATGCTATATGCCACACAATCCAGTTGTAAAAAGCACGCAAACTCCGCCGCGATTGCAACAACGCATCAAAATAGAAAAGTATGCCTGAATGACAAGCTGCCAGCCAGACCTGATTTTCTGCATGGCTCGATGGGAACAACTTTTAGATTTATCGAAAGACCAATAGCCTTGACAGATCAAAGCTTCTACAAGGGAAAGTTCCAGAACAGGATAAGTGTTGCTTGAAAATTTGATGAAGACAAAAAGTTAATGACACTATTCACATATACGAATACCAGCGCCAGAATTTCAGAACGAAAAACTAACCAACGCTCGCAGCACAATGTACACCAACGGAGGACTTGAAATCAATCTACAAAACCAAGCAAGTTGATGCTAAGACAAAAACAGATTATCTGTATTTGTGCGCCAATTGAAAGTTATTAACGATAGTCTTCAGGTCTGCAAAGGTAAAACAAAAAAGTTGCGACTCTCAAAACCAAAAGGAAGATCTTGTCTCTGGTGTCTTAAGTATCTGACCCAATCTGACCCCACACTATTTGTTTAATTCAATGTTCAGATGAGATAACTTCTGAAGAGAACCTGGACTGAAAATGGACAAAAATTGGGAAAAAGAAGCGGAAACCGGTGAAGTCGCAGAATTCCTAAAGTGGAAAGAACAACTTCCTATTGCAGCTGAAACTAGCATCGACAGATGCTCCATTATAGTGAAGGAAAAATGTTGACTTTCATTTGTTTTCTGACTTATCTGAAGACACGATGCACGCAGGGGCCTATCTACGTTTTTCAACAAAGACCTCTCAGCCGACAAAATATTTGTAATTGCAAATTGCAGAGTGTCACCAATATGACATCTTTCAATGCCACGGTCGCAATTGCCAGCAGTGGTCATGACATTAGGATTGGAAAAGAAAATTGCCAGAAAACACGAGATCGAGATACAAAATTGCAGTCTCTGGTCAGACTCAACTACAGTACTGCAATGGATACATAACTCTCATCGTAAAAAAGTGTTTGTGAGCAATTGAGTGGCTCAGAGACTGAATACAACTGAAGTTTCAGTGGAAACATGTGCGCGGTATTCACAATCCAGAGGACAATGGCACCACAAGGGAAGCGCGCGGCTAATTGGGCCAGCATGGCTGAAGCAGCCAGATAGTAATTAGCATGAGCTAACAACTGAACCTAGTCATTAGCTCTTATGAAGAAATCACCCTCATAGGTCTTCATAATGCAAAGAAAAGAATACGAGCTTTCAGTAGTGACGATTTAGCAACTTCAATCGCCTATAATACAACATGGCAAATGTGCAGCGAGCGATAAAAAAACCTTACCAGGCAACAAAAATAATTGGCATTGATGAAATAGAATGCAAAGACAAGCGTTTTCAAGCTATTACAGGAAGAATAGTTCACTGAAGAGTTGACATCTCTCAAAGCTAAAAACGAAACTCGAAACAGGAAGATTTTTACAGTTCTTACCATTCATTGACAAAAGGGCAAAGGCAGGATAGGCAAAAGGCAAGATAGGCGAAAGTCAATTCGACTTCAATGCAAAGTACCCAAAATTGCCATATTGGAAATATCATGTTGAAGTCTTTCGCAACGAGCTCAAGAATAATTCTCATGCAAGGACTGAACATCTGAATAACATCGTTCAGCAACAATTCGCGATTACTGGTGTAAAAAGTGCCTTGCGTTCAAAAAAGACCACATGTAACACGTGCAGAAGGGGAAAAATAACACATATCTCTACCGTTAGTTCAAATGCCTAGCAGTGTGAGCCGTGCATATAGAAATAGGCCTTAAGTTGGACACAGAGTTGTCTGAAGTCTATACGCGTTACGCGGTTCGTAGCTCAAAAACGAAAACAAAAAAATGATTAGTGACAAGGGAACAGTTTTCTTAGGAGCCGACCGAGAGTCCAAAGAGTACATTGCAGAATTGAACAAAAAGAATTGAAGAACATTTAGTTCAACGATGGATCAGATCGAAAATCCTTGTGGCTGCAGCACCTCACTTCGGAAAAGTATGGGAGCAACTGCTCACAAATTGCAAGAAAGCGATGCAAATTTTCTCAACCACGAAATTTTTTGAGCAAACATTGAAAGCAAAACCATTGACACCAGTCATTTAAGATGTAAGCAATTTGGATGCTATTACTCGAAAAAAACTTCTTGTTCGGTGATAAAAACGTTTGTCCAACACACTTACCAGGCGCAGATTTAGTCCATCGCAAAATTATTTTGACAAACAGAAACTTACTCCAATCTCAACTGGGACACATTCAGAAGGAGTATCTACCGACATTGAACAATCGGCTGAGCTCGTATAGCTTCCGCGGAGAAAACAACACAAAAAACATTTCACAAATGTACAAACGTGAAAACATCACCTTTCAGACAACCTTCTCTGAAACTTATCTTCTCCGAACTCTCGAACAGAAACGATGGTTTTATGTACATGACGGCCAGGAAGATAGAACTGATCTGATTCTAGGAAGCAAGAAATTTGTGCATGAAGGGTTTTCTGCGTTTAAAGGAGAACCTAACGAGCAAGACCGGGCAATACAAAAAAAAATCCTGAAGACATCAAATTTCAGTGGGAGCTCGAACTCAAAACCAACGAAGCCGACGCTAAACGAACAATGTCCGCTGGCTGACGGCACTCATTGTACTTGGAACGTTCCCTATTCAAGAAAAATGAATAAGGTTGATCGATATGTATCACTGAGAACGCAAAAATGTCTGGGAAAAAAACAAATTGCATAAGTCCCCTGTGCGGTATAAATGGATAAACCAAAAAGCACAACCGATTGCGATACTCCGAAAACCAAATGGACGATGGCAATCACGCCGTCATCGTAAGAAGAGCAACAAAAACAATAAAAGTTACTAAGTTACCAGATTTCTTCAGAGTTCCTGACTCTATTCTGAGTAACCGCAACGGACTTGCTGCTTATGCTTCCCTCGATAGCCAATCAACGGCATCATTCATTGATTCAAGTATTAAAGTTAAAGAAGTTGCAAGCTCGAGGCACCGATGCTAAGCTTAATGCGACACGGAACAAAGAATCTGAAAACGAAAATTCCTATTAAAGAAAAAAATCTACATAAGGTGCACTTGCTTGAGGCAGTTGTAAACTCGTCAATTTTTTATTGCGGAAAACAAATGTGACTACAAAACAATTTTCTAATAACCACTTAGTATTCTTCTAAACAAATTTCAAACTGATGGAAGTTTTCATCATTTTGGCTCAAGACGCTTACAAACTGCAAATGGTATGGAATACGGGATGCAGACCGAAAATGAACCATTCGCTATCCTGGTCGATTTATGATGGGTAGTAAGTGGAGGACTATGAAGGACAAGACAAACTGTTCGCCATTTCGTCTGTCAGAAAGTGTCAGAATATCCAAACAAGCTAGGACATAAAACTAAGCTTCCAAAATCAACGATGTAAGTCGGTCAAATAAGGAGCTGAACAAGCAAAAGAAAATAAGACAAAATTTTTAGGTGAGCTGTATGAAGGCAGTTACAGGTGAATGCTCAGTGATCCAGAGCCGAGCCTACCAAACAACTAGGGCTGATCCTTGGATCAGCTTTAATCAATGAAAGATAATGAAGATTCCAAATTGACCAATGCAAACATACTGACGTGGCGTTAAAATTCGTACAACGAATCAGAAAAGAAAACCACTTTTGGGAAAGAATGCTATAAGCCACACAATCCAATTGTAAAAAGCACGCAAACTCCGCCGCGATTGCAACAACGCATCAAAATAGAAAAAGCCTGAATGACAAGCTGCCAGCCAGACCTGATTTTCTGCATGGCTCGATGGGAACAACTTTTAGATTTATCGAAAGACCAATAGCCTTGACAGATCAAAGCTTCTACAAGGGAAAGTTCCAGAACAGGATAAGTGTTGCTTGAAAATTTGATGAAGACAAAAAGTTAATGAAACTATTCACATATACGAATACCAGCGCCAGAATTTCAGAACGAAAAACTAACCAACGCTCGCAGCACAATGTACACCAACGGAGGACTTGAAATCAATCTACAAAACCAAGCAAGTTGATGCTAAGACAAAAACAGATTATCTGTATTTGTGCGCCAATTGAAAGTTATTAACGATAGTCTTCAGGTCTGCAAAGGTAAAACAAAAAAGTTGCGACTCTAATACCCAAAAGGAGGATCTTGTCTCTAGTGCCTGTCTATAGTCTCTAGTGTCTGTCTACAGTATCTGACGCAATTGGATTATTTGTTCGGTCCAAAGTTCAGATGAGATAACTTCTGGAGAGCATGTGGACAGAAAACTGACAAAATTGGGAAGAGAAGCAGAAACCGATTAAGTAGCGAATTCCTAAAGTGGAAAGAACAACTTCCTATTGCAGCTGAAACTAGCATCGATAGATGCTTCATTATAGTGAAGGGAAAATGTTGACTTTCATTTGTTTTCTGACTTATCTGAAGACACGATGTACGCAGGGGCCTATCTACGTTTTTCAACAAAAACCTCTCAGCCGACATAATATTTGTAATGGCAAATTGCATAGTGTCACCAATGTGACATCTTTCAATGCCACGGTCGCAACTGCCAGCAGCGGTCAAGACAGTGGGATTGAAAGTGCAAATTGCCAGAGAACACGAGATGGAGATACAAAATGGCAGTCTCTGGTCAGACTCAACTACAGTACTGCAATGGATACATAGCTCTCACCGTAAAAAAGTGTTTGAGCAATTGAGTGGCTCAGAGACTGGATACAACTGACGTTTCAGTGGAAACATGTGAGCGGTATTCGCAATCCAGCAGACAATGGCACCACACGGGAAGCGCTCGGCTATTTGGGCCGGTATGGTTGAACCAGCCAGATAGTAACTAGCATGAGCTAACAACTGAACCTAGTCATTGCCTCTGATGAAGAAATCACTCTCATCGGTCTTCATAATGCAGGCCGACAAAAAGAATATGATCGTTCAGTAGGAACGATTTCGCAACTTCAATCGCCTATTATACAAGATGGCAAATGTGCAGCGAGCGATGAAAAAACCTTACCAGGCAACAAAAATAATTGGCATTGATGAAATAGAATGCAAAGACAAGCGTTTTCAAGCTATTACAGGAAGAATAGTTCACTGAAGAGTTGACATCTCTCAAAGCTAAAAACGAAACTCGAAACAGGAAGATTTTTACAGTTCTTACCATTCATTGACAAAAGGGCAAAGGCAGGATAGGCAAAAGGCAAGATAGGCAAAAGTCAATTCGACTTCAATGCAAAGTACCCAAAATTGCTATCATGTTGAACTCTTGCGCAACGAGCACAAGAATAATTCTCATGCATGGACTGAACAAGTGAATAACATCGTTCAACAACAATTCGCGATTACTGGTGTAAAAAGTGCCTTGCGTTCAATAAAGACCAAATGTAACACGTGCAGAAGGGGAAAAATAACACATACCTCTACCGTTTGTTGAAATGCCTAGCAGTGTGAGCCGTGCATATAGAAATAGACCTTAAGTTGGACAGTGAAAGTCGTCTGAAGTCTATACTCAGTTACGCGGTTCATAGCTCAAAAAGGCAAACAGATAAAAAATGATCAGTGACAAAGGAACAAATTTCTTTGGAGCCTACCGAGAGTTCAAAGAATACATTGCAGAATTGAACAAAAAAGAATTGAATAACATTTAGTTCAACGAGTGATCAGATGGTAAATCAATGTGCCTGCAGCACCTCACTTCGGAAAGGTATGGGAGCAACTGCTCAGAAATTGCAAGAAAGCAATGCAAGTTTTCTCAACCACGTGACTTTTTGAGCAAACATTGAAAGCAAGACCATTGACACTAGTCATTTAAGATGTAAGCAATTTGGACGCTATCACTCGAAAATTCTTGCTCGGTAATAAAAACCTTTGTCCAACACACTTACCAAGCGCAGAAGATTTAGTCCATCACCACAAAATTATCCCGACAAACAGAAACTTACTCCAATCTCATCTGGGACACATTCAGAAGGAGTATCTACCGACATTGAACAATCGGCTGAGCTCGTTTAGCTTCCGCGGAGGGGAAAACAGCACAAAACAGAGGTGGAATTCCTTGGTATATGTTTTTCATTTTTGTACACTAGCTACTCTCTTGTCATAGCAACTATATACGTCATAGTAGTAGTTACAGGTACATTTATAGTCACGTGCTAAGAAAAAGTGGGAATAAAACAGAACATAGCACAGAACTCCTTTGTTCAAATAGGCTTTGTTCAAATAGCTCAGCAAAGCCATCGCAAAAAGAAACTTTCGTGAGCAGTAAATAAGGTTTTACTATGTCTTGTACTTTCAATATTCTTCAGCCGCAAATTTCTTGTGTCTTGTATTTAACATTTTTGTGAGCAGTAAAATATTTGTTAGTGTCCTGTATCTACGAATTATTTGAGCTGTAATTCAGCTGTTACAAACCCCCAGCTTCTGGTATTTCAACTCCAGATATACAAAAGCAAAGTAAAAAAAATATCCGGATAGATTTGGAACGGCTATAACAAAACTGGGCGGAGAAAGCTTTCCTTTTCACAAACGACTGGGTGAGCAGCCGTTACACGAGGCTATTATTAATTTAATCACGATCTTTTTCTAATTAGTCTTCGTCTCCATTGAAGATTCTTGAAACCTTTAGACTTGTGATTTTCCAATAACCTCTACCACTTTCCAACAACTACTGTGTGCGTGATACCTTTTCTCACTCTGTCATTCAGTTATTTATCAGTTTTTACGTCAACACAGTGATTGCTTAATCATACGTGATATACCACACTCAAAAATGACTCATTTTCCTTTCAAATGACTCCCCCATACTAAATACTAACTCAATGTAGAAGAACTCGCTCGCCTTATCTGAAAACAAATTGTACTGATGATCAAGAATTTGATATTGTGTCGGAGCTTCCAGCTACGTGACATGGCATTCTTCTCGAACAGAAACAATGGTTGGCAATTTTACCATTCTCCTAATTTTACATGAATTATTAAATTAATTTGAGAGACTTCAAAAAGTACCTGAGTTTACAAAAACCTGGCGGCCATCATGACATTGAATATCAAACTAATGACTGATGAATTGTTCCCAAACAACTGTCGCTTGCGCTGGTTCGGTAATGATAAACTTAAGCTTAAGGAGAGGGAGGCTAGCTTAACAGATTGAGAGGGAAGCAGTTGATCTAAACTTCCCCTTTATTCCTCCTCGGCAGTTTTGTCGAAATGGACATCTAAGACTAGTACAACTTTAGCAGAACTTTAAAGCAATTTATTAACCACGAGCTTTACCAGTATATTGCATTGCTCTAGTTCGAAAATGAAATCGACAAGACGAAAAACGATCAAGCAAAATATCACAAGAGCCCTACAGGATCCAAATAAATTCCCGAGTAAAACTTAATTCGAAGTGATTATTTTCAAAATCCTTGTTGCTCACTCGTAGCTCAGTGCCTTTTCTATTTGCTCCGTTTTTAGTACAATCAGGATTACGAAGTAGGATTACGAGCAATCAATTGTAAAAAAAATATTGTTCCGACCATCTATATTTTTGATTTAATTGTCTTCCAAAAGAGGAAGAGAGATAGAAACATTAATTTTATCTCGAAAATAACTGTTGTACGAATAAAAGAGTTCGAAAAGATAAATTCGAAAATATTCAAAAAACTTGAAAAACTTGCAAATACTTTAAAAAATTGCTATTTAAATCTTGAAAAACATTCCATTACAACAAGTATAATCAAATCTTAGAGGAGGCTGTGGCTCTTGAGGCTGGCGAAACCTTAAAATTGCCAAAAAATTTCAAAAAATTGCAGTTGATAAAAAAAACTGCTAAAACTTGTGATAAAAGTTGAAAACTAATCCATGGCCAAAAAATATTCTCCAGTAACTTATTATCAGACCATAACGGAAATTTTCTGTTGTGCTGAAAAACCTGAATAATGTGAATAAATGTCAAAAAAAATTGCAAGTTTTGAAAAAAGGCCAAAACACGTGGTGTTGAAATCTTGAAAAACATTTCATTACATTTACAGTAACCTATTTTCAAACCCTGGAAGAGGTTTCTTGTCTTTTGAGGCTGGCAAAACCAAGAAACGGACAAAAATTTTAAAAACCTGGAAATCTGCAAGTTTTATTTTTAAAAAAATCGCTAAAACTTGTCATATTAAAAAATTGAAAGCTATTCCATGGCAATTGAAAAATTTTTCAGTAATCTAGTATCGAACCCTTAAGGACGTTCTCAGGCGTTCTCTGGAAAGACGTGCATAAAAATAAATGTAAAAAAAAATTGAAAAAATTTGCACGTTTTGTCAAAATGCTAAAATGCGTGATGTTAAAATGCTGAAACCATTCCATTACCACTGGAAACTTTGCAGTAACCTATTATAAAACCGTAGAAGAGGTTCGTTGACACCTAGGGCTAAAAGAACTCAAAAAATGAAATTTTTCAAAAAGCTTGAAAAAAGTTGTGAAAATGAGTATAGAATTGAGTTTTGATAGCGATCGGTTGTTCGAACGTAGCCACGGGGAGGGAGGAGGGGGGGGGGTTGCACCGGGGGCTGATGGGGCGGGAAAGTTGGGCAACAGTGGGGTGGGGGCAACAGCGCGGTGGGGGGCAATAGTGGGGGGGGGGGTGAACAGTGGGGTTGTCTTCAACCTCTAAGAACCGCCCGTCACATAATAGGTACAAGTCTACAAAACAGTTTGAGCTGAAACAGAGCTGAAAGGCTATAACAGCACTTAATGCCCGCTGCGCGCTACCTGTTTATCCCATTTTAGGATGAAAAGTCAAAAGCGTTAAGTGAAAAATTGCATAAAAAAGACCAACATGACTAATATAATTGCTACAAACTTCGTTTGAGAGCAATTAACAAAGTCAAACTAACACCACATAAAAACTAAAACTTAGATAAGAGACCTGCCCTTAATGAGTTAGGTAACAATTAGACAAAAAAGAACAAAAAGGAAAAAGTTATAAAATGATTATAATGTCTCAAACAGAAATTTTGAAGTCATTGAAACCATTAGCTACCCACTTAAATTAAAAAATAGGTTTATTTATAACTCCAGAAGACGACATTGAAACTTCTCATTGTCCAGGTTATGTTTCCCGACTAATAAAAGAACAATACTGAAAACTATGAAAAATCCAATAAAACTTTGCTTAAATCAGTATCCAAGCCAAATCCTATGCTATTAACTAAACAGAAAATACAATTATATATAAATGGAATCGAATTCAACGCCAACGAGACTTGAATTTAGTATGCTAATGTTACAAGACCCAAAAAATAAACTCAAATTTGGTCAAAAATTACAATCAAAATTTTTTTTAAGAAATCTCGTAGAATCAAAGCCAGAAAACCATTATTTTAAGCGTGAAACCGCTATTTAAAGAACTTGAACAAAAAATGATGCACCCTTTATACTATGAGTATACATCTCCAATACATTTTCTGTGAATTGCATACTTGGGGACTAGTGAGTTGAAAGCCTCTAAGAGAACTTAAATGCCCTCTGGTCGCTACCTGTTCATCCCGTTCATGAGGACAAAAAGTCAAATGGGTCAGACGAAAAGGTCAGCCTTAAGCAAATAAGTTGTAAATAAGTTTCTGCTTGAACTTATTCATCATTATCTTCAGCAAACCAATTATCATTGATGTCAATGATAGCTTTGCCAAATTTGTTTGCGATGCAGTACCACTCCTTTCACTGTAGCGTTTCAACTGAATGCAATCTACTACCCAATTTCTTTGAATGGAATTCCTTTTTATGGAAAAAGAGTGAAACAAATCATACTTGAGGGCATTTCTCTCTCCATTGGGTATCTTTTTGAGTTTCTGTTTATTCATTATTTTGACAGCCATCTTCTGCAGAGTGAAGGTGTCGAGGACCTGCTTCACCTTTCCATAGGAACCCTCGCCCATCTGAGATCCCAATAGATACCTAAAATAGTCAAACAATCTACAACATCACCGACTGATATCGGGTGACCTGCTTTCAAACTACTGACGAGCAGTTGGCGGTGAGGGGGTTCAAAGCGCCCAAACAACTTCACTGCAAATCTTTAATTTACATCTTCTCAGCACTCAGCAGTTTAGTGTAGAGAACAATAATACAGCTCCTCAGACACTTATAGGATGAAAATAATAGGATGAAATATAGGATGAAAATAATAGGCTCCACACAATAATAGGATGAAAAAATTGCATAAAAACCAGAGGACTGATGTAATGGCTACATGCTTCATTTGAGAGCGATAAAAAATGGCATCTTTTGATAAATTTCTGTCTTATGTTTTGATTGCCAAACAGACTCGCAATTAGTTTCATTGCATGATATATATTCACCACATTCAAACATACTCCAAAGACAAAAAATACTTTTGTTTTGAAAATAGAAAACATAGCTGGCAGATTGCCAGAAAATAGCCGCAATAGATTCGTAGATCGGCAGTAAAGAACAGTAAAAAAGACAGACCAAAAAAAAATCGTCTTTTCATTGAGGGCTGATCTGTTATATTTTGATTAAAAATCTTATAAGTTACTGCTGCCTCTATTAGCTGCCCTCTAATAACCTTTATTTAGAGTGACACACACACACACACACATTTGACCTTATCTCTCAATTAAAGTAAATAAAAGTTAATTTCAAAGTGAGGAAGTGATTTTTGTGAGTGAGGTAAGTCAAGTGTGACCAAAAATTTAATCACGCAAATGAAATAAAAAACTCGCTCCACTAAGAGCGAAAAATGACGTCAAACATGCAATTCAGTTGAAATTGCATGAACGAATGAACAAAAAGTGGCTGTGACGTCATATGGTCGTAACAAAAATCATGACGACAAAATAAAAAACATAGCAGGACAAGTCCTGAAATACAATTCAAAGAATTGAATGAAAAACTTGGACGCACTCTACCTGATCAGCAGATCAATTGAACAATGCCAGCCAGAACAAAAATCGCCAAAGAATTGAGAAACTAAAAGAATCAAAACTAAACAAAAACAAACTCATTGCTAAAACTCTTGAAGCTTTTAAACCTACGGCAAAACTTTTTCCCTTTAAAAACACCTATTACAAAAATATGTTCAAAACCAATTTTTGTTTCTGAAATCAGTCCAGTATTATATCTGCAATACCTGAAAAATATTCATTGGCCCTTGAAGATCGATAAACTTGAAAATGACCAAAAAATTTAAGATAAAAAAAAACAATTGCAAGTAATAAGAAAATGTTGCTGAAAATTGTGATATAAATATCTTCAAAATCATTTCTGTGTCTCTAGAGGCTATCCAGTAACCCAATTCCAAGCATTAAAAAATCAGTGGCTCATAGATCGATAGGCAAAAAATTTTAGAAAAAATTTCAAACTTCAAAATAGAAATTCCTTCTATTAAAATGTTGAAAGCCATTCAATTGCCCCCTAGCAATTATTTAATAAAATATTGTCAAACCCTGGATGCGTTTACCTGGCAACTGAGGCAAGAAAAAAAATAAATAAAATACAAATATTTAAAACAAAAAAACTTAAAAAAAATTGCAATCCTATCAAACAATTTCTAAAAGTCGAAAGGTTAAATTGTTAAACAAATCCAATGAAACTAAAAACCATGCAGTAACTTTTTTTATCAAAACGTGGAATAGGTTTTCTTGCACTTGGGAATCGACGAATATCAAAAACTGACAAAAACTTTAGGAAACATTAAAAAAATTGCAGATCTTATCAAAAAAATGCTACAATTCGAGACATTAAAAAGTTAAAAAGCATTCCATTCTAACTAGAAACTATGCAGTTCCCTATTAACAAACCTCAACGGAGATTGCCTGGTCCCTGAAACTGGAAAAACTGACAAAATGATGAAAATTTTCAAAAACCTGAAAAAAATGCAAATTTGTTAAAAAAAATTGCTAAAATTTGTGATATTCAAAAGTTGAAACTTATTCCATGGCAACTAAAAATTTTTCAGAAACTTATTATCCAACCCCTAATATGGGTTTCTTGCCCCTGGGACTCAAACAACTTGAAGGATGACAATAAATATGTCAAAAAACATGAAAAATTTGCAACTTTTGTCAAAAAATGCTAAAATTCATGATGTCAAAAATTTGAAAACCGTTACATTACCACTAGAAACTGTGCAGTAACCTATCATCCAACCCTTTATCAAACCCTAGATGAGGTTTCGTGACACCTAGGGCTAAAAAACTCAAAAAATGACAAAAATTTTCAAAAACCTGAAAAAAATTGCAAAAATGAGTATCATTTTGTGTGTTTGTAGTACCACGACATATAGCTCATAAAATGGTCATAACAAGCAATTTTGTCTCGCAAAAGGCCTTCATCAGCTTTTAAAAACTTCAACCTTAGACTAATCAAACAAAAATCTCAAAAAAATCACAAAAAACACGAAAAATTGCACCATTTTGAGACGAAAAACTCCTAAAAATGACCTTTTAACCTTTAATTAAAGCCATCCCAGCAGCTGCACCACTATAGGCACTTGAAGGACTACTAAAGCCCACTTTGGGCCTCTAATGAAACTTAATGCCCGCTGGGCTTTACCTGTTTATCCCGTTTCGAAAGATCAAAGTCATTGAAAAACGTGTGAACACATCTTAAAAAAAAAACACAGCGCACCAATACAATTCAAATTCTTTGAATTGTAAAAAACCAAGAGAAGGCCAATAATAGCCCCAGCTATCGCTGTGCGGCTATTAAAAAGAGGTATGATAACTCTTTTTAGCTTCGCTTATACTTTTTTCTATCTTTTTAGAAGCGGCTATGTAGGTGCTAGTGCCAAGTGCTATATTGTGTGAAGACAGAGTTATCGTTGCAATTTCCTTTCTAACAAAGGCTTTCAATTGCAAGTTTTTGCTAAGTGCTATTCGGAGCGCGGGTTCGGTAAAAACGCTCTTTTTCTGCTACAAGTTTTCTTTTCAAGTATTTTGGTAGGCAACTGAACTGTAGTGAGCAGAATCGTCTGTGTGAATTTCAAGATAATAAATGCGTGCTGTATAAATTTACAAAAGACTTTTCAACCAATCAATATTCAGCATCGTCATAACAGGTTAGGAAAAGTGTAACTCTGCTTATTTCCTTGTAGCCATTATTACAGGATCGGGAACCATTTCGGTCACCGTGGAAGTTTTGACGAATATGGAAAAAAATAAATTTTGTAGCACGTTTTCGGCCATATTTAAGCATTACAGCTTTACCGTCTATTGAATCAACGATCTATGCCTAATTGTTGTGATAAACTTATTAAATAGTTTCATATTGGCAATGATGATGACAAATGGACACCAAAACAGCCACAGCCAAGCGTATCAAACTATCCCTCCTCCTTTGAGCTATCTGGGAAGAACTCCGGTTGCAAAAGGGCCCAAGCGAGGCTGTACGTAATTGAGTCCTATAACCGAAAACCCCGACGCCAACCTAGAAGCTATTATTCAAAATGCCATTAGAAATGCCATTCCCGACATCATTGCTCAAATGCAGCAGCAACTTGAAGCTTCAATCGCACGTTCTGTCCAAGATTCCCTGGCGACTTTTAAACAACAAGTCAAAACAGAAATGGTCGACCGCGAAAATAGGTGCTACTTGAAAAGACTGTCGGAAAGTGATGTGCACGAGTCGTACAACAGGCGAGATAATGTAAAAATTTTCAATCTCAAGATGGACGAGGGCAAAACACGCGAAGAGTACAATGAGATTATTGACAAAGTACTGGAAGTCATTGATCGAGTCGAATCAGTTGTTGAGGCCTCGGACATTTCAATTGCTCACCGCCAGCCTGGAAAACGCAATCATTGCGAAGTTCAATAGAAGGGTGGAAAACTGGACCTTCTGAAGAAAAAGGAGCTAGCAGAGGTGGACGACATGAATTATATAAGTGTGGTCGAGGATATCACCAGACCCAGATTGAACTTCTTGAATATTATGAAAACTGACAACCGCATCAAAAGTGCCTGCCTGCGTGAAGGCGTACTGCACTACAAGTGGAACAACGACACCAGAGTTTATAAAATTTTCGGGTTGTATGAAGGTGGCTCAGTGCTCAACTACCCCCTCTCTGACGTTCCTGCATGTTTCAATGGTGTTTTCCCCCAAAAAATAACTCAAGTCTCTTGAACCCCTCCATAAACCCCTACCGTCCCGTGAAAAACCCTCTACATCTAAACCCACGCAGATAATATCTATTTTGCATTTAAACATCCGCTCAATCAGGAACAAACTACTGGAATTGGAATCTTTTATATATGGACTTGAATCACTTCCCAAAGACATGCCTCACGGAGACACACTTAGATGATGATGATGATACTTCTAATTGTCGTTTGCCTGGATACTCGAACATTGAGGTGAAAAATCGTAACAAGTATGGCGGAGGGGAGATGATTCAAGTCCATGAGAGTGCGACGATAAATAAAACCTTGCAAACTCCATTCGAGGAGGCAATATGTGTTGAAACCAACAGCCAATCATACACATTTAAAACCTTGGTGATTTACAGTAAACCTAGAACTAACAAAAACCAGTTCTTTGAGTTACTTGATGAAAATCTGCAAGGTAATAATTCTGCCACAATGCCTTTCATTATATGCGGGGATTTTAACATCGATACAAAATCTCAGAATTTGATTAGCAGTAACTACGTCGATATTATAAATGCAAACGGCTTCAGTCTGTTCGATAGTTCGGATCGTCCAACTAGAGAGACTGATCATTCATCAACCTGCTTAGATCATTTCATCTATCAAAATATTCCTTCATTTAAATCAAATATCCTGTTTCATCAAAACATCGCAGATCATTATCCTATTCTAGCTAGTTGATTGGTCAACGACCTCGATCAGACTTACGGTCAGTGTAAATTTCGAAATACAAAATTTATTCATGACGAATCTCGGCGACAGCTCTTCCTGCATGAACTCCAACAACACCTGAGTCTCAGGGAAGTTGAAATATTAAGCAGTCGTTATCCAAGCATTGCTTTTGAAATCTTGAACTCGAGTTTTATTAAGGTCTTTGATATGTTTGCCACAATGCAAAATGAAAAGGAAATCAAATCAAATAACAAACCTAAATGGTTGACAAATTCCTTGAAAAATCTTAAAACCAAGCGTAACAAAGGTCATAGAAAATGGAAAAGTAACCCCAATAATCCAGATTATCTGGCGAATTTCAAAATTCAGCGTAAAAATTTCGAGTACGCATACAAAAAACCAAAAAAATCTTACTATGCAGATAAGTTTAAGTCTTGCATTGGTGATTCAAGACAAACTTATCATTTACTTAATGAAATCAGTGGCAGAAGTACGCACTCAAAAAAGATTCCTATTCTATCCTCTTGTTATGAAGCGAACTAGTCACCCTCTTTCGGTGACGTGGCAGAAAAGTTCAATCAATATTTTGTCAATGTACCTAATATTATTCTTCAGTCGATCAATAACGTGCCTCGTATTCCCATTTCAGACAATGACAAGTCTTTATATTTATACCCGGTCTCAACGTTTGAAGTTGAGGAGCTCATTGATAGCTTGGCTCACAAAGCATCATCTGGTGATGATGGCTTAAGTAATATAATAGTTAAATTATCAGCCCCTGTTACGGTTCGCTTCATGACACACTTTATTAATTGTTCCTTCACTCATGGCTTCTTCCCCGAATCGCTCAAGAATGCAAAGATACTTCCTCTAAACAAAGAAGGCAGTAAATTCGAAAATAACTACCGCCCTATTTCACTTTTGAATATATGGAGTAAAATTTTTGAACGTGCTATGCATACGAGGTTATACAACTTTTTTGAGCGATTCGGGCTCCTCTCACCCTGTCAATTCGGCATCCAAAACAAGCATAGTACCATCGATGCTTTAGTTGAGTTAACGGAGAAAATAAGGGAAAACTGGAATGTTAAGAACATTAGCTGCTTTTTTTGGATCTACGGAAAGCGTTTGATACACTTGATCACACAATTTTACTTTATAAATTAGAAAGATACGGAATAAGAGGTAATGTTTTGTGTTGATTGAAATCTTATCTCGGGAGCCGAATGCAAAGAGTAGAAGTCAATTGCATTTCCTCGCAATCGAGACTCTCTAAATAATGTGGTACTATTTCAAAACTTAGGCATTATGTCCCGCGTAACCAGCTTATTGATTATTGCAAAATGAACGTAAGTTCTATTATCCAATATGGCATACTAGTCTATGGGTGCAGCAGCTAGAGCAACCTGTTGCCCATTTACAATTTACAAAAAAATACTTAAATTCATTTATTTCAGAAAAAAATCCGACAGTGCTAATGACATCTTTGTTAAAAATAATTTACTTAACATCTACCAGCTTCATATATACGAGTTATTGAAGCTAGTTTTGAAGTCATTGAGTGGATTACATCGTGAAAGTTACCTTAATTCTTTGTTTTCGTTTTCGCCATCGAGACCTACGCGAAGTGCATCAAAAACATTACCAATGGAATCGTCTAAACAAATGATCAGTTAAATTCAGAGCCTCGAAGCTCTTTAATGCATTGAGTAAAGCCGATGTTCTTCCCTATAATATTATTGGATCGAATGAAAAAGTTATTAAGAAAATTATCATAAATTTAAGGATACATTTTTGGTTAATAATGATGATATAGTGAAACTTTGGATAAATGACCCTTTGGATAAATGCTATCAGACATCTGATTTGGGAATGGGATTTCTGTGGAAAAAAATGAGCTCTCAATTCCTTCTAGTTTCCGAGTTATCGCAATTTTTTCAAAATTTTTAAATTTTTCCCGCTAAAGTTGCTTCTGAAAAACTTAAAAAAATTTTAAACGGAAAAATTTTGGAGGCCTAATTTATGCTTCCAGTAGGTTTAACGGGGTTTAATTAGGCTGCTGTTAAATTGTGTCGACTGTAGCAAGAATATTTTATAAGTTTGTTTTTTTAAGTCCACTTCGTTAATAACGATTTAGTGAAATACATCTTTGAATAATTTTTCTAGAAAAACCTAAAAAACGACGCCTTGGATAAATGCTATCAGACATCTACTTTGGGAATGGGATCTTTGTGACAAAATATGAGCTCTCAATTCCTTCTAGTTTCCGAGTTATTGCAATTTTTCAAAAATTTTTGAATTTTTCCCGCTAAAATTGCTTCTGAAAAACTTAGAAAAATTTTTAAACCGAAAAATTTTGGAGGCCTAATTTATGTCTCCAGTAGGTTTAACGAGTTTTGAGCTTTAATTAGGCTGCTGTTAATTTTTGTCGAATGTAGCGAAAATATTTTTAAGTTTTTTTTCCATTTCTTCATTTCTCTATGTTTTTGTTATCATAGGAACTTCTTTGTTGAAATAGTCCTACTGCCTAGTTTACAGAGTCTCTAAGGGCAGGGCGTGTGGGTTTAAATACCCCGTTGCCTGTCCACTTTGATCATGTTTGTACGAGTCAATATTTACGTTTATTTTTTGTACTTGCTGTTACTTATTTGGTACTTGATCAAAGAAATAAATTCTTTCTTTCTTTCTTTATGGGCGGTGCATGTTGAGCTTATCAGCTGTTTGCGCAACGAGCTTCACTCTTCATTTAAAAAATTAAAGCTATATTTCTTTTCATCAAACATGCATTTCCATGTAACTTTGTTTCTTTAACCTTGAATTTGTAAGGTCATATGCGCCTAAAATGAGCGAGCAGTACCTATAAGACGCGATCGACATAAAAATACCAAAACTAGGTCATATTCCATATTCTAACCAGCCGTCAAGAAAAACTTTCAATAATACACCCGTCTGCTGATCATACAAATTAAATTGGGATATATAGAATGGAGACAGAACTCATCCTACCTCTCATTGATGAACTTGGGTGGCTTTTCACGCCCGTTCTCCACGAAAAGATTATCCAACGATTCTACCTGTTGGAAAATGAACTCATTTCCTACAACTTCGTCATCTTCCGCCAAGACTTCATTTGGAGTTACACTTTCACCTTCAGTGTCTGGTATGGTTTGAACATCAGATACGAAAGTCTGCTCTTCCACTAAAGCTGTTGGTTCCATCGTCAAATGTTTCACAAATTGGTTGTTTCAGATTAAAAAGGAGTGTTATTTTTCAAAGCCATAATAATGATTAAAGTCATTGATTTGACAACAACTCATTTTCTTCAAATGTACGATATATGTCATTTTCAATTAGCGGCAAAAGTGGGTAAAAATATGTCCACAAGTTAGAATTCGTGACTAGACAGCCACTGACTGCAAGGCACTGCGTTTAAAGCTCCTACCTCACTCACATTATATCTGAAACAAATTGATAGTAACAGATGACAGATCACTAGTTGACTTGATAATTTGCATATGCACAATGTTCAAAACACGCGTATCCGCATTTTTGGCTCCGACATGTTTTCCACATGTTTTTTCGACATGAAAAGTGTATCCAACTTTTAATAAAAAGAACTAATAAATAAATTTTAATAATAATCATCCAACTTTTAATAATTTCAATAATAAGATTGATAGGCTTTTCAAACCAAAGAATGTTAAGTAGAATACTAAATAAACTTCAGAAAATAAACCGAGAAATTTTTTGATATTATGAGAACACCCGGAAAAGTTGATTTAAAAAACAAAATTTTGAAGGCATGATGCCCTTCGAGACATCTATCTGCAAAAGTTGTTGAGATAAACAATTATTTATCATGAACACGAACCAACAAGAACACTAAAAAGCAAAATTCTAAAAAGCTAAGTTCAGCCATCAGTTCTACTTAAGTTTACAATTGTTTAAGAAATTCCATTATCTGAAGATTCTACAATGCTCAGCTACAAAAAAGCCGCACGCCTACGAACCCAAGAAAGAATTTCGATATGTTTCGTTCCTACAACCATTCATAAATTTTATTATGAATACTATAAAACCAAATAAGGAGGGGGGGGGGGGGTAAACAAAAACACTTTAGGATAAAGTGTTTTTGTTAGGATAAAACTGAAAGTATATCTATTGTTCATTTCATTATTGTTCACTAGAAGAAAGATAAATTGTAGATATTAATCAGAGTCGTCAAGATTTAAAATAACTTTCTTCTACCGTAGTTATATTCGTGTGCATTCTGCCATCAGGTCAGCAACAAATTTATTGCTTGAAAAATTCTACGAGAAGGGATAAGTTTTTTCAATACAGAGAATTAGAAAATTAAATCAACATATCTTTCTTCAAGCCACAAATTTCTTCAATTTTTGGTTTTGCAGGCATTATGTGAAAAACACAAACCCGACAACAAAAGCAATAGGAAAATTGGCAATCTGCGCTCTTTTGGATAACTTCTTTCCGCATTAACACTTGAAAGTGGTTACAACAAAACTTTCAAAACACAGCCCAATTTACTACAAGAAGGAGATGACAGAAGGAGGCTTGCTATCCAAGAGGAGCAGTTTTCTATGAAAAAAGTATCCGGTAATACCTCAGACTACCCCGCGCAATTAATTGTTTTATATTCAGGACAAATTTAAATCTTCCTCTACATACAACAAAGAAAACTAAGTCAGTGCGTCTTTCTTGGAATCAATCATGACAGAAAACGATTGACAAAACATTATTTATTATAGCCTGCAGATTGCCAAAATAGCTGCGAAAGAATAGACTAGCGTGCCACATGATAGAGATAGAAACAGATATAAGTTGAAAAAGTTATCGACGCCGCTCGAAAAGCTATGTAAAAAATGAAACAATAAAATAATAAAGCTTGTTAAAATTCATTCCGCAGAAGCCTTTTCATTAGGGACCCTTATTACACATATGAGTTCCTTTGACCTTAAACTAATTCAAAATCAACTTAAATTTTAAAGTGCAAAAGTCATTTTATTGAGTGAGGTAAGTCACTTATGATCAAAATCTAATCACGCAAAAAAAATTTTGCTAGAGAGAGAGAGAGAGAGAAATGACGTCAAGCGCGCAAAAGCAGTTAGTAGGAGGAAGAAGTCATTCAGAAAATTTGACTTTTCAGTTCAGAGGTGTGAACAGATGTAAAACGAAAAAAGAGCGTCAGACGACGAAACAAAAGAAAAAACATAGCAGGACAAGTCCTGACGTACAATTCAAAGAATTTTCATTGATTAAACAGAAAAACTAGACCTAGAATGGACTATGAGTGAATTGAGAAAACCATTTTAAAAAAATCAGATCAAAAAAATAAGAAAAAAAAAACAGAAAATCAATGTCAAAATGCACATATGAATAAAAAAACCACTAGCGAGAAATTAAAATTTAATTAAAACAAAATATTTAGGCATAGAATGAGCTGTTAATGGATTGGGAAAACCATTTCGAAAAAATCAGATACAAAAAATCGAAAAAACAGTAAAAATCAGAGTGAAATTCCCGCATGTGAAAAAACCACTACCGAGAAGCCGAAATTTTGTTCAAACACCGTTTTCTCACTCTACTTTAAAATTAGAGCGAAAAAAATTCACGCCGCAAAACCACTCGCTTTTTCGCTCCATTTCCTGTTTCGGCCTGACCAATATCACTACTCCAATTTGACTTCAAAAATCATGAAAATGTGTGAACAGATCTTAAAAAAAGACAGCGCCCCAATACAATTCAAATTCTTTGAATTGTAACAAGAGCACCCCATTCGCAGCAATAAAAAGACCTAGTTCTTCAACAAAAAAAAGCTTGTGTTACAACTGCATCCCCAAAATGGGCTTTATGCGGCTTCATTGAAGGAACTGAGATTTCAATTGATTTGACTACTTGGCATCTTCGGCGCAAAAAAACATAGCCGGCAAATTATCTGAAAAGAGCCGCGGTTGACCCACTTGACGCACATTGGGATTGAAACAGATAAAAAGAAAGAGGTAGAAATTGACATTTTTCTCATTTGGCGTGCAAATTCTGCATATTCGGTTAGATTCTAAAATTACACTTAATTCAAGTTTTCAAATAAACGCTATTAAGCAAAGTACAAATGCCAGATGAACTTTGATGACCTCTGACTTAATGACCGGGATTTTAATGCTTATCCCGTTTCTTTTGATCATTGCGTAATTCAATGCGTGAAAGAGTTTAAAATCTATTCTGTTGAAACCGTGAGAGAAGGCAGAGGTCAAGCGTGGAAATCGCGACTAAAACGAAACACGTGATCAAAAGGTAAAGCAAATTGGAAAAAAAGGAGAACGGCTAAATAATAGCTGCTGAGAGGCTACGGCGGCTGTTGATTTTTAATATTAATCCGGTTTTATCCTGCTTTTGCTTTAATTTAGAAGACTTCGTTAGCTGCAACCGAATGCCTACCATCAGTTAATTATCCAGAACACGATATTTGCTGTACAATAAAAACTATCAGTGCTTCCCGTGTCTCGCAGTTAGTGACCGAAAAAATGTTTACATAAAGTTCCTATTAGTTGGACTCAAAGTGATTTACGGCCGACCAAATAGAAACTCAAAAAAAAAGAAACAAAGCAGAAACTTAAGTGCTTCTTTCGAAAAATACTAAGAATAACTGCTTCTTTTATGTTTTATACCCAATTACTCGATTCTAAACTTCAAAACGGATTAAAAGTTTGTCAGGAAAAGGGTTCATTCTGGCGCATAGATAAAATTAACCTTAAGATTTGAAAAAATTTTCAATTCTCGCTGGATGACCACCATAGCAAGATCTCAAAACGGTTTTATTGAATCGCATGCTTGAAGACTAATAAGGCTGGAAGTATTGATTAAGTGAGCTGCTCAACTGTTTATTCATATTAAAGAACGAAAACATAAAAGGGTCAGAAGAAAAATGATCAACCGCAAAATCGCATAAAGAAAGAGCGCAGGACTAAAATAATTGCTTCAAACATCGTTTAAGAGCAATTATTAAAGGTCGCGTAGCTAATTTGCTTTTTAAATATCTCGCTTCTCTGATAAGCATGTAATTTGTAAAAAGATTTCAAGAGATAATAATGCGGAGGGATCTATGCGGGGGATGTTGCTTTTTTCTGAGAAAAAATTTTGGTGGGACTGATAGGTGGGCAACCTAATGTGCGTTCTGTTATTACAGAGCCTCTTTATCTTAACAATAATCAATCACTTTTTCCATTATCCATCGGGCTTAAAATTAGGTTTTTTCCCATTTATTTACACTGTCGGTATACTGTTATATCCCATAATGTGAGTTCACTGAAGCAACCCATCAATTCAAATTATTTTATTTCCAGTAACCCATCAATTCGAATTATTTTATTTCTCGATGGAGAATAACCGATAACAAACTTAATGGCATCGTAGACAAACTTAACTTAATCGTAGTTGTTTGGTGAGTGAAACTGGATCAAACATTGTATTAATGTTATAGCATATCTAACCTAAACACAAGTTCGAAAGGTATCATTGAGCACAAAATAACAGCCTTTTATCATTATGCAAAATGGACCAGACGAAACTTGGGTGTAAAACAAGCTCATGCTTACATAACTATCAGAGTAAGAAAAAACTCTTTAGTTAACAACCGTTCGCTTGAGATCGCTTGCAAAATTCAGTTCCAAAGTTAACAAAAAGAAGTTTCCCAAAATCGGTTAACAATTCTGAAGAGATCGGCAGAAGAGATAAAGACAAGAAGCTTACAGTTGGCAGCTATAGCATACGAGAATTCAACAACTGTACAAAAACAGAGGACAAAGAAAACAGACTGGAGAAGCTATTCCAGAAAAAACTGTTGGGAGATCACTGGACCCGACAACCCGGAAACTTTTCCGCCCAACACGGGCCCATGGCAAACGGCAATCAAAATCGTGACAAAAATTCCCACGACCAAGAAGACCGACAACTTAGAAGACCAAAAACGAACAGTTCCTCGAGAGTCAAACCTAGAGCAAATATCTACACTGGTGGATCAGCAACAGCTGGAACGTACAATGGAAGAGCTGGGATGCTTTGCGAGGCCACAGGGGAGACATCATGTTCAGCAGCAGGCCATTTTTCAAGTTATCAAGCGGAACTGACGACTTTTTCGAACGCTCGGGCTTGCATTGCAAAGACAACTGGGAACAAGCAGTATATACTCATAGCGGGATCGATGTTGTTTGCACAAAGCCTAAGCAAGCTCGGCATGCAGAAGCAATGGACTAGAACTACGTAAAAGAAAATATGGGATACACTGATCCGCCTCAAAAAGACATTTGGAAACGAACCGTATAGAAGTGGTTTGGTGCCCCAGTCATTGTGGGACTCACGGCAACGAACAAGCCAACAAATCAGCTAATGAAGGCTCGACAAGAAGCCAGAAGTTCGAGGAGGCGATAAGCTCAGAAATAAAGCGGACTCTAAAATGCAACAACCTACCTGTCAACACAACTGCCAAAGCACACATTGAAGAGGGCACGAAGAAATACCAGAGAGACAGAGACCTGAACAGACACGAAAATCAGGACTCAAATGACACCACCCGGGTCAAAGAGGGTGGCGAAAAAAGTTAGTCTCATCGAGAAAGCTGATAACTGCTGTAGAGTATGCGAAATGGCAGAGGAAAACGCTCGGCACGTCCTGACCGACTGCCCAGGAATGTTCAACCAATGCCCGAAAAACTAAGGACTTAACCTAAGAGGGCGCTCCAACTCTTTGAGTAAGTGGAAGAAGGCTGAAACTCAATGGATTAATTAACACACACACCCCACACAAACACACGCGCGCAAACACGCACAAACACATAAATACACATACTTACATACATACACACACACACACACACACACACACCGGCAGACACACAGCAAAATCAAGACTCAAATCAGGAAACCACCCTGACGTGAGGGTGGCGAGAAACAGTTAGTCTCAACGAGAAAGCTGATAACTGCTCACGAGTATAAATAATGGCAGATGAGACCGCTTCATGGCAAACGGCAATCAAAATCGTGACAAAAATTCCCACGACCAAGAAGACCGACAACTTAGAAGACCAAAAACGAACAGTTCCTCGAGAGTCAAACCTAGAGCAAATATCTACACTGGTGGATCAGCAACAGCTCTGGAACGTACAATGGATGAGATGGGATGCTTTGCGAGGCCACATGGGAGACATTTTCAGCAGCAGGCCATTTTTCAAGTTATCAAGCGGAACTGACGGCTTTTTCGAACGCTCGGGCTTGCATTGAAAAGACAACTGGGAACAAGCAGTATATAATCATAGAGGGATCGATGTTGTTTGCACAAAGCCTAAGCAAGCTCGGCATGCGGAAGCAAAGGACTAGAACCACGTTAAAGAAAGTAAGGGATACTGACCCCCTCAAAAAATGGAGAAGTAGCCGATATAGAAGTGGTTTGGTGCCCCTCATTGTGGGACTCACAGCAAAGAACAAGCCAACAAAGCAGCTAATGAAGGCTCGACAAGAAGCCAGGAGTTCGCGGAGGCGATAAGCTCAGAGATAAAGCGGACTCTAAAATGGAACGACCTACCTGTCAACACAACTGCCAAAGCACACATTGAAGAGGGCACGAAGAAATAACAGAGAGACAGAGACCTGAACAGGTCTGAAGACAAGAAAATCAGGACTCAAATGACAGCACCCAGGTCAAAGAGGGTGGCGAAAAAAGTTAGTCTTATCGAGAAAGCTGATAACTGCTGTAGAGTATGAAAAATAGCAGAGGAAAACGCTCGGCACGTCCTGACCGACTGGCCAGGAATGTTCAACCAATGCCCGAATGAGTTTAGCATAAAAAAACTAAGGACTTAACCTAAGAGGGCGCTCCAACTCTTTGAGTAAGTGGAAGAAGGCTGAAACTCAATGGATTAATTGACACACACACCCCACACAAACACAAACACACACGCGCAAACACGCACAAACACATAAAAACATACTCACATACACACACCCGCAGACACACAGCAGAATCAAGACTCAAATCTGGACACCACCCGGACGTGAGGATGGCGAGAAAAAGTTAGTCTCAACGAGAAAGCTGATAACTACTCTCGAGTATAAATAATGGCAGAGGAAACCACTTCATGGCAAACGGCAATCAAAATCGTGACAAAAATTCCCACGACCAAGAAGACCGACAACTTAGAAGACCAAAAACGAACAGTTCCTCGAGAGTCAAACCTAGAGCAAATATCTACACTGATGGATCAGCAACAGCTGGAACGTAAAATGGAGGAGCTTGGATGTTTTGCGAGGCCACAGGGGAGACATGTTCAGCAGCAGGCCATTCTTCAAGTTTCGAAGCCGAACTGACGGCTTTTTCGAACGCTCGGGCTTACATTGCAAAGACAACTGAGAACAAGCAGTTTGTAATCATAACGGACTCGATGTTGTTTGCACAAAGCCTATGCAAGCTCGGCATGCAGAAGCAATGGACTAGAACTACGTAAAAGAAAATATGGGATACACTGATCCGCCTCAAAGAAATTTGGAAATGAACCGATATAGAAGTGGTTTGGTGCCCCAGTCATTGTGGTGCCCACAGCAACGAACAAGCCAACAAAGCAGCTAATGAAGGCTCGCCAAGAAGCCAGAAGATCGAAGAAGCGATACGCTCAGAGATAAAGCGGATTCTAAAATGGAACGACCTACCTGTCGACACCACTGCCGAAGCACACATTGAAGAGGGCACGAAGAGATACCTGAACAGGTCTGAACAGACAAGAAAATCAAGACTCAAAAGAGGCCACCACCCGTACCAGAGAGGGTGGCGAGAAAAGCTGATAACTGCTGTAGAGCATGCAAAATGGCAGAGGAAACCGCTCGACAAGTCATGACCAACTGCCCAGGAATGTTCAACCAATGCCCGAATGAGTGGAGCATGAAAAAACAGAGGACCGAACCTAAGAGGGTGCTTCAGCTCTTTAAAAAGTGGAAGAAAGCTGAAACTCAATGGATTGTTTAACACGACCACACACACCACAACAGAAACACGCACGCAACTATGCACAAATACACATACACACATGCGCGCACACACACACACACATTCACATGCACACACACACACACACATATACACATACAGACACAAACACACGCACTTACACACACACAGGAAGAGACAAACACGAACACACACGCACACACACGCAGACACGCACAGAGACACATATACACGCAAACTCAGACACACACACACACACACACACAAAAACAAACACACATGCACGCACACACATATACCCAAACAAATGCACGCACACACAGACACTCATACGCACAAACACAAGCACGCACATACTCACGCACGCAATAATAGGCACAAACACACGCACGCATACAGACAAACAAACATACACACACACAAACACACACACACATATACAGACTCTAACACACACACACACACACACACACACACACACACACACACACACACACACACACAAAGACACACACACCCACCACACACATACACACAAACACACACATATACATACAAACACACACGCGCGCAAGCACACAGACACACTAACACACGCTCACACACAGACACATACACACAATCCCACACACACAAACAGACCCAAGCACACACACAAAATCGCGCACACTTACACGCACACAAACACGCGCGCCCGCAAGCACCAACACATACATACACACACGCGCCCGTAAGCACACTCACACGCAGACACACACAAACATACAAACACACGCACAAAAAGACACATACAAACACACACATACACAAATACATACATACGCACACACACGCTCGCAAGCACACAGACACGCATACACACAAACGCATACATATATATAAATACACATACCATACAAACACACACACACACACACACACACACACACACACACATACACACAAACGCATACACACAAATACATACACACACACGCATACACACAAACACACACTCAAATACACACACGCACTCGCACGCCTACACGAACCACACACTTAGCAGCAGTCTCTTGGGAATAGCTAAGAATGAAAAAGTCACCTTAATAACTAGCACCGACGCAGCAGAATGGTACATTATACTAAGGAAACCTACACTTTTCCTCGTGTCAACAGACGTGCCAAAACATGGACTTTCAAAATAAACTGACTGGCAGATAAATGCCCAGTATTGTAATATTATGCGCACATTTAGACGACAATCAATATCATCTAACTCGTTGAAAAAAATGACTGCATTTGGCCATGCCGCAGCGAATTGATATGAATCCATCATAACCGAGCGTGGGCTTCAGTTATATTTCTTTTCCGTTTGGCGTGACCTCTAAGCACTTTTAATAAAACTTGCAAATCGTATCTTCGAAACCATGGAAATAAGTGTGCAGAAATTCTTCAGCCATTCAGAAACAAGAACGACTAACATAATCGGATGCAAGACCTATATATTCCCCATCTCTGATTGGCTAATCTGGAAAGTCCATATTTTGGTACGTCTGCCAATTTCACTAACGCCAGTTAGTTGAAGCTCAAAATGTAATGACTAGAGGAGTGGCTGCCATTTTCACTATCGTCAGTTAGTTGAAGCTCAAAATGTAACGATTAGGGGATTGGCTTTAGTCAAAATGATAGACGTACCAAAATACAAAGTTTTCAGATTAGCCAATCGGAGATTCGGATTATATGGTTCCTGTTTCTGATTGACAACTTGTTTTCGATAATTTTTCTAAAAAATATGCAATTATGTTTTGCAGAACGTTACAAAAAAAATTAAGGTAATTTTAACAAGGTTAAGGTAAATTAACTTAAATTAACCTTTCCTTGAGTTAAGGTGAAAATTCCGTTAATCTTAATTTATCTTACTTCCGTTAAGGTAAATTTAAGGTAATTGCGTTGTTTCTGATGGAATGAATAATTTGATCGCCATAATGTCCATGTTTTAAAATACGTGTTAGTTACCTCAAATATTCTCAAAATCAAGCCAGGGCGAAAAGAAATATAAATGCAACTTGTTCGCCCGCTGATTGCTATAAATCAAGCCGCACGCGTCGCGGAGGCATATCCAAATACCTTCAATTTCGTTTTCAAGCATTAGACCATGTTAATTTTCGGCTTAAAGAGCGTATAATGTTACACTGACGACAATTTCTCAGCCAATCAGATTGGTTTAAAAAGCTATTTTGGCACGTCAGCTTGTTGACACATCCAAATAACTATAGTTATCAAAATTTGACAAACGCACGCTACGCGAGAATCAGTGAAAAACCTAACGCAAAAGGCACCTGATTTATTATTATATTCGAGTAGAATTAGATTAAAAAAAATAAAATTTGATTCTAAATTTTCTAGATATAGTTTGTAGTTCATGATTCAACCGCTAACCATTCCTAAATTAAAGCAGTCATTTCCTTCTGCAACTTCTCTGCATTAAGAGTTCCTTGTATCTCTTTGAAGCCAGGATTAAATACCGAATAAGCACTCATTCTATTGCTTTTGGATCGCTTTTTAGAATTCGATGTTCCTTTGGTATACATAAAAGCCAAGCACATCACAATAAGGAAAGGAATCAATAAGCTTAAATAATACGAAACTACTCCAAAAAACATCCAAATACTGATTTTTAGGACATATTTGTACTGTGACGGAGGTGGTTCGACATAACGAGCACCTTCGTCTGAGACGGTTTGCAATCTCTTTGTTGGGTTTTCTTGTTCTTCCTCTCTGTCGTGGCGATGGCGCTTCAATTTCTGTCGAATGTCTTGCATGAACACATTACCTGAAATTAATCATTGCACATAATTTTGTTAAAATCGATTATCTTGCCAGCCGAACAATTCCTTCAGAAAATTTAATTCAGTCAGAAAAACGGAAAACTAAAAATCATAGATATATCTAATTTGGAATTGTACATTTTCAGCGTTTAGATTGAAAAATACTTCGGGAGAATGCTTTTCCTTTCGTTGAAGTAGTTTTTTGCGACTCAGCCTGCTGCTGAAGTACCAATTGTCGCTGTCTGAAGGTCTCTAGAGGGTCTTCTTCATTCGAATATGCTTTCAGAAACGTTCTCACATCAGAACAGTGGGTGCTTTCGATAGCGCGAAGAAACATTGCTAAGTCATACAAATTTCTATCTGCCATATTTCCATCCCACGGTGGAATAACTAGACTATTTTCTGGATTAGGAACAACTTTAGCTTTATCTGTTTCCAAAATTATTACACGAGAATGATCCCTGTTGATTCTAGAAATATCTTTTGTATAAACATTGTTCCTGTAATGCGTCGAATCTCTGAAAAGACTATACATTATTACACCTTTGCTATTGAGCGACTCAACAACAGGCATCGCCATGAAGCCTGGCTCAGAGGTAAAAATAACAGTTTCATAAGAATGATTGACCAATGTCTCCAGAAGAAAATCGATTCCAGGTCGTTTTCTGAACCTCCAACCAGTTTCGAAACTCCACTCGGGATGCACCAGCAAATCGCGTAGTTCAATCAGAACTGTATATTTGGGTTGTATGTAGGGCTTTTGCAAAGGATCAGGTAGGAGCTTCTTTCTTGAGGGCTCCTCAAACTCGGTGCGAACTCCTGATCGAATGTTTTTCCACGCCCGTCTGAATGTACCGAATGTCTGACCAGTATATTCATCTTCGAATTCAACTCCTGTCACAGAGTCAATATCAGGCTGTCCGTATTTATGTCCAATAAACATCACTAATCCAGTACCCGAGAAACATACAACCGGCAAGCTCCATTTTCGGTACCTGTCATATTTCTTTTGCTTTGATTGCTTTTCTCGCTCGTATTTTTCATGAATATTTTTCAAGTGCAGTTCGGCCTCCGACTGCTGCAAACACATTGACCGAGCGAATAACAATTTCACTTGGAGACCACGGCCAAACGCGTGTCTTATTAAATGAGAGCTGCTTATAATTGAGTATTTGGAAGATTGAAAGGAACAGAAAACAAAACCAGCCATTTCAAAACCTGAAGCACGTTACAAGGCTCTTGCTCTAAAGAAGTGTATAATTATCCAAAACTCTGCCTCTCAAAATGAGTAAAAAGATATACAGTTTATGTGAAATTCAGGTAGTCATTTTTTCGTTATGTGTTAACTGTTTAAGAAAAACAATTTTATGGGAGCAGGATATTTGACGCAATTAAGCGACTAACAAGAGAGCTTCCAAGAAAACCTGTCTCCACAAGACACAGTCAAGGGACAAACTACTAGAACTACTCCGTGAAAAACAACCACAATCCGCTCAAGCCAAACAAAATTATTTTGTTGATCCACAAGTATTGAATTCTATTCCTTGCCACCACTCTATATTTGAAAACATAAGCGCAACAGCAGTTTAAAAAGTGGCCACAAAACTCACATCAGCCACGGTCCGTTAGGTTTAGACGTCAACGAACAAAACGATTTTGACATATCTCATGAGCTCAACCAATTATTATTATTATTATTACTTCGTGGATATGCCACTGGGGAATCACACCCCGCGTTTACAATCTAGGATTGGCACGACAGTGTACATAAACAAATAAATATCCAAGTACAGGGATTGTTTCCAGTCCAATGTCTATTAAAATAACTCCACATATATTCAATAAGTTTGTTCTTCAGATTCTCCGGGTTAAAGAAATCAAGAGCTCTTTGCACGATGTTTATTCTGAATCCAGTCCTATACCAAAAGTTTTCAGTCAAGTCTGCAACAAGGGCCGTATTCACAGCCTCTTTGCCAAAGCTCTCGTCGTCCACGTGTGAATATTATTTGACTCCAGATCAGCTTCGTGCGACTTCAGGATAATTGCCTTGGCTCGGCCTTTGGGAGGAAGGGAATGCATGTGGTACAGGATGTCTCGGATGGGATGGTTCCGGCGTAGTATGTGACCAAGATGAGCTGTTCTTCGTTTTGCAATGTCTTCTGAAATGGGGATTGTCTTGTCATATAACAGCCTCTCGTTTTTTGACAATTTTTGGGTAGTGTATGTCTCGGCAGTCTCTGAGTTGTCTTCTGTGGAAGGAATCTAATCCCTTGGCTATCGTGCTATTGCTACACCCAATTGAACAGTTGTATAATAGGATAGATTTAACATAGACGTTGTATACGCACATTTTGGTTTTCACGTTTATAAATTAGTTTTTCCAGATTCTTCTGAACTTAGACAATGCGAGTTGGGCTACATGTTTCCGCCGACTGATTTCAGCTCCCTCATCAAGAATGGTACCCAGTTTCTTGATCTTGCGTAGATCTGTATCTTTGTGGTACTGAAATATCTCTGTCTTTTGATGATTAACGCATAGGTTGTATCTGGCAAGTACATCTGCTGAAACTTTCAGATTTCATCCGCTTCCTCCTGGGTACTACCGACGAAATCAACGTCATCTGCGTACTCTAGATGACTTGGGAGGCTTGAGATGGGTTTCTTATGATAATCGTGGCCAAGTAGGAGTGTTACCATATCTCGGGTAGGGCTGTTTGTCTGGATCTCTTTTTCCAATTCTTTCAATGCTTCGTCCAGATATACTGTAAACAGCTTTGGTGATAGGCCGTCTCCTTGCGCAACTCCTTTGTCTGTGCTGAAAGTGTCTCCCTGTTGCTTACCGGACTTGACCTTTAATGTTGTGTCTGTGAGTAGAGTAGAAGTCTGATTAGGCTCAGGTCCCATTCTGGAACTCCTTTAGAGCAAAGAATATTGATTAGCTTGTCTCTCAAAACGTTGTCGAAGGCTTTGGACATATCTATTCCGACGCAATATCTGTTGAAGCCTTTCGCTAGAGATCCTGCAACCAGATATCTATGCACTAGCACGACGTCGCCCGTTGATCTTCCACTACGGTAAGCAAATAATGTGTTCGAGATGGAACTTTCAATTATTGGGTTTATTCTTTGAAGTATTATCTGAGACAAGAGCTTCCTATACCAAAAGTTTTGCCTCTGTATTTCATATCTAGTGTCTGGAAGCACAACACGTCTCCCTTTACCGCTGTCGGTGATGTTGAATTCCTTCGACAAATCGACATTGTATCTTCCTTCCAAGATGTTACTGAAAAATAGAAGGTATTTAAGCACTTTATTGTAGAGTGGTGGTAATAAGTTTGATTTGACCAAAGTATCTTTGTAGTCTAAATTTCAGCAAATCCACTTCAGAATCTTTTTATTGAATTCTTCAATGATTTCGAAATTCGTTTTTCTTAGTTTCCAGCATTCGGATGCAGATAGCATCGACATTGATATTATTGATCGGTATAGGTTGGCTTTACTCTTGGTGCAAATGATCGGGGACGTATTTATTCTCAACCGAAAGAACGATCGTCTGGCCATTCCAAATGTTACTTCCACATGCTCGTTCCAGTTTAGTGATTCATCCATGAACAGGGCAACGTCACCAACAAGGCTTTTGTGGTTTAAATTTCTTCCATCAATAATAAAACAAAAATCTTCTAGGGTGTTCTTATTTCTACCGTACTGAAATTCGCTAATGGAACATTTTTTCAAATTGAATGGTAGATGGATTTGCACACTCCAGTTGTGAAGGGCTTGTAAGTCGGTTTGAAGTTTTTCTAAGGATTCTTTTTCAGGTCTCCCATTGTAAAGCAGTTTTAAATCATCAGCAAATAGTAAAGCAAACGATGAGAAAACAGCATTGGGGAGATCGTTTATGTATATCAGGATGAATAATTGTCTCAATACCGATCCCTGTGGTACTCCAGATGTTACTGTTGGCTCATTTGATAACTAACTGGTCACTTATTCGCACTTTCTGTGTTCTGCTTAATAAATACTCTTGTATCAGTTCGAATAAAGCCTTGGAGATGGGAATTTGAAGTAACCTTTTCATCAGGATACAATGCTTTATTTTGTCAAACACTTTGGAGAAATCAAATAAAATAAATAAATTAACGGAGCCTCTCGAGTTCAAGTGTGAGTAAATATGAGATAAACTGTATAGTAATTGTAGTACAACAGAAAGTCTTGGTCTAAAATCAAATTGGGAATTGCTTATGCGATCAGCAAACCCAGCGTAAATTGGTTCAAAGATAAATTTTTCAAATGATTTTGCGACAATGTTTAATAGAGTAACTCGCCTATAGTTTAAAACTTCTCTTTTGTCATCATAGTTGTATATCGGACTGACAATACCAGTCCTCCAAGCAGATGGAAATTTGCGCAATCGCTTGATATTACAGAACAAGTTTTTAAGGGACGTAGCTGTTGATCCCCCGCATCTTTTAAACAATATTGGTGGTATCGAATCTTGGCCTCTGCTCTTCGAGATGTTAAGTGACTTAAGTTCTGTTTTGATTAAATCTTCCGTAATTGAGATGTCATTTTCCCCAAAATTACGCTGTTCGTTTGGATCGAAGTAATTGTAACCGTCACCAGTCACTACAGTAGCAAAGTAATTATTAAAAAAATTTGTTTTCTTGAGATCTGTGCTAGCCTCCCTTTTCAAGTTTTCAGATTTTATGACCGGTGGTAGACTATCCTTTTTCAGGCTTTTCAAATATTTGTGGATTTGTCCTTTGTGTCTGCTGGCAAAAAGTTTTTGTTCGTACTTGACTCTACCGTTTATTTGCAATTGATCACATTCCTCAGTGAGCTTTTTCAGTTTTTCAGACGTACAGAGTCCCTTTTTCTGTAGTTTTCTTCGCTCATTTTTAATCTTGTTCATGTGATGGGATGTCTCTGCTGATAACCATGGAGGCAGTAGTTGTCTATTTTTAGTTTGAACAGGAACATGTATTTCGATCAGTTTAAGTATCTATTCATACCAGAGATTCGCGTTAACATCCACATTTTTATAGGAGTACGGCTTGAATGGGTTGGCAATAATAGCCTCATTCAACGCATCAAAACCACAATTGCAGTAGCTAAAGTTTCTCGTTGATGAATTTTCTAAAACTTTACTATTAATGGACACATTAATCGTGATGGGAAAATGGTCTGAAAACCAAAGAAATTTCCGCACAAAGTTGTATCATTCATGATTGTATCTTCATTGCAAAATATAAGATCAAGACAGCTCTTCTTTGTTGCATTGAAATCGATGTATTATTTTAAATTCATATCAAACAGAAGCGAAGCAATCTGATTTTCATATTCGTTTGCAGAATCATATGTACTTCAGTTAGTGTGAGGCATATTGAAGTCACCGGATAAGAGGAGACGCTTGGAGCACGTTTCCTCAAGGAAGCGGAATAACTTCTGTAAATCCTCAATAGATATCCGGTATTTGCTTTCCACCGGAGTGTTATAGATAACTGCGATGTAAAAAGGTTCTAGGCCAATTAACTTGGTAACGCGAAGTGAAGATTGAACTGATAAGGGTAATTCAGTCACACTAATTTCATCGGATTTGATTGTTTTCTTCACAGCTATTAACACACCACCGTGACGAGAGGCATCTGATTCATATGGTCTATCGCCTCGTATAATATCATAATCGGGAAGGAACAGTTCCGCACTTTTTATTTGAGTAGTGAGCCATGTCTCAGCTAAAAGTAGAACGTCGAAATCAAGTCTGTATACATAGTAAGCAAATTTAATTCTTTTGTTCAAGTCAATCAAGCTTCTTACATTGTATAGTACGATATTGATAGACTTAAGTCAGAAGTCAGATGCAGCAGCGTTTGAAACCATTTTTCTGCGGCGTTTTTGAACCTGCAGCTGAATTGCAGTTCCCCTAATTGTGTCTCTGTAGTTTATTGAGTCCTCTTCATTCTTCTTTTTGGCTTCCTCAATCATTGAATTTATTTTTTCACGGGTCTGTCTTGAGTAGTCATGAGAAACACTGATCAGTTGGAGTGTCGAATCTGCTTCCTTCAAATTTCTCATTGATCTAAAGATGTTAATTTTATCCCTTTTCTCTTTGAGGACATTTTTAGCGGTCTTGGTTTTGGTGAGCCTTTATCGCTAACTTTCATAATTCGTATAACTTTTTCTATTTGGTTTTCATCCAGACCAATCCTTAAGACCTCTTCGCAGAATTAATGAAAGACTTGTAAGTCCTCACTTTCTCATTCCTTGGGGGTTGGGAGTTTGCTTTCTGGAACATTAAATAGTACAAGATTATTCTCCTGTTTTTCATTGTCCTCCTTTTCTTGTTCCTGCTGTTGTAGAGTTTCTTTCATTATTTTCTTCATGTTTGGTATGGGAGGCGATACATTGCTTTTTTGCCATGATGTCTTGATTTGATCCGGTATATGCTGCTGTTTTTCATTGACTATATTGATTCAGTTCTCAAGCTTTTGTTCAATATGCAACATTCTTTCATCAATGAATTTCTGCATTGTGTATTCAAGCTTATTCTCATTCAGTTGTCGATCAATTAACTGCTTTTGTAAGCAGGCTAGCTTACTGCCGATTTCTTTTATATCATCGGGTCCATCTCTGAGGAGTTTTTACCACTCTCTTCGCAGTCTTTACACAACCAAAGAAGCCCTGAAGTTTTTTTGCAGACATCTAAGGACACTTGTAGCAATGCTGGAACAATCACCGGCGTGGTACCAGCAACTACATTTAAAACACGAAACTGATCCATCTTTGCATTCAAGATTACAGGCACCACATGGGTACTTCGTTGTTTGAGTTCTAGCATTATCTCCCATTTTCAAAGTGTTCAAGAGTTCAAGAGTACAAGCCTCTTCCTACCAGTTAAAGTTGCGAAGGCACTTGTATTTGTAGAATTTCGTAATCGTCTGAGCCCCTTCCTACCAGTTAAGGTAGCAAAGGCACTCTAACAAAATGAAAAAAAAGAAAAAATCAAACAACACACTCGTGCTTGTAACGAAAGGTAAACAGATCGAAAAACTGTACTACTTAGAAATCGTCAGAGCCCCTTCCTACCAGTTAAGGTTGCGAAAGCACTCCAACAAAAACAAACAACACAGTCAAACAATCAACATTTTTCTTATTGAGCTGTTTCTTTCCTCCGTTTCGCTTTTTCTCTCTCCTTCTTTGATGGCTTGTTTTTCTTTGGCTTGCACCGCTTCGACCTCTTCTTTTTGTCAGTCTTGTAAAGGCTTTTCAAGTTGTTTCTGTCCCGCCGAACAGTTGAGAGCAATCGGGCTTCAAGTTCAGTGGACGGGTGGGTTTGTTTTAAGTCGTCTAAAACTTTGAAATCTTTACCCTTGAGATGGGATAGAAGGTTTGATTTAACGTCTAATATGTTAATTTTGCTCTCCAACAATTTTCGAAAAATGTCAGGGGATCCTTCAGTTCTACAATACACAACGGCTTCGATTCGATGACTGAATTCACGCAGTATTTCGAGTAACTTTTCAACACTTATGGCCCCGTAGTTGTTGCTTTTATGTTTGTTTATCGAAATACTGATTACGTCGTGCCATATTATAACTTTGTGTTTTCTGGCAAGTATACCCTGTCTTCTCAGTAGAGTTTTTAACACTTTCAATGGGTTGTTAGCATTCTCGTTGAAGCTGAGCCCTCCAAGACTGTATTTTCTGCCAAATAATTCACTTCTGAATTTGTAGGGCATCCTTTTGATTGTAGCATTCAGCGAGCTTGCACCAATTAAGTAAACCATAAATGCCGGCCTCCAAAATCGTTTTCACCAACAGGGTTCTCAATAATATTGAATTATTTTAATAATTCAAACAAACACTGAAACTATTTAATAATTTAATAACATTGCGAACACATTATCCAAGATTGCCGCCATGTTAGTTACTGAAAGCTTTCCTGATGAAAATTTGGCAGAACAATGCTTGTGCCTTCATACCACTATAAAAAACCCTGGCGTTTGACCTGTTAACGTTGGAAATTTCTTGCGCCATATCATTGGGATACTATCATAAAGCGCATTGGAAATGATTTGCGTTTTCTTGGAGGCAATAGCCAGCACTGCCCCAGCGAAAAATGGCAATATGATACTCATTGAATTGATTGAATTGATGAACAAACTGATTGTAACACAAAAATAGTACGCGGATGACGGCCGTGCGTTAGGATGGTTGAAGAAGTTACTGGACGTGTTCAAAGATATTTCCGATCACAGTAAGCATTTTGGATACTTACTGAATCCATAAAAACATTGATTGTTAAAAGACCACGAGAAATACGGGAGCTCGGGAATTACTAGCAAATTACACACGTCGATATTCTAAGCGGTAGCATTTTTGGAATCGGTCTTTGCCATTGATGAGTCTCGTGAACCCTTCCTAGCTTCACCATCCCAAAAATTTCTATGTCTATTTTAGAAACTTGTAAAAATAGCAGAAACAATGGCAAAAATACCTACTTATATCCATCTAATACAGGATAGGATTGGCCAAGAAAACGCAACAACCGACTTTTAATAATAGAAGCCCACAAAAAATGATCCTCCGCATTTTACCTAAAGACACGTCACGTTGTTGGATAGGCATTAGAAAAAATCTTGAATTTCGTTGCTGCTCGATGACAAGCCACAGAAACGCTATAGTTCTACGCTAACAAAATTGTAATTCTATGACGATTCGTTGTGCATTCAGTACAATCTTGCAGCCAAAAACAATCACCGACTGCTCTTGTGGGCAAAAATCACAGTAACCTATGCTTTCCGTTGTAAAAATAGGTTTATAACCAAATGCGGAGGCTCAACGATTGCAGAGACAAAGCATGAAGATTGTTGTGGCGTCGAAGTTCAGCTAGCAATTCAGATGCTAGAAGGCCAAAGCTTTTACAAGGAATCTACTGGCAAGGATGATAACACTCGACGCGACGTCAAAGCAAATGGGTTTTGAGGCTCTATTGTCAGCAGAACTTTATTCGACGTAAAAATTTTTCAACCAATGGCCAAGTTACGCTCAACAGAATCCAAACAGCCAAAAAACTTCGAGGCAATTAAAATTAAAAAGGTGAACGATACATTTTGAAAGAAGTCTTTTCTCTGTCTCATAGTTTTCTGAATGGGATTTAAGGCCGACTGCAACACGCAATATGAAGTAGCAAGCAACAAAAAAATCCCAAAAACAGGAGAATAACAAGCATTCGACCGAAGATAGATATGGCACAAAATACAGTCTCATTATCTGTCGCAGAGGCTGACGTTGTATAAAAATGTGGTATTAAATGCTTATCTGAGGTTGATATTTTCATTTTTTATGTGAAGGACGGAAAGTTAGACACCGAATTGGTATAGTAATAATTCAATGTTTAGTAGCGGCTCTAAGGGTCTATAATATTGCTGTAATTTTAAAATACAGTTCTCTTTTGCAGTAAATTTAAACACCCTGCTTTGCTTTTTTATAGTGCGCGCTAGCTGTTCCGTTCATTGGGCTCATATCCTTTTTTCATTTTCTTAAAATGTGATTGAATCAGACTTCCACCATAAGTCGGAACTTCAAAAAATACAAATTAAGATAGTCTTTTATAATTTATATCACTTGAATGCAGTTATTATAAAACCAGAAAAAACGTGTTATTTACATATCAACCAATTTGAAGGTGCTAAAATTAACGGATTTTTTTTCAAGATATGAATATTATGTTTCTCCTTTGATTGCCCTAAGGCTAGTTTTGAAAAAAAAATTGACAGCTTTTCTTCTTTACATTTAAAAAACTATAATTTTACAGCCCAAATCTTAATATTTCATAAAAGCCTTGAATCAATACCCTAACACGAGAATTCACCCCGTTTAATTATTAATGGTTTTAGCTTGCTGATGTAATTCGCTTCAATAAAAATCAATTTTCCAATTCTGCTACAAGCCTTCATTGAATCCCAATCAAATAATTATGTTCTGGAACAACATTCAGAGAGATGCTGCCGGGTTACTTACAACCGGATCTATCCTATGTCATCTTTTGATTGAAACTTAAAATCGCAGGTGGTATACAAGAATATATATAATCGATGAAATTGCATTTTGTCAAGAGAAGTGGAAATGCTACCAGGATTTTAGAAGAGTAAAAGGTTCGGGCACAGGGGATTGTTGTGGCTTAAACTATGGTTTTGATTGGGATATACTAGACAAATGTTGCGAAATTAAAATCTTATCATTATTAAGGCTATTTACATCAGCAAGCAATAGCCACAGTTGAGCATGTGACGAAGGTCGATGGAAGGAGTCGGTACTGAGTTCTGGCTCGAATATAAAGAATTGTCTACAACTTTTGTATTTTATTTTGATCATGTTAAAACAAAAAATTAAGAATTTTGTTTGCTAAAAATTAGCTTAGTAAAAACGCAAATCTCTGGACAGTAGGAAGGAAAATACCCAGCAACTTTCTGCAACAAACACACTTTGTTTGGGAGTGAATGCAATGCTCTTATGCAATACATACAACAACTAATATAAGCGTCAGGTTTTTTCAAACATAACAATGATAGCAAATATCACAAAAATATTAAAAAACGATCATCAAAAAAAAATGAAACTAAATTTAACAGGAATTAAAGACGGTATACGAAGCCATCAAGGTTTCCTCTGAAAAAGCAAAACAAATTATAACAGCGTGCTTGCTCAAATTTTGTGAAATAAGAGCTCAATATAAATGAAAAAAGGGGGAAAGAAGATTGTAACAACACAAAACGCTTGAGATCTCAAGGCATTCCCGAATATGCAGAATACAGAATCCGCCGAGTACAAAAATTTAGTGAAGAGACCAGGAGGTCAACGCGGTATTTAAGGCAATTGGCGTGGATCCACAAATTATAGAGATCAAAAACTGCGAAAAATTCCCTCAACTTAGGAAGAAACATCGAACAATGCTTGTATTGTTGACAAACGAACATGAGGCAATACTTGTTCTCTTCAGAAGTACCGAGAAACGGAAGATATTGCGTTAAAAGATTTGTTTCTAGAACAAGCTCTAACAAAACAAGTATCATTGAAGGAAGCCTCTACCAGAAGCCGAACTAAAGCAACAACTTAGCTAATGGAAAGGAAACGATATCACTTTGACCTTACGAATTTTTTTTTAAAAATGAAAATGTAAATTAAGAAAAGCCCCTCCCCAACACTGATCGAATGCTGGCTGGTCCGGGGCCCTCCCAACACTACGTCTTCATAAAGCGTTTTGTATTGTTTTAATTTATCAAAAATGATAATATATACAAGCATTAGCAGAGAAAGTACAACAAAAGACAGACAGCACTAGAAAACAAACAACTAATGACGAAAGTTGATAAGTCAAACCAACAGCCTTCCTTCTTCAACCACAGCTCTCATTGAAATATCAACAATTTTGTGCCAACTAAGCCTTGAACCACGAATGCAGATGATGAAACTCCTTGGAAAGGCAAAACTGACTTTTGTCCTGAGATATGTATGATGTAATATCAGCGTAGCTGTCCTCTTTTCGCGCAGAGAACTTTGATGCCAGTTGTTTCGGCGCTTTTAAAGCGGATGGGCCAGCTCCACCAGTGCATGCGAAGACAAGCGGACAAAAAGTGCCTTCTCAACCTGTTACTCTTTGTCCATATTTGTTCTTTTTCAAAGAATCATTTTACGTGTAGGCATCGTTACTAATTTCAGGGCAACATTTTGCCAGCTGGTTGAAAATTTTCACATCAAAATAGGTTTTGCTGAACCTCGGTTTTGAAATTCCGTTGGCCTTGATAACTAATTTGTCGTCGATTTAAGAGCAAAGGTTTCTCTTTGCAACGAATGAAGATGAGGTTCGTTCTCAACATCATGACAAGCATCCCTAACAAGGATATTTTTTGAAATATAAGATTGACAGCTTTTCTTCACTACCTGTAAAAAATTAAAAATTTATAGCCCAAATTGTATTATATCAAAAAAGCCTTGAGTGATTACCCTAACACGAGAATTCATCCCGTTTAATTATTATTGGTTTTTGCTTGCAGATGTAATTAGCTTCAATAAAAATCAAATTTTCAATTCTGCTACAAGCCTCCCTTGAAACCCCATCAAATAATTATGTTCTGGAACAACATTGAGGGAGATGCTGGCGGGTTAATTACACTCGCCTCTGATCTACCCTATGTCATCTTCGGATTGAAACTTAAAATCGCAGGTGGTATACAAGAATACAAGTAATTGATGAAACTACATTTTTTCAAGAGAAGCGGAAATGCTACTAGGATTTTAGAAGATTAAAAGGGTTGGACACATGAGATTGTTATGGCTTATTATATGGTTTTGATTGGGATAAACTAGACAATTGTAACGAAATTAAAATCTTATCAATATTAAAGCTATTTGAATCAGCAAACAATAGCCACAGTTTAGCAAGTAACGAAGATCGATGGAAGGAGTCAGTACTTAGTTCTGGCTTGAATATAAACAATTGTCTACAACTTTTATATTTTATTCTCATCATGCTAAAACAAAAATTTAATAATTTTGTTTGATAAAAATTTGTTAGTAAAAACGCAAATCTCTGGACACTAAAAAGAAAATACCAAGCAACTTTCTGCAACAAAATCAAAATTTGTTTGGGAGTGAATGCAATGCTCTTATGCAATACATACGTCAACTAAGATAAGTGTCAGGTTTTTTCAAACATAACAATGACAGCAAATATCACAAAAATATTAAAAAATGACCATAAAAAAATGAAACTAAATTTAACAGGAATTAAAGACGATATACGAAGCCATCAAGGTTTCCTCTGAAAAAGCAAAACAAATTATAACAGCGTGCTTGCTCACATTTTGTGAAATAAGAGCTCGATATAAATTAAAAAAGGGGAAAAGAAGATTGTAACAACACATAAAGCTTGAGATCTCAAGGCATCCTCGACTCTGCAGAATACAGAATCCGCCGAGTACAAAAGTTCAGTGAAGAGACCAGGAGGTCAAAGCGGTATTGAAAGAAATTGGCGTGGATCCACAAATTATAGAGATCAAAAAATGCGAAAAATTCCCTCAGCTTAGGAAGAAACATCGAACAATGCTTGTATTGTTGACAAACGAACATGAGGCAATACCTGTTCTCTTCAGAAGTACCGAGAAACGGAAGATATTGCGTTAAAAGATTTGTTTCTAGAACAAGCTCTAATAAAACAAGTATCATTGAAGGAAGCCTCTACCAGAAGCCGAACTAAAGCAACAACTTAGCTAATGGAAAGGAAACGATATCACTTTGACCTTACGAATTTTTTTTTAAAAAATGAAAATGTAAATTAAGAAAAGCCTTTCCCCAACACTGATCGAATGCTGGCTGGTCCGGGGCCCTCCAGACACTACGTCTTCATAAAGCGTTTTGTATTGTTTTAATTTATCAAAAATGATAATATATACAAGCTTTAGCAGAGAAAGTACAACAAAAGACAGACAGCACTAGAAAACAAACAACTAATGACGAAAGCTGATAAGTCAAACCAACAGCCTTCCTTCTTCAACCACAGCTCTCATTGAAAAATCAACAATTTCGCGCCAAATAAGCGTCCTTGACCCACGAATGCAGATGATGGAACTCCTTGGAAAGGCAAAACTGACTTTTGTCCTGAGATACGTATGATATAATATCAGCGTAGCTGTCAACTTTTCGCGCAGAGAGCTTTGATGCCAGTTGTTTCAGCGCTTTTAAAGCGGATGGGCCAGCTCCACCAGTGCATGCGAAGACAAGTGGACAAAAAGTGCTTTCTCAACCCGTTACTCTTTGTCCATATTTGTTCTTTTTCAAAGAATCATTTTACGTGTAGGCATCGTTACTAATTTCAGGGCAACATTTTGCCAGCTGGTTGAAAGTTTTCACATCAAAATAGGTTTTGTTGAACCTCGGTTTTGAAATTCCGTTGGCCTTGATATCTAATTTGTCGTCGATTTAAGAGCAAAGGTTTCTCTTTGCAACGAATGAAGATGAGGTTCGTTCTCATTATCATGAAAAGCATCCCTAACAAGGATATTTTTTGAAATATAAGACTGACAGCTTTTCTTCTCTACATGTAAAAAATTAAAAGTTTATAGCCCAAATTGTATTATATCAAAAAAGCCTTGAGTGATTACCCTAACACGAGAATTCATCCCGTTTAATTATTATTGGTTTTTGCTTGCAGATGTATTTAGCTTCAATAAAAATCAAATTTTCAATTCTGCTACAAGCCTCCCCTGAAACCCCATCAAATAATTATGTTCTGGAACAACATTGAGGGAGATGCTGGCGGGTTAATTACACTCGGCTCTAATCTTCCCTATGTCATCTTCGGATTGAAACTTAAAATCGCAGTTGGTATACAAGAATACAAGTAATTGATGAAACTACATTTTTTCAAGAGAAGCGGAAATGCTACTAGGATTTTAGAAGAGTAAAAGGGCTGGACACATGAGATTGTTATGGCTTATTATATGGTTTTGATTGGGATAAACTAGACAATTGTAACGAAATTAAAATCTTATCAATATTAAAGCTATTTAAATCAGCAAACAATAGCCACAGTTTAGCAAGTAACGAAGATCGATGGAAGGAGTCAGTACTTAGTTCTGGCTTGAATATAAACAATTGTCTACAACTTTTGTATTTTATTCTGATCATGTTAAAACAAAAATTTAATAATTTTGTTTGATAAAAATTTGCTTAGTAAAAACGCAAATCTCTGGACACTAAAAAGAAAATACCAAGCAACTTTCTGCAACAAAATCACAATTTGTTTGGGAGTGAATGCAATGCTCCTATGCAATACATACGTCAACTAAGATAAGTGTCAGGTTTTTTCAAACATAACAATGATAGCAAATATCACAATAATATTAAAAAAAGATCATAAAAAAATGAAACTAAATTTAACAGGAATTAAAGACGGTATACGAAGCCATCAAGGTTTCCTCTGAAAAAACAAAACAAATTCTAACAGCGTGCTTGCTCAAATTTTGTGAAATAAGAGCTCAATATAAATTAAAAAAGGGGGAAAGAAGATTGTAACAACACATAAAGCTTGAGATCTCAAGGCATCCCCGACTCTGCAGAATACAGAATCCGCCGAGTACAAAAATTCAGCGAAGAGACCAGGAGGTCAAAGCGCTATTGAAAGAAATTGGCGTGGATCCACAAATTATAGAGATAAAAAAATGCGAAAAATTCCCTCAGCTTAGGAAGAAACATCGAACAACGCTTGTATTGTTGACAAACGAACATGAGGCAATACTTGTTCTCTTCAGAAGTACCGAGAAACGAAAGATATTGCGTTAAAAGATTTGTTTCTAAAACAAGCTCTCACAAAACAAGTACCATTGAAAGAAGCCTCTATCAGAAGCAGAACTAAAGCAACAACTTAGCTAATGGAAAGGAAACGATATCACTTTGACCTTACGAATTTTTTTTAAAATGAAAATGTAAATTAAGAAAAGCCTTTCCCCAACACTGATCGAATGCTGGCTGGTCCGGGGCCCTCCCAACACTACGTCTTCATAAAGCGTTTTGTATTGTTTTAATTTATCAAAAATGATAATATATACAAGCATTAGCATAGAAAGTACAACAAAAGACAGACATCACTAGAAAACAAACAAATAATGACGAAAGTTGATGATTCAAAACAACAGCCTTCCTTCTTATCCCACAGCTCTCATTGAAACATCAACAATTTCGCGCCAACTAAGCGTCCTTGACCCACGAATGCAGATGATGGAATTCCTTAGTAAATCAAAACTGACTTTTGTCCTTAGAAATGTTTGATATAATATCAGCGTAGCTGTTCTCTTTTCGCGCAGAGAGATTTGATGCCAGTTGTTTCAGCGCTTTAAAAGCTGATGGGCCAGCTCCACCAGTGCATGCGACGACAAGCGGACAAAAAATTGCTTTCTCAGCCTGTTAATTTTTGTCCATATTTGTTCTTTTTCATAGAATCGTTTTACGTGTAGGCATCGTTACTACTTTCAGGGCAAATTTTTGCCAGCGGGTTGAAAATTTTCACATCAAAATAGCAATTGTTGAACCTCGGTTCTTAAAGTCCGTTGGCCTTGATATCAAATAGTGCATTATCTATCTTCATTTGTCGTCGATTTAAGAGCAAAGGTTTCTCTTTGTAACGGATGAAGATGAGATTTGTTCTCGACATCATGACAAGCATCCCTAACATGAATATGTTTTTCAAAATATTCGATTGACAGCTTTTCTTCTCTAGATGTAAAAAATTAAAATTTTGTAGCCCAAATTTTATTATTTTGTAGCCCAAATTTTATTTAGTATCTGAGGTTGATATTTTCGTTTTTTATTTGAGGGACGGAAATTTAGACACCGAATTGGTATAGTAATAATTCAATGCTTAGTAGCGGCTCTTGCGGTCTATAATATTGCCGTATTTTTAGAATACAGTGCTCTTTTGCAGTAAATTTAAACACCCTGCTTTGATTTTTTATAGTGCGGGCTAGCTGTTCCGTTCATTGGGTGGCTCATATCCTTTTTTCATTTTCTTAAAATGTGATTGAATCAGACTTCCACCATAAGTCGGAACTTCAATAAATACAAATTAAGATAGTCTTTTATAATTTATATCACTTGAATGCAGTTATTATAAAACCAGAAAAAGCGTGTTATTTACATATCAACCAATTTGAAGGTGCCAAAATTAACGGATTTTTTAAGATATGAATATTATGTTTCTCCTTTGATTGCCCTAAGGCTAGTTTTGAAAAAAAAGATTGACAGCTTTTTTTCTTGACATGTAAAAAACTATAATTTTACAGCCCAAATCTTAGTATTTCATAAAAACCTTGAGACAATACCCTAACACAAGAATTCATCCCGTTTACTATTAGTGGTTTTTGCTTGTTGATGTAATTAGCTTCAAAAAAAATTTAAAATTCTCCTACAAGCCTTTTTTGAAACCCAATCAAAAAATTATGTTCTGGAACAACATTCAGAGAGATACTGCCGGGATTCTTACAACCGGATCTGATCTACCCTATGTCATCTTTTGATTGAAACTTAAAATCGCAGGTGGTATACAAGAGTACATATAATCGATGAAATTAAGTTTTGTCAAGAGAAGCGGAAATGCTACTAGGATTATAGAAGAGTAAAAAGGTCGGACACATGGAAGTGTTATGGCTTAACCTATGGTTTTGTTTGGGATAAACTAGACAATTGTAACGAAATTAAAATCTTATCAATATTAAAGCTATTTAAATCAGCAAGCAACAGCCACAATTTAGCACGTAACAAAGGTCAATGGAAGGAGTCGGTTCTTAGTTCTGGCTGGAATAAAAACATTTGTCGGAAACTTTTGTATTTTATTTTGATCATGTTAAAACAAAAATTTGTATGTTTTATTTGCCAAAAACTAGCTTAGTAAAAACCCAAATATCTGGACAATAGGAAAGAAACTACCAAGCAACTTTCTGGACCAAACTCATATTTTGTTCGGGAATGAATGCAATGCTCTTATGCAATACACACGTCAATTAATATAAGCCTAAGCTTTTTTTTAAACATCACAATGATACTAAATATCACAAAATTTTCAAAAACCAATCATCAAGGAAAAATGAAACTAAATTTAACACGAAAAAAGGTATTCTGATTCATTATAGGGTTTCTTGTGTACCACCTTCGACTTTAAGTTTTTTTCAAAAGATGACATAGGGTAGATCTAAGTAACCCAGCAGCATCTCTCTGAATGTTGTTCCAGAAAATAATTAATTGATTGGGATTCAATGGAGGCTTGAAGCAGAATTGAAAAATTGATTTTTATTGAAGCCAATTTCATCAGCAAGCTAAAACCACAAAAAAGTAAACGGGATGAATTCTCGTGTTGAGGTGTTGACTCAAGGTTTTTTTGAAATATTAAAATTTGGGCTGCAAAATTTTAATTTTTTACATGTAAAGAAGAAAATCGGTGGATCCTATTTTTCAAAAACTATCCTTGTTAGGGATGCCTGTCATGATGTTGACATCGAACCTCATATTCATCCGTTGCAAAGGGAAACCTTTGCTTTTAAATCACCGACAACTGATTATAATGCATGATTAGATATCAAGGCCAACGAAATTTGGGAATTGAGGTTCAACAAATCATATTTTGAATTGAAAATTTTGAATCCGCTGGCAAAAAGTCTCCCTGAAAATAATAACGATGTCTACACTAACATGATTATAATAAAAGCAACAAAAATGAACAAAGAATAACTGAGGTTGAGAAAACAAATTGTTGTCCGCTTGTCTCCGCATGCACTGGTGGAGCTGGCCCATCAGCTTTAAAACCGCTGAAACATTTGGCATCAAAGCTCTCTGCGCAAAAATTGGACAGCTACGCTGATATCATATCATACATATCCAAGGAAAAAAGTCAGTTTTGCTCTCCTAAGGAGTTCCATCTTCTGCATTCGTTGGTCAAGGACGCTTAGGCGGCGCGAAATTGATGCTTTAATGAGAGCTGTGGTCGAAGAAGAAAGGCTGATGGTTTGACTCATCAATTTTCATCAATAGTTGTTTGTTTTCTAGTGCTGTCTGTCTTTTGTTGTACTTTCTCTGCTGTATAGAGTATCATTATGCATAGATTTAAACAATACGAAAAGCTCTTTGAAGAGGTAGTCCCGCGAGGGCCCCTGACCAGCCAATATTCGACCTGTGTTGGGGAGGTGCAATTTCTTAATTAACCTTTCAGATAATTGAAGAATGCCTCTTTTGCACCTAATGAAGTGGAGAGAGGCTTGATGATCTTGTGCCCTCTGCAAATTTCAGAAGCACTGGCTCAGCCTGTTTTACCACAAAGTCTGAGCACATGCCAGCGATATTATTTTATACAGTTTTTCTACACGAAAATTGATGACAAGAACGCTGAATTGGAGTAATAGGACAACGTTACTTAGCAGAAATTGTCCGGAAATCCAGGACCTGTCAAATGGTACCCCCTGGTACAACAAATTATATCTCCTTGGACTGCAAAATTTGCAACGCATAGAATTTTCTTCGATTCTGGTTCAACAACTTATAGAAAACGAGCAATTGATTTACAGGAAAAACTTGTATTCGTATTTCCGCAAAAGCCTGGTTTGTCTACAAGACGCTAGTTTGAAGTCAAAGAAAAACGGTATAATCGAGTAATATCTCGTCTATTGAAAGCGAAGTTCTTGCTCGGTATTGATAGCAACATCAGTTGAATGGTAGGGTTAGTCTTTTAGGAATATTTTACCGGATTTAGTGATAAAGGTCACGAGTTACTGAAAGTGTAGATACGGCAGGAAAACCAGTAGCTGTGGTTGTGAAGGCCGCACATAATTGTGGTTCTTACAAGCAAATAAAAAGTGGTAGGAATTTTTCTCTAATCACTTACATTCTCAATTGGCAGTAGCTACTGGGCTTAATTTCCATTTCACTCCAATGCATGCCAAGGAGTTTCCTGAAAAAGTCCAGCAAGCATCTGTAATTTGTATAGATTTCTGTGGAGCAGCGGGTGGGTTCTTCTTATCTCCGATAAATATCTAGGAAAACTCTTTAAAAAAATGCGATGTACAGGGAACCTTCCATCTGTTGGCCAACTCTTTATTGACAGAGTCTGTTATTGCTTTCGATGAGTTTTGCAGCGGGTCATCGTTCGGGGCAATTTGCTTTTGATATCTTTCTGATTGCTATGAAGAACATAGCTGGCGCTCCTTTGTAATTGAGTTGCTTCATCATGGGCAGTTGAAATCATGTCTGGGCCCTTGCCTTGCTTTCACTAGGAATTTGACATTTAACCTTTTTCCAAACATGTCCTCTGGTGTTATACCGATGAGAAATTTGGCTGCTCTAATTGATTGTGAGAGGCAGTTCTGTAGCATGGATCAGTTAAAATTGCTTTGAAATGTGTGGAGATCGTTCATGATATTTTCACCCATATCGGGAAAGCAGAGAATGATTGCCTTTGGAATAATATTTTGCATAACAAGGCTAGTTTTTGTAATGGTAGACCCAACTCCTGGACTACGGATTCTGAAAAGGTTCCAAATTCCTATTGCTTTAGTGATGACTGACCAGGCATGCTCTTTGTATTCTAGTTTGTCGTCTATAGTCACATCAAGCAATTTGGTCTGTTTGTAATCGTCCAGCTGTCAGCTCTGACATTTTGTACATCTAGGTCTTTAGGTAAGCAGTTCATGAGCATAAGCTCAGTCTTTGAGCCGTTCACGGCCATCTTTCATTTAAAGCACTTGTTCTCATTCTCACCTCAGACATTGTCGAGTTGTGCGTTTAGACTTTAAGCTGTCTCTGATTCTATTAGCATCAAACTGTCATTCTCAAATTTGAAATGTGACTCCCACTCATTCAAGAAGTTGTCTATGTACAAGATGAATAGCACAGGCGAGAGTACGTTGCTTCGTGGTAATCCAGTTTCGGTCTTGATTTCAGAAGTGTCATGCTTATCGATCCGCATGTGAGCAATTCGGTTACCAGAAAATGTGCAAGATAGCAAGTAATTTTCCAACCACTCCATCCCCTTTCAAATTGTAGAGCATTCGAATTAGTCAAACGCTATCGAACAATTTCTCCATGTCGATGATTAGCAGGGCTAAAAGTTTCATTTTCCGGATTGTTTTATCTATCAAAAGAATGAGACGTTAAAGTCAATTGACTGTACTTTTCTTGGGTCAGAAAACTTCATGGTAGGGCTTATGCAATTGTCTGCTTCGAGCCATTTGGTTAGCATTTGTTCAATTGTTCTCTCACAAAAATTTATCAGTATGACCTGATAGACAGTAGTCTAAAGCTATAGCATTTTTAGGTAATTTTTTTCGGTTTTCTGATGAACGATATCTTTGCCTTCATTCACGGCCAATTTGATTTCAACCAACATTCGTTGTAAAGCTGCAGAAGTAAGTTCATGAACTGCGGAGGATATTATTGAATATTCTTGGAAAGAACTTATCATTGACCATTGAGGACATTTTAGTGCCATTTCAATTAGCGGCGCCAATTTCTAATTTTGTGATATTATCTTCAAGTAAGTCGTGTTTGGTTAATCTGGAAAACTTCGCACGTCATTACTTACCGCGTTGGAGTGTTTGTAAACAAACAGTTGGTTCTGAAGATACCTCGGCTCAATGAATGTCCATCTGAATTCTATTTGCAGTGAGTATTTCCTCGTTCTGGTTGTTGACTAGTCCAACCCCCGCTAAATGACTATCAAACAATTTTTCAAGGAACCCCCGAGATTTTTACCTTCCTGGTGACCTAGATCTTATAGATACCCGCTTATCCAGTCAACTGCGTTGTCTCGTACAAGTTCTTAAAACTTTCTTTTGCTTTTTTTCTCGATACCGCTCCTTACTTGAATGATAGATGAGCTTTACCTAAGCTTCTGATATGTTTTGTGCTTTCTGCGAGTAGCTAATTCCAGAAGGGTTATTGTGTGGGCCAATTCTCTTTGTCGGTATGTGTTCTCTTGTAGTCTGGATAGCTTCCTTGACGTTGTTCCATGTATGAAGTACATTGGGTCTGAATTGAACTGTTTCCTTCAATACCTCGAATGCCGGTGACCCGTTCTCCCAATCCGATTTTTCAGACCATGGTTTTGTGATTGTTTTGGTTTGCTTGACGTTTGTGTGTAGTTATTGGTTGCTGGGACATGTCCCCTCAATGGAACACCACTGAATAACTCCATTTCATCGTCGCTGTTCAAGGATATGTTATGGGATTTGCCCTATGCTTTATACTGCATTGAGGAATGCCTAAATTAAACACGCTCTTGTTGTTTTTGAAGATAAAGGTGGGTTGTCTATCGTTGAGTATTGTAACTAGGTGGTTGAGGTTATCATTTAAATTTTTACGTGTAAAGTGTACTTGAAGTCTTCCCAGGACCAATGTCAGGCGTAGAAAAAATCTAGCAAGATGATGCCTTCAGGTTTTTTTGCATGGTTGAATGCTTTCTTCTTTTGTTAAACTCATTGCTGTGTGTATTCATTGGATTGTGGTCGTATGTAGTAAGTGGACACTAATATCATAATGCTGTCAATGAAAAAAATTTATCCACAGAGATTCAAAGTGTTTGGTTACTAGGTAAGGTATACGGGAGAATGAAATTAAATTTTTAATGAGCATCGGAAACACAAGGTCCTGACAAGCAGATTCCGGAAGTAATTTTCAAAGTGGTTGGTGTCTTCAGAGCAACTGTTTTTGGTTTGTTTTCATGGAAGTAACTTTTAATGTCAGTTTTAGTACGAATATCAATTCCAAACGATTTGTTATGCATGGCTGAGGAGTCACCGATGATTTTCTGGGTTATAATTTTTTTTCTGCAGTTTTTTTGGAGGATCTACACTTCGTGATATATACACCCCAACGTCCGTTTGAGGACATTAGGAAGTCTTAAAAGTTTGTAGGATGCTACTCGTGCCAGTTTGAGCATTCGGGGGACTTATATTGTTCGGGCAGTCTTTGAAATTGTTTTCTTTAATACTGCGTAGTTTAATGAGATTATTTGTTCAATTTCCGTGTCATCGATATCAGTTGGTACCCCGTGTATCAGCACGGCATTGTTATGTGCTTTCATTGGACTAACCTTTTGCGCCTGGCTAGCTTGCCCCAAGCTCTTTGGTTTCCATTTAAGATAGACTTTCTCGGCTTCCCCGGATGATAGAAACTCTTTGTGATTGTTTCGTTCTTCCTTATTAAATGCTCAGACCAACTTTTTTGTGGAAAATGGTTTGCATATTCCCTGTGGATCTGGATGCATCGGTAAACAGTTTTGGTGGTTTTAATGGTCATCGGCTGCTTTTCTGGTGCTCCCGAAGTTACAAAACCCAATTCCTCTACCTATGAAGAGTTCCGATGTTTGGGTACATCCCGATTCAACTAGATGATGTCTTCCTGCATCTTGAGTAGCTTTTCCGGTATCTCGTTATAGAGTTGCTTGGAAATTTTGTGGACCATTGAGTCAAAATATTGAAGCACTTTGTCTTGACTGCGTTGCTGCTGTTTCATATCATATAACTCGCAGAACAACTGGCCTGTTCTTTATGTTGCTGAGACATTGTTGTCTGCAGTTTCTATCTTAGCGCAATTGCTCTGCCACTAGATTCTGCATCCACCGCATCCAACAAAGTTTGTGCTTTTCGAGCCAATGTTTTGCAGACATTTGGCACGTTTGTCATTCTTATCCGAACGAGATCGCTGTCCGGTTTTTCCCATCGAACAACCTACACACAACTTAGTCAATTCAGGTAATAGGTAAAAAATTCATATAGATAGACTTGGACCAAAAACGGTCATTTTTGCAACGACTTCTACTACTAGTGCTATTTCTGCAAGCACTCTACTACTTTCAATGCGCCTTACTTAGTTTCTCTCTGTTTTTAACGTTGTTTTTGTGACAAAATTTTTTTCTGTTCTTCCACAGAAACGCGGACAGATCACAATTGTTTTTAATGAAAATTTTTAAAGAACAAAGCTCAAATCAATCTGGTTGAAAATTTCATCTAGTTTACGGTTTTGTTGTTTTTTTCTAGAGATAAGATCCCTTGTAACTTCAACGAATGGAATAATTAGCTGCCTGAGCTCCGATAATGTGTTTGCCATTCCTTGTATATTACAGTAGACTATTTAATTTTTTTGTAGAGCGCGTATTCGGATAGAAGTTTAACCGGAATCAGGGGTGTTTGGGCATCTTGCCCATGTTTTGTGATTATGTTGTTGAACACAACTTTTTAGATAATTACCATGTCTTTTGGGCCCATTTTTGTCTTGCAGGATATGTTGAACTGTTTACTTTGATTTTTGGCCTGAGGGTAAAATTTAACTCCTCAATTGCTGATGATGTGAGGTTTCAATTAATCTGTCAGTTGAACTGTTTTTTTTCGCACTTCTCGATTTCAGGGCGTGTTGAAGAGAACTAACTCCAATAATGAATATCACATAGTTGTCGATGTACTCATTCAAAATTATCATTTCTTAAAGCCCTCCATTGAGTGTTTTCCATACGACCAAACCATTTCACATCTAATTAATAATTTTATCTCAATATTTAGTCTAACGTCAAACGTCAGGCATGACCGGCTAACTTCAAGCAAATTGTTCTCACATAACCGGGGAGCAGTTGGCCTTGTCAATAGCCAGTCATAGTTTAGCGAGGCTAACTTCACCTTAATTGAAGGGGCGTAAGGTAAGCGAACCAGGGTTCGGAGGCACGGGGAGAGGTATGGGGGTCCACCGCTAAGAACCGCCCTTCTCGCCAAACGTATAATTCCCTAAAACAGTTTCTGTGAATTGCAAACTCTTCGTGATTGTTTGATCTAGGCTGAATCGAAAGAAATTAGAGAGAAAATTTGTGCTTACGGCATTTGTACCCTTATTGCATTGTCAAAAGAGGGCGGTGTCAAGGAAAGCTTATTGTTGAGGAAATAGCGTTCCGTGTTTGATGATGGAGTGTTCAGGGAAAAATTAAAGCTAAAAAGGGAGCAAAAGTAGTAAAAGTGGTTAAATTTAAACTAGATATCCTGGAATCTTTGATTGTATGGTATCCTTATACAAGGAACAGTTTATTATTTTTGGTTGTTGTCTTCCACCAAAGACAAGCAGGTTCAGATACTCCAACGAGGAATTTAACAAAACTTAACGGCTTTTTCTAAACAAATGGTCCTCCTAAAAAATTAGGAGAAATCAATTTTCCTACCACTAAATAGATTGCACTAAAACTACTGATAAATCCCAAAAGTAACTGCTGAAATATTTGACGAACACCTTTTGAAGCGAGCAGGAGAATTGAAAATCATGCCTAGAATTTTCCTTGATTTGGCCTTCTATCAGAATTGCACGATCCGAATGTGTCGAACCGATCAACGAGTTGCTGAAATTATTCAATTGCTCCGACCAATAAAGCATATTCACATAGCGTGCCAAAAATGGCTTCTTAAAGCTTCCGTACATTTGGCAGGGTCTATTCCTAGATCTTTGAAGAACTGATGGATGTTTCACAGGCCGTTTGCACCAACCTGACCCACGAACATTAACAAGATGAGTTAAAAAACTTACCAGTATTTTGAAGACCTATTTGAGGTTGGAGCCCAAAAAAAAAACTCGCCAAAGCAAGAGTTTTGCCAATGGATAGCTTCAAGAACCTCAAATCTGATGAAAAGAGCTGAAGACTCAATATAAAAGCCCACCAGAAAAATCACAAACGAACAGGAAAAGGAAGATAATGTGTCTAAAAACCGTCGTTAGTAAAACTGCTGAGGCTGAACTACTGTTGTATCAACAAAATTTGATGGTTCACCGGGAAGCACATTTGATTTTTTAACACTTGAAAAGTTTGAACAATTTGTGCAGCATAAAAAAGCTAATAATGAGAGACGGAGTTAGCTGGACATCAACCGCTAAGAAAGTAGAAGTTTTCCAGCAGTTCTTTCATGCAGAGATTTTAATAAAGAAATCTTTCAATTTTGACGTTTTATAAGGTGATATACCAAATGAATTTTAGTGTCTCAACTCGAATTATCCTAGAGAAACTTGCTTCAATGGTTGTCAAGAGAGCCCGAAGGTCAGATGGGATTCAATCAGTTTTCTACCGTATTCTATACAAATCAATGACAGCTCCTTTAAACAAGATTTTTAGAAGCGTCGAACGAAAGAGAAAGTTACCAGAATCTTGGAAAATTGACGAAGACGTGACAACTCATATAATAGCTTTCTACACTGACTTTTCCAGGGCTTTTGATGGTGTTCACCATCCGAAACTTTTGAATCAATTAGGTGGAATTGGTGTTGGGATTTGCCTACTGGAGGTGCTATTCAATTACCTCAGGAACCAAAAAGCAGTATGTGCTAGTCGACAAGATTAGATTTTCAGTTTTGGAGGTAGCTAGTGGTGTACCACAAGGGTCCCTTCTCGGAACTCTTTTATTCGGTTTTTTACAGATGACTTACCTGATGTTTTAACGCCCGGCAGCTGTTTTTATTTTGCCCGTAATTTGAATACTTAAACGTTTGACAAAACGGGTGAAAAAATTCAGATGGGTCTTGATTCGCTCAAATCCTGGTTCAAAAACGACAAAATGGGTCTATCCACTCGTGCTGCCAATTACTTTTGCGAGGTTAAGAAATCGCTCTTCTTCTCCAGGTTCAACCGATCAGGCAATGCAAAATTATCAAAGATGTGGGAGCTAACAGGAGTGCTGACATGAACTAACATACGCATTTTGAATATGGCAGCAAAAAGAATTGTGTCTTTTATCTTCTAAAGAGAAATGAATGTTTCGGTTAAACTTAAAATGGCAACAAAATGAGGTGTTTATAAATTTTTGATATTATCAGTTATCACGCACAGATTTTACTGCGCATTTTTTCAAGAAAGGGCACGACGTCTTTTGAATCATATTCCATGGGACACTTTAGAAGATAAAAAGAAGTATTTTTTTAAATAATAAACAAAATATAGATAATATTAAGCTGTTTAATTATTCTCTAATGCACGGAATTCCTTCCCTAACACAGAATTAGAATACAAAGTCCAATCTGGCTACTAGACATAGCTGAAACGATCAGCTGCAGTACCCTTGCTGAAAATTACCAACTCCAAATAAGCTGACGAAACTTATGTAAGTAAAATATGCTAATACGCTTGTTTACAATCCTCTTGTCATACTAAAACAACTATAATTAAGGATATAAATAGATACATAGAGCAAAACTAATGTACTTGAGTAAACCCACGTTGTCCCCCATTCAACTCTGCTAGAGTATTTTTTCTCTTTATTGGGACAAGGAATATTTACTATGTCGGGACATTTTTCTGATTTACACCGCTCCCGAGCTGTTATGATGCCTTCAAGAATACGTTTAGTACAGTATAAATTATCTGTAATGTAATCCGCGCTCAAGTAAATTGGCAGTTCATCCACCGATAATTACTGTTGCCTCATCTTTTTAACATTCCAGCATATTATCTTGTGACAGAACAAAGTAATTTTATTATTAACCAATCAAGTTCTGGTATTTACAAAAGAATGAGATTTAGATCTACCATTTCTAAAACAAATAAAAAAACTTCAATAGAAAAATAGAAGAAAAGATCCCAAATAATAAAAAGCAAGGAAGTTGCATAAACGGTTTCAATAACGGGATAAATGTTCCAACCAAAAAAACAAGGAAAATGATCTAAAAATGGGAAGATTTTCCCAACCACTAAAAGGGAGAAATCGTCACTGGAAATGGGAATATTTGCAACATATTTTTTCCTTCTTTCACCGGCAAAATAATTATCAGAATAAACGGCAAAGTATCAAAGAATAAATCAACTTTTTTACCCGCAAAGGACTTGTGCAATATTCACGCTACTTTTCTTTTTGCAGATCTATCAACAGAAAAATTATTAGTTAAAAACACTTACAAAAAGTTCGTTGTTTTGAAGTTTGCTTTAGATCATAAATATCCTCCGATTATCCACACTTTCAGCATTATCTTTGATTATTAAAAGATGAATTCAGAAGAACAAACGAGAAATTAACTAGCATTTTGTTCCCTGAGCCAGATCGAGAGCTGTAGTCGAAGTAAGTGAATTCATAATTCTTCTCTTTTCACTGTCAGCAATTTTTTCTTCTTTTAATCTAAAAGTACCTGTAATTGTATCCCTAATTATCTCTATGTTATTTTCAATAACTGGAGCAAACGCAGCCTAGGAATTTAGCAAAACCCGAAGGCAAGTAAAAGTATGACAATTTGATTGTTCCCATATGGATTCCAATAAATGGTATGCGGAAAAAAGTAGCTCCGTATGATATAGAATCCTCGAACAATGGAATTAAGTAGAGCAACTGCTACTATTATGCAGCGTAATTATGAGACTAAACTAGAAGCCACAATGTGTAAAGCTACACATCAACAACTAAAGGGATATTATGATAACTTTAATCGTAGCGTTTCATCCGCTACACAAGCAATTGTTAGTTCAGATAATGAATTAACTGCCGAGCAATGTCCCGAAGCTAAGAAAACTGGCTCTGAAACTATATTCGCAAAGTTCCACTTGATAAAAATATAAAAAAAACAAACAGTTAAAAATAAGTGCGATGTCAGTGACAAATATAGTAATGACTGCATTGATACAGGATGGATTCATCACGATTGTTATGAGACATATAAGATTTTAAATAGCTTGTAAATATAGAAGATGTAAACAATCATAGTAACATTCTTCAACCTTGTAGTCTAAACGAAAATTGCTGTGATAATGGATCAACTGATTTCTATGCATATACATGGGAAAATCGAAAAAAAAATTATTAGAGAAAGTACACTCAACTCCAATGTAGTTCCCTACAATAACATTATGATGGAGGATTTGATATGGATACAAGAAAATAAAAAAAAACAATACCAAACGTATGCAAAAATACTTATTTTAATAATACGTTTAAATTGACAGCCAAATGCTGGTACGCAAACAGGAACAAATTATGAAGCCCAAATGAGGACAAAATTCGCCTACTACGTATATACTAATATATGGAGATTACAGGTTTAAAGAATTACAAATGAAAAAAACTGATTGTTGGTTAGAAGTTGCTATTAAAAGATTTTTCAAGAGCTGGAGTCTTACTAACAAATAATCGCTTCATGTTCTTAGAGACAAACAATAACGTGGCTTGGCTACATCATCGCCACAATATTTTTCATCGTTACAAAAATAATGGACAAATGCTATTATGGAATTCCAACAAAATAAAATAGGCTTCAATGATCCAATCACCAGAAAAACGTATACTGGCGCCGAAGAACAATCGTGTGTAGATAAACACGAAAATTTATTTCAACTGGATATTGAAGATCATAATTACTTGTTTGTATTAACAGCAGGTATAACTAGAGTCAAAGGACCTCATAATGTTGAGCATAATTTTGCTCCCCACAAAATACCAAAATACAAATTTGAAAATAATGCTGAAAAATGTTTATTTACCTACAAAGAATTAAAGAAAATCTGTCGCAAAATTGGTTTAATAACGATATGAAAACTGCTATACAATTTTTTTCTAAAAGGTTGTTGTTCCACATGATAATTTCCAAAGTAGGTGGGACGAACGTTACCTTACTTGACCAATGAAAACTGTCTATTTAGACTCTTACACTTCTTGTATCTTCTTTTATAACCGCTCTATATTGTTTGGTTACCCAAAAGTTGCCTTAGAGCAATGCCGAATCTTTTTTGCAGCTTCTCTTTTCTTGAAATTTGTTCTTCAAATTGTTGTAACAAGTTTTGAAGCACTAAAATTACATAAAATAGCCGGCGCTTCTGCAAAATCATTTTTTAGCAATTATAATTTTCTATTCACATCTGTTTTGACTTCTAGCTCTATAAATGGAACAGCCAATGAAAAACAACCAGATGATGCTAAATACATAGTAACTGAATTTAAAGAAACACACATTAATCTATGCGCATATTCTGCGCCCATTTTATAGTGCAATTAGGAATGAAATGATTGCTGCAATAGAGGAGTATCGAGATAACCCATTTTCCCCGCATAGTGGAACATTATGTAACACGTAAAAAATAAAGAACACAAAAAGTTAGTTTTGTTTTAGGTTTATATATATATATATATATATATATGTATATATGTATATATTATATTTATATATATATATATATCTTATACAAAATTTTTAGTTTTTTAGAACAAAAGATACGACGCGGATGACGATATGCCAGATCTCGAAAATTTCATGATGCCAGATATACTTGAAGAGCTCATGGTGGAGCAGCAACAACAGCAACCATAAGCGACAACATCAGAGCCAGGAAATATTGATACAACGGGAAAAGGAGGAAAAAAAAGGAGGCAAACTGACAGAAGTGACAATTGGCCCCAACGGAAACCCCTTTAAGGCCCACCGCAAAAGTATGCCCTATACAAAAAAGACTGCTGTCATGAACCAACAGCTAGAAGGATTAAAGTTTGCAGAAGAGAAGACGCAGAACACAAATTTAGCGAACATCCGAAATATGATTGGGGGCTCCAATATCGCATACTACCAGAAGGAAATCTGAAACAAGATACAATCTTACAATTTGAAACAAAAAACGTTCAAACTCAAGAACATAGCGCTGGACAAGCAAAATTTGACCGTCCCATACCATTATATTTCTGCAGATCCACACAACGAGCGAGACACCTACACTTTTGTACTGGAGCAGAATTTCCTACGCGAGAAGGAATGCCAATCTACAAAACAAAAACAAATGAATAAATGCTTGCAAAAAAGGATAAATTAACTGGGTTGATTACAAAATTGCGCAGCTATAAAACTTTAAAACTTTGTTCTGCCTTGTATAAAATTCTTCAACATTGTAGTCTAAACGAAAATTGCTGTGATAATGGATCAACTGATTTCTATGCATATACATGAGAAAATCGCCAAAAAAAATTATTAAAGAAAGTACACTCAACTCCAATTAAGTTCCCTACAATAACATTATGATGGAGGATTTGATATGGATAAGAGAAAATAAAAAAGTACCAAATGTATGCAAAAGTACTGATTTTCATAATATGTATAAATTGACAGCCAAATGTTGATATGCAAACAGGAACAAATTATGAAGCCCGTATGAGGTCAAAATTTGCCTACTACGTATATGCTAATATATGGAGACTACAGGTTTAAAGCATTACAAATGAAAAAAAACTGATTGTTGGTTAGAAGGTGCTATTAAAAGACAAAATTTGTTTTAGTCACATAGTAATCCACCTACAGCTGGACTCTTACTAACAAATAATCGCTCAATGTTCTTGGAGACAAACAATAACGTGGCTTGGATATATCATCCCCAAAAAATTTTTCATCATTACAAAAAAATGGACAAATGCTATTATAGAATTGCAACAAAATAAAACAGACTTCAATGATGTATATTTCTTATACAAAATTTTTAGTTTTTTAGAACAAAAGATAGGACGCGGATGACGATATAACAGATCTCGAAGATTTCATGAAGCTAGATATATTTGAGAAGCTCTTGGTGGAGCAGCAACAACAGCAATCATAAGCGACATCAGAGCCAGGAAAAATTGATACATCGGGAAATGGAGGGAAAAAAATAAATATAGAAAAACTGACAGAAGTGACAATTGCCCCCAACGGAAACCGCTTTAAGGCCCACCGCAAAGGTATGTCCTATACAAAAAAGACTGCTGTCATGAACCAACAGCTAGAAGGATTAAAGTTTGCAGAAGAGAAGACGCAGAACACAAATTTAGCGAACATCCGAAATATGATTGGGGGCTCCAATATCGCATACTACCAGAAGGAAATCTGAAACAAGATACAATCTTACAATTTGAAACAAAAAACGTTCAAAACCAAGAACATAGCGCTGGACAAGCAAAATTTGACCGTCCCATGCCATCATATTTCTGCAGATCCACTCAACGACTGAGACACCTACGCTTTTGGACTGGAGCAGAATTTCGTACGCGAGAAGGAATGCCAATCTACAAAACAAAAATAAATGAACAAATGCTTTAAAACTTTAAAACTTTGTTCTTCCTTAAATGTTTCTCATCTAATAATCGTATCTAGTTCATTGCAGTAAAATTATATCTAAATATTAATTTTATCTATTATATGTATTATATCTCTTAAATATATCTGTAAAAATTGTTAAAAACTGTTAACAATATACCTAACCTGTTTGTCAACATGCAAAATGCTATCTTGTTGGTTTCAATAAAAATTCCTAGCCGCGGGACGAGATGTACTGAAAATGAATAAATAACAAAAATGGGAATATTTGTCGCAATATGAAAATGGGACCTTTTATGCAAAATTAGTAATGGGAACTTTCCTCCCAATATAAAAAAGGGACATTTAACCCACACTGGGATCATTTATACCACTTTTAAGCTTGTGAATTTGATGGGTTTGAAAACTCATTTCAGTTATTTCAGTTCTTCACTTCAGATCATTTCATCTCAATCCCCAGTACCTCCTCTGAGCCGATCATGCATTCCTAATACCGAATTGCGTTTTTTTGACATTATAATATCTGTACTTAATTTTTTATCTGTTCTCGGCCTTCCAAATCTTTAAAGCAAAAATATATTGAATGCCATTTCTTTTTGCGTCTTTAGAACTTCAAAGCTTTGCATACTCCCGTTTAAGCGGCCAGTATATTATCATTATTGTTATTAGCTTCATTAATAATTTTGATTCTTTCGTTCATTACTCAGGATTTTAATTTCGCAGAATCAATATGTCTCAAAATTATTGAATGAGATCGGATGAAATATTGATTGACAACAATCCCACGGTAAAAACTACGCTGCGGAAATTTTAAATTGAGAGTAAAAAAAGTAAGTTTTCTCAGTTGTTCACTGAATTCAACAGAAATTTTTTTCATATATCGTCAACACAGTTCTCCACTTTTTTATATTTCATATTCAAACGTCCATTATAAATGTTTACGGCTTACAGATGTGGACAGTTTAGTTTTTCCAATTGACAACAAAATGTGATAATCTCAATTTTCTATCATATCAAAGTAAAAGATAAAATTTGTTTAAAAGTTCAGTCTACTCAGTTGATACTTTTGTATTGGCAATTACCTAAAAACTTTTACTCTAAGTTTTTGTTTTAGGCATAAGGATAACACACTATGGTATTAAATTGTGAAAAAAAAACTTATACAAAATTTTTCAACTTCCTATTATAAAAAAGTTTTACTTTCTGAACGTCAATTTGAAGAGATCTCTATCTATTAATTATTTTTGTTGCCTCAGTTCCTCGCTCTAAACAGTTCATCGTAACTACTAATGTGAATTTTCGAAGAGAAAATGTGTTTCTCAGTTTTTCTCATAGCACAACTGAAGGTTTTTCTTTTAGTTTTGTGTACCTAAAACGTCAAAGATGCAATGATGTTAAAAATTGGCTCTTTAACTTTTTGAAAATAAGGTTTTTTTAGCTGAACAGCTATTTGAAAAGGAACCAATTTGTTGAACTTTTATTATTGCACATTTTCTCTCCGTTTTGATTTTCGATCCCTCATTTCGTGTTCTTTTTTGGTTTTCTCAGCTCTGGCCCAAAAATACGTTGACAGCACTATGTAACCAAAATACACTGTTGTCAAGATTGCCCCAGCGATTGCGGAGACTCTCCATTTCTTTTGAGGCTATATTATTGAACAATAAATCACATCTTTACATTTTTACTGATTTATAGCTTGATTCAAGGGAACATTGGAAACGAGCCTGTGACGTCACCAGTGAACGTCCCAACAAAAACAATTGTAGCAAGTTTTCTTAATGAGAAAATGTGAAGGTCTGAAAAAAATTGCAGATCTATTGCTTTCTGATGGGAAATAGATATATTTGATTTGCTTAGGTAGACTTCTCTTTATGGAGAATTAGATTCTTTAAAATCGCATCAGTTCAAATCAAGAACAAATCAATTTCTCAATTGAACTCATAATGAATTTGCAACCCACAAAACTGGGTTTCAAATGTTGGAGTACAACCCTCATGGTCATCCTGATCTTGTAGTTTTGCCTTTAAGCTCAGTCTTCGAACTCATTATTGATTAGATTTGTTTCAGTGCTTGATGTTTCCCTTTCTATATCATTATTTTAAAAAATTTAATCCGAAATTCCGCTCTTTTTAGTTGAGTTTCCATCAACTCATTTAGGGATGTCAAGGGGCTCAAGCAAGTATCAAGAATGCAGTTTTTCCGATACGCATCACGAAAGAGACCGGATTAAATCGTTAATGGCAACTGACAGGCCTTCTGAAATAAAGTTAGTAGAGAACCCCCGAGCATTTTTATAGCTAACTCAGGAAAATGAATGCCTCCTAAAGAACAATTGCTTCCATATGTGCCATACTTCCGCTCATCAAAGCCACATTTGCAATTGATTTCGTTTGCTACATTAAATTCATAATGAAGTTGAAGGCGGCCCACCTACCTGCATAACAAGATTAAACAAGGGCGTCCCCCGGCCGTGAGTTCCTATCTGCTATAAGGTTCATTTGTCTTCAACTCGTGCCATATTTGCAGCATTTCCCTCGGTTGTAACCAGCTCGACTTTGTTTTTTTATCAAATCCTATTCCTGTTGCATTTTCTTGTCGTCACCATTCCGAAAACTGAGAAAATTTTGGTCCAATGTTTTGTTACACAGTTCAACCAAAATTTTTTTTTATTTATTGCCCATCCAAAAAGTTATATATGCAATATGTTCAAACATCGGTTATCTATGTTCTGGTAGGCAATAGGTGAAAGCTCAGCAGCTGAAAAGAAACAAAATTGGTCAATTCTTTTGACTATAAATGGTCTTCCTCTCTTTTTTGGTTCCATTTTGTCTTTTCAGCCACTTCCTAGACCATTTTATTGCACTAGGAATGCTTGACTTCACAATTCCTCGTATACAAAACAAATTTTGATTAAGGAAAAAAAGTATCCAGAAAAATACTCAATTTAAGATGTAATTGCTGGATAAAAAAAAAATGACGTTAGGGCAATTTCTCGCCAAACAAGATTTCTGATGTCACCTTCGCTGTCTCTTTGTTTATTTTTTGAGTCAGTTTAATAATTTTTTCTGATGATCACCATTGTTTTCAGCTCCGTTTATGCTTTTTTGAATTAATGGCTATTGATTTGTTCATTTGATTTAAAAAGAAATGCCACCTTAAATTTCCCAATTATTGATTTTCTTAACGCAATCCGCAGTTAAGATGAATCATTGTTAGATGTGATAAATTCATAACATATACTATGCGTTTTTGAGGGCTGAAAAAATGCATTAAAAAGAAAATTGAAAGTGAATCAATTCAAATTTTGTTAGGTTGGTTTATCTGTTCTCTAGTTCTTTTTGTTTTATTTCCATTTCATTCTTTTTTTTTCAGTCCCTTGTCTTATTCATCTGCTCTCAGCACCATGTAAAAGGTAAACTTGCTTCACAATTGCTCGATTAGTTTTCAAAGACAATAATGCAGTGTAATCATCATGACTAACCTGATCTTGTAGTTTGAAAGTTGAGTTCAGTCTCCCCGCTCATTAGTTGTGTCCAAGATGTAATGAAACTATTGATTCTGTTTCCACTGCATCGTTGATTATTTTTGCATCCGAAACAACTCCATTGTTTAGTTGAGTTTCCATCAACACAATGATGTTATTGGCAGCTGACATATTTTCTGAAACAAAGATTCTAATGATAACAGCCATTCTCTTCAGCGTCATCTTGAATGTCTGTGAGAAAACATAGAGCACTTCATGGAGCAAAAAAGGCCTCTATCAGAACAATTGCTTTCAGTTGTACCATACCTGCAGTCTTCTGCTGCATCAAGAGCCTGATCTGCTTTGGAAACCGAATTTGCAATTGTGTTTGGTTGCAGCTATAAAATCATAGTGACGTCGAAGGCAGCCGGCCTACCTGCTTCCCAGGATTGAACATAGACCTCGCGCCGTGAGTAGCTGTCTGCTACAGGTTCATTTTTTCTAAATAAAGCCATATCATTCTTAGTAGCATTTTTTACATTCTTTTCTTCGCCCAAAAAGCCATATAAGTAATATGATCAAGCATCGGTTATCGATGTTCTCGCTAGCAATATTTAAAATCTGAACAGTTGAAAGGAACCAATATGGTCAATTCTTTTGTTCAATAAATTTCTTTTATCATTTTTGGTTCTATTTTGTTCTTTCTGCACAATCCTAGACAATCATGTTTACTGCAATAGGTAACAAGATAACACTGACTTCACAACTCTTAGTTTGATTGCGGACACAATCGCCTTCATTTTGATGCTTACGTTTGACATTTAGGTTTTCACATTTATATTATGATAAAGCGAGATTTATGGCGAGGAAGGAAAATAAAATCCATTTTTGAACAAGAACCAAACTATCGAAAATATTACCCGAATCAACAAATAACTAATGGTTTTAAGAAAAATGATCTGTGTGCGTTTTTCTTTCCGATCCAGATTTTTCATGTCACCTTTGCTGTCTCCTAATTTGCCATTTGAATCACAGATTAATAATCTTTCATGATGATCAACCCCTTACTTACTGCTCACTTTGTGTTTCTAAGAACTACAGATGATTTTATTGCTCAATTTAATTTAAAATGTTATGTTACCTCAGATTTCCCAACCATTTCTATTCTCCTTAAAGTTCGCAGTTAGGATCTCTCAAAGTCATAGTTAAAGGTGATCAATTCAAAAAAGAACAATTGGTTTTTTTGTTAAGGCTGCAACAAGTGCTTTAAACAGAACAGTGGAAAAACAAATTTAATTTTTGTGGTGTTAGTGTATCTCTCTTCTGATTCTTTTTTTTCGAATTCATTCTTCTTCTTCTTTCAGCACTTAATAATCTGTTTTCAGCACAATGTAACAAAAAAATTCCTTCACACGTGCCCGCAACGTTCCACAGACAATCCTTTCCTTTTGAGGCAACTTTTTCCATTCACTCTCTTACTGCTATATCGGGATTAAACGATGACAAAAGGCAATCACCAAAACTTGTCCTATGTTGGCAAGCGCTGGTGGAAACAAAAATGACAATTTTTAAAGAGATGCTAAAAGTCGTGAAAATATTTGAATCGACGACCAAAGGATGCATTAACAAAAAGAGTTCTGCACAGATTACATACTCTTCTAGTTTAGGGTGGATAAAGCACTTAAACGAAAAAATCAAATAGACATCAACCTTCAACACCTGTTTAACTAGTTGTTGAGAATATAACGGAATAAACGATATGTTAAATTGAGATATGCACTCCTGTGAAATGGGGTGCAAGAGAAATTTTAACGCTTCACTGCCTCAATTTCGTATACAGTTTCCTCAATTTCGTTGAGCTGTGAGCAGTTAATTTCGCTGGTGCAAGAACGATTGCTCAAATAAAACGACATTTTTCTTTGAGGAAAGTAAAACTTCTTTTCAAAATTGGCCAGTGTCAGTTCAATGCTCACTTTTTTTTCGCTGCAAAACTTTTGGAACTATTTGCTTTCTTATAGGGAAGAGATATATATTTTTAGTTACAGATCTCTTTATGGAACCTTAGTTAATCGTGAATTCTCATCAGTTCAAATCAAAATTAGATCAACTTGTCATTTGGCCTAATCTTGGAATTGTAAAGCCTGGTCTTCAACGTTGCAGTATATTACACAAGATCTTCCTAATCTTGTACTAGTGTAGTTAAACTCAGTCTCACCACTCATTGGGTGAGATTATGGGGCAATCAAATTTCTGATTCACCGTCTACTGCATTGTTGTTTTGTTTTGCATCCGAAACTCGCCGGTCGTTTGGGTACGCTCCCATCAACGCATTAGGGATGTCATGTGGCTCTCGCAAAAATGCAGTTCCTCGGATAGGAGTCACGGAAACTGACCGGATTAATTTGTTAATTGCAACTGACAGGCCTCTGGAAAAAGCTTCTAATGTCAGCAATAACAACCTTCTCCATAGCGTATTTTTGAATGTCAGTGAGAAACTCCCATGCACTTCAAAAGCTAGCCATATTTATGCTGCTTCAACAGCATGACCAGATTACAATGCCGCATTTGAAATTGAGTATGGTTGCAACGGTAAACTCGTAGTGACGTCGAAGGCCACTGGACTACCTGCTTTCAAAGATGGAACTTAGTTGTTTCCTGGCCGTAAGTTGCTGTATTTTATAGGGTTCATTTTTTCTACAACTTGGGACTCATATGATGCGGAGCAAGCTATTACAAGTCCATAGTGAAATACTTTGTGCTTGTCTATAGCATCACTACACCCGTGTCGGTTTTCGCAGAGCGGACATTTCCTCTCTGAATTAAAAATAAGACCACCTAAGCTGTACTTTGCACTGACCCGGATTTCTGCCGCAGTAAAATGAGAACTGAGAGTGCATATTGGTGGTGCTGAAACTATGCTCCCAAGTAAAACAGAGAAAGATTGAAGCTCACTTTTTCTCTAGCAGAGGCCTGCTTTTCAATTAATGCCTGAAAACTTTTTTGTAAGTTTTTTGGAATTTTCTTCTGAGAAAATGCAGGAAAAACAATCGGGTTATAGCCACTATTGCGTTTCTCGAAAAAGATGTCATCCCTTAAAATCTGATCAGTGATAAGTAACATGATACGTATCAAGTGAAATTAAAGAGCCAACGAAAGCAGGTTTCTTTTTTCAGGCACCACTGAACACCTAAGCTTGATGAATCTATAGGCAAAGAGTCACAGGGTCAAGTGTCGTTAACATGAACAGTGACCAGAGTTTTTCTTCGGGAACTTCCGACTGCTTATCATCAATTTTTAAAAAAATTTGGATCTTTTCCGTTTGTGCCCCCCAGCTTAGTGGGTGCATATTATTTGCAACCCCCAGATGCACGTGCAATATTTTTACATAATGATTTACTATGTAATGACACGTGCTTTGTAACTGGGGGGAGCATAACGTACTGGGGGGGCACAAACGGAAAAGATCCAAAAATTTTTTGAACCGTTTCTGTTAAGGTGTTGCAACAAAATGAATACAAAAAATTAAATGCCACTAAACAATGACGTAAGATTTCCTAAAAAAATTTTTTCAGTAGTCGAGGTAGTCAAGTTTATCCAGGAAAACCAAAGTTTTTCTATCCTTTTCATTAGATTACTGGCAACAAACTTTGAGCTCCCAATTCCAGCGCCTAGCAACCCTTATCCTGCGACCGCGTTTCTTTTTATTCTTCTGTGGACGCTTCAATTCGACTGGTGAGTTGGCATTTGTTGGATCGGAGAAAGCGTTCACGCTCAGTTGCATAGTCGCATAAATTTTTTTAAAACACAAAAAATTTTTCAGACGATGCGATGAGCTCATCGTCAAGGCATCATGTACGCTGATCAAAACTGGGCACCGATTGATGAATCGTTATCACCCTCAGCCATCGAAAATTTTTTCCCAGCAATTATTATAAGCACTACAATGCACTGCTACCAACCAATCAATCAGAGGTTGCAACGAAAGCACTGACTAAGTTTGTGAAAACAGGTCGCAGAGGAGTTTTTCCTGATTATTTTCTCATGCACTCTGCTCTGTTTAATTAACATCCTCGCTAAAGAAGCGTTTCAAGAGGAAATCCGTTCCATTGCAGTTGGGGAAGTTTTAAAGACGCCTACAGCAAAAATTTTAGTCATAGAAGCCGGCAAGGATGCAGTTTATGTCTTCAAAAATTGAGAGCCTTGTGTCGACGTTCGGGGTGGTGCACAAGCAATCATTCACTCAGCAAACAATTTGTGTGACACAATAACGAAATCATCATGAAAATCAGACTTTCAAAATACATTCAAAATGCTTTCAGTCGCCTTCTGAAAACAGCTAAGAACAATTATATGCTATTGCCCCTTTTACAATTTTTTGCTATTAACATTACAATTTACTGTATTATAAATAAAATTTTTGTTACGAGCGAATCAGTTGTTCAACAAGGGGAGGGGATCTATTAGGTCCTTTGCTTTCAGAAGGCAACTGAGTTTCACATTGTTGATTGCATTTTTGAATTCAATCTATTGCAAGCCTGATTTACTTGTTGATTTTATTATTTTGTGGTACTAAATGTTTGCTAAGTGAATAATTGCTTTTGCGCCACCCCGATTGTTGCCACCGAGCTGTCATTTTTCGAAGACATCTACTGCATCACTGCTGGCTTCTGTGACCAAAAATTTTGCTGTAGGCATCCTTCAAACTTCCCTAACTGCAATGGAATGGTTGCACCCTCTGTTCGCGGTATATTTCTTCAGCAGAGATGTTAGTGAAGCACAGCAGAGTGCTTGGGAAAAAACTCGGGGAAAATTCTTGTGCAACCTGTATTCACAAAAGTCATGGCTTTCCTTGCAACCTCCAATTGATTAGTTGCGGTCTATTGTAGTGACTGTAATAACAGCTCGAGTAACATTTTCCAGGGGCCTGCTGCCTCTGTATATTTGGGGAATATTTTTAGCTGTCGCGAATACTTTTCCTCAAAGAACTGATACACCTCTGAAGATGTATTATCTGGCGCGACGGGCTTAATTTTTTTTAGGTTCAACTGTTTCAACGCTTCGAACATTTCTTTGACAACTGGTGTACTACCATCGGATGCCGAAATTTTTGCCACTCGGCCATATTGTTTTTGGAAACATAAAGTTTTGGCTCACAGCACAAAAGTTTGAATATTGTCATTAATTGTTCTTTTTCACTGTTTCAGTAACCCTCAGAATTCATTTTGAAACATCAATTTTTTTTTCTGATTCAAGATCGTCAAGGCAATTATTGTGTGTATCTAACAGGTCATAAATTTGGTCAGACGACTCTTTAAAAATCCTCAATAAAAAATCCTCTTTAGAAAGTCGGCTCAATGATATACAGAAATACTAGTAGGCTCAAATGGTATTGGCATAGGTTCAAGAGCTGTGTTCAGACCTCCAATCAATGAATCTGATCCTCGTTTTACCACCGATGTTTTCTAAGAATTAAATGTTGTTTAGTCTATCAGCATTATGCGTTGAGATCAGGTAAAAACCCGGGAAATATTAAAACTGTTTTCCGCATTACTCTGAGTCAGATTTTATGTGAGCCCTATAGGTCTGTTGCAATTGGCTGTGTTCTCAGTGGAGTCTGAAATTGATGATCTTGAGGGGCGAGGAGGTGCTTTTGTATCTTGGTGTGTACACGGGTCGAGGTGTCACCGCCATTCAACCCAAAATTATGTAAGATAAGCGGTTAATGCGGAAATTTTTGTAAGATAAGCGGTGAAAGCGGTGAAATTACATAAATCAGGCGGTGAATGCGGTGAAAAAAAAATTATCGCCTGGTAGCGCTGAAATTACAAAAATTCACCGCTGAATTTAGCGGTGAAATTACATAAATTCACCAGTTCGAAAAAAAGTGTCCAAATTATGTAAGATAAGCTGTTAATGTGGACAAATTACATAAAAAAACCGCTCAACTTAGTGGTGAACTTACATAAATTCACCGCTTAGAAAAAACTGTTAAAGATGTTCGAGATCAACAAAGAATGCGGTGAATTTAATGGTGTGTGTGGGAGGAATTGTTAGATTTGCCTTCCCACTAAAACTAGCCCATAATCTTACATCTTTTTGACACTTTTTTCTAAGCGGTGAATTTATGTAATTTCAACACTAGAGGAAGCGGTGAACTTACGAAAATTCACCACATTTCACCGCTAAAATATGTAATTTCACCGCCAGAAATTGCAAATCTTACAAAAATTCTCCGCGCATGTTTTGGAGAAAGTAGAGTGAATTCGATTTTTATTCAAACAAAAAATAATAGAAGGTAGTGAGAGATGGCGCAGTGGAAGAAAAAGTGGATGACATGCTGGAGGTGAGTTTCGGATCCTTGTAAGGGCGGTGAAATTACATAGTTTAGCGGTGAACTGTGGTGAATTTTTGTGAGATCACCGCTAACATAATTTCACCGCATTCGCCGCATTCACCGCAAAATTATGTGGAGTCAAGTCTGACTTCCAAAAAAGACTATTTGAAAGACTTTATTATTTAAATAAATAAAGACTGAAAATACTCTTTCCTGATTGGATAAAAAGGGAATAATATCTTTTCCTTTCTTTCCTTTAGATGTCTACCCTGTTTTCCCTCTTCTCAGAAGAGAAGGCTATTTAGTCAGTACCAGTTACCTTCCTGATATAATAATAAAGTATATCTCTCTCTCTCTACTCCGCTCTTGTTTTGTATTGAGATATACGTTAGACATTAGCATTGAGGCCCGTGCACTGTCTACTGAAGCTCAGATAGAAGAGTAACAGACTAGAAATATAGAACTTTAGTTACTCAGGTAAGCCTAAAGACTACATCTTATTCTTGAGACAATCATAAGACAGTTCCAGAAGTGCCCTAATCAAGGTAAGCTCAGAACACGTCTTATCTGGTGCGACCAGTGCTGAACTAAATTGGGAAAACAGTTCTTAATAAACTAATAACAAAATTCTCGTTGGTAAACATAACGCATATAAAGAAAAAAACATTAAGATGGCTTACAACTATGATGAACAAACAAGTACTAACAATTTCTTAAAACCATTTACAATTGCTAGCAATTGCCCACAAGAAAACCGTGAACTTATATACAGAATAATAACAAACTTGAAGAATAACCTCTTCAAAGAAACAAAACACATACAACAGATTAACATAAACAGAAACCATCTAGTACATTAACTACCAGTAATACTACTAGATAGAGATCAAGATAACAAACATTACACATTTACACTAACAGATGAAAAAGGAAATGAAAAGATATTTTTTAATTTTCAAAATGAAACAACACTATCGGATATGCTTAAAATATTCTTAAAAAGACATGAGGAATTACAAGATAAAACAAAACTAACAGCAATAACATCTACAACTTACGAAACACTAAGAAATACAGCCCGATACCTAAACGAACTACGTCAATAAATACAGTCAGTGAACGATAGATTACGACAAGACATAAAAAATTATAACAATTGGCTAACAAAAATAATTGAATTAAAACCAGATTTGAAAACAACAACATTAGATAAAATAAAAATAGTATCTGAATTTACATTCATATTTTGGTTAGACAACGTCGAACACATTAATGAAAAACGAATTCAATTCGGAGAAACTTTTCCCGAAGAAACCAATTATTTATGTAACGAACTACAAAACATTTGCAATAGAGAACACTATTCAGAACATTTTGAAAGCACATTAAAAGTATGCTCAGATAGCATAAATTTCATTGAAGGATTACAAAGTCATGTAAAAATCACGGATCAAGGGCAGGCAGGATCTTCTTCTTTAACTTATCAAGAAGTCTAACATCAACATCGACACCGAAAGATATTCAAACAAATAATAACAATCAAAACCAAAATCAACAATAAAACCTGATAAACTATTAACATCGAATTTATTTGGAAATCAACAAAATATAGTAGATGACATAGATATCTCAGACTCAGAAGGAAGAGAGATAAGATTCGAAAACCAATTACCACCATCAGTGAACCAAAATGTTCGACGGAAATATCCAATGAGAGATAATCACAAAAAAAAACAATACATATATTAGTTCTCTGAATGAAAACCAGGAACAACAAGAACGATATTGGGGACAACAAGCAAATAATTACATGGAACTAAAAGATGAAATAACAGCCACAGTAACAAACCATACAAATAAACTAATAGATGATCTGGAAATGAAATATCAACAAATGAATAGAAAAATGGAAAAACGACAAGACGAAGCCCTCGAAATGGTATTCGATAGACTAGACAAAACCCTAGAAAACATTCAAAGACAAAATAATTTCAGAACAGAAACCGAAAACATACAGAACAATAGAAACATAGATAATAATAATATACATCATAACAATATGCATCATAACAATAACCAAAATAACAGACAACAAGAAAATCGTACTAGAAGAACAAATTCTATTACAACAGAAGAAAGAGAAACAACTGTAACAGAACCTCCCTTACCATTCTATAAACAATTAACATCAATGAGTATTAATGAAGAACCACAAATAGAACAAAACACTAGTAGTGGTTCAGTACCCACAACAATTAGACCATTCGATGGTACAGACCCAGCATACACCGTCGAAGAATACTTAAATAGTATAGTTGCAGCAATGATATTCAGCAGCGGCATAGAACCTGTAAACAAACCTGGACATCACCAATGGAAAGTTAAAAGAGCAGCTTTAATATTACATACATTACAAGAACCAGCACAAAAATGGTATTCAACACTACCGAGTGAAACAAAACTCGATTGGGAAACATTTTGTAAAGAATTCTCAGATATGTTCGACTCGGAAAAGTCAAAACAACCAGCAAAAATAGTACTACAACAATTACAAAAGCACACACACGAATCATTAAGATCACTTGCATTAAGAATAGAAACACTAGTAAAAACAACATATTCACTGTATACAGAAGATTATAGAATTAGTGTAATGAACCAAACATTCATTAGAAGCTTAGACAATGAACTAAAAACAGCAGCGTTGAAAAAACATGCGAATCATAAACAAACGCCAAGGGAACCAGAGATGCCATTCAAAACATTAATAGAAAAAATAGACCAAATGGATTTAACAAGAACAATAACTAATAATCATAAAAGATTGTACGAAGTCAATAAAAGTACAAGTAATATCAATGAAGATATAAAACAAATGAGTATAGCTTGCAATAATATAAACGAACAAAATCAAAACGACCTAGAACAATTTGAAGGAACAATATGTAACGTCCTTAACGGAATTAATAATACATATGACAAAAAGAATTTTAAAGGAAGACCGAAATTTGCATTATTTTGTAGTTATTGCAGTTCACATGGACATACTAAAGGTAGATGCTTTAAAAGACCACGTCGAGAAAACATAACACGACCAAAAGAAAAGTCATTCTACAGTCATATGAGAAATAACCAAAACTTACCAAACAGAAGAATTGATTCAAACAACATTAACGGAAGACAATTACCATCAACGTCACCAATATATAACAATTCACGAAGTAGAACACCATATAGATCACAATCAAGAAATAAATATAATAATAATAACAATAATAACACAAATCCTAGAGATAATAGAAATTATCAAGGATATCGGAGATCAAACAACTACAATAACAGAAGTACCAGCTATAACAGAAATAATTACAGTAGAAATAGAAGTATTAGTTACAATAGAAGTTATAACTATAATAGAAACAACAATAGTAGATCAAGTTCAAGATATACAGACAGAAACAATTCAAGACAACAGTCACCATATAACAAAAATAATAGTTATAATAGCAATAATAGACAAAGATACAACAGCAGAGATTCTAGTAGAAACGACAAATATAGACAACGATCTATTAGTGACAACAGACATTACTCAAACAATAATAACTAGGATGACAGCAGAAATCAATCACAAAAAGATAATTACAGTCATTATAATAAAGAACGACGCAATGATGGAAACAGATATAATAATAACAAAAATAAAATAAATAACGTAGAATCAGACAAACAAAACGATGACCCACCTGGCATTGATGAATATGAATACACATCAGAATCATCAGATGAAGATCAAGAAATATTAGATAAATTCTACAACGCGAACGAAGACACCTGCAATACAATAATAAACACACTGGAGAGTAACCCAACTTGGATACTACCAATGTATCAATGCAATAAATTTGAACAAGATTTTACAAAACAAAAACCGATACTAGAAATCGATTTCCTTTTGGATTCAGGAGCAACATTGAATTTACTAAATGAAGATACTTGGAACGAAATCAAATACAATAACCCAGAAATACAATTAGAAAGAGCAAACAAAACTTTAACAGCAGCGAATAACACAACCAGAGAAACATTCGGAACAGTCTCACTAACATTAACACCAGGCAGAATCTCAAATAACAGAAATAAGCCTCAGAACAATTTTCACATCCACTTCTATGTAACGCAATGCAACCATAATATCCTAGGAACCCCATTCTTCAAAGAATATATAGAAACAATAAACGTTAACACCAATAGACTAACATTAAATACAAACACCATCTTAGATAACGATATCATATTCTATATGAATAGCACAAAAGGTTATCCGTACTATTCTCGAATAGACCCGATATTTAACAGAGAAATAAATCATATCGAACAAAATCAGAATAAAAATATAACATTTCCAATTCCGATATTCAAACAAATGAAAAAATCAAATGAAAAAACAATTCATAAATCACACTTCTATTTCGAACCAATAAACAAATATCAGAATATATCTTTCACAGAAATAAAGGACTTCACAGCAGATGAAGAGTACTTCATAGACATTTTATTAAATAACAAAAATAGACACCGAATAACCATAAATACAGGATTAATTGGTTTCATGAACAGAAACATTACATTTAAACGACAAAATGAAGAGATATACCAAACAAATTCAATAGACTTATTCACAGCATTGTGTCATCTAACATACGAAAATGAAAACGATATTAATGAAATACTTAACATACAAGAAAACGAAACAATTGAACAAGTAGCAACATTTGAAAGAAAACCAAACTTTAAATGCAAATTCAATATTAACAAGTACTCAGAACAAGACAAAGAATTTATACAAATGTTCGATTTCCAACATTCACACTTAACACAAGAAGAGTTTGAAAAATTAGTAACAATCATATTAAACTACAAACAAGTATATGCAACAACAAAATTTGACGTCGGAAAAACAAAAGTAAAATTCAACCTACCAATGAAAACAGATGCAATTTTCAAAAAACAAAGAATAAGCAAAGTGCCAATACACCTTCGAGAACGAATACAAAAACTATTAGATGTATTAAAAAAAGATGACATAATTGCACCCGTTAACAAAGAACAACTATCAACAGGAAACACATTCACAAATCCAGTAATAATATTACGAAAAGGAGAATCCTTAAAAATTGTACTCGATGCAAATTACTTGAACAGCATGATAGACGAATCAAAATGCAATTGGCCTATAGAACCAGTTGACGTCGCGCTAACAAGAATCAACGGAACAATATTTACAACAGCTGATCTAAATAGTGCATACAACCAAATACCTTTAGACGAAGAATCAATGAGATACACCCATTTTACAATCGGAAACGAACAATACTGTTTCAAACGATTATTCTACGGAATATCAATTGGACCAGCAGCATTTGCATCAATATTAACACATTTCCTATATCCTCTAATAAGGAAAGGAACAGTCATAACATATGTTGATGATATCTTCATACAAACAACTTCTTATGAACAAATGTTTGAAACATTAATAGATTATCACAAAATACTTCTTTAAAAAAATCTTAAAACAGCACCTGATAAAACATACTTTATGTTGAAAAAAATCAAATTCCTTGGACACATAATTGAAGATAAAAAAGTGAAACCACTTACATCAAGAAATGATGGATTCCAGAAACTGGAACCACCAAACAGTATGAAAGCATTACAGAGATACCTCGGAACAATAAATTTCCTTGCGAAATATGTCTACGGTATGCAACCAATACTTCAACCATTATACAATCTCTTACATAAGGAGAGTGATTTCAAATGGACAAAAGAACATCAAACTATTTTTGAACAAATGAAAAGAACAATAACACATAAACTCGAAATAACAATGCCGGACACCAAAAAACCATTCTATATCATAACAGATGCCTCAAACACAGGCATTGGAGCAGCATTGTTAAAACAGCATCCAACTGAAAAGAAAATGAGATTAATATCAGCAAACTCTAGACTCTTTACACCAATTGAGATGCGATTATCTACATTAATTAGAGAATGCTCAGCGATTATATTCGCCCTAACAGAATATGAGTTTCTACTTACAGGCTCAAATCACCCAATTATCTTTTTTACAGATCACAAGCCAATAATTTATCTGTTCACACAAAAAAACAAACCTAATCACTGAGCTTACAGATTTCAACTTATACTGATGAAATTTCCAAATTTACACATCATTTGGACGGAAGGAAAAAACCTAGCCCTACCAGACCTTCTCAGCCGAACATTAGATGAAGAACACTTTACTAAAACAAGCGACATAACAGTAGAAATACCGGAAAACATAAAATTTTTCTTCGCAAAAACATCATTTGCAAACAACTTAGAATGCAAGTACAGCATATGGAAAAACACAGATGAAGACAATAAAGAAAAAACACACTATCAAGTTTTAGCTAACATACATAACAATTATTTTGAAATAAATATTGATAAAAACGAATATCATCCAATCTCATACGAGAAGTATAACAAAGAGACAAAAACAAATTTAATACCGAAATACAAACCAAAAACAAAAAATTGGCAATCACCAATCGTAGAGAAAGACGACATAATTATTGAAAGAAAACAAAAAAGACCCTACACAGTTCATCAGCACGATGACTACCTTAGACTCATAAACAATATTAAACAAGAATATAATTACGATAACGCAAAAATAACAGACATTTTCTATGATGAAAAAACGAAAATAACAGAAGATCTGATCAGAGAAACACAAATAATAGATCCAGTACTTCGCAAAGTAAAAATGTGGAAAAAACACAAGAATAAACCACACTCAGTAACATTGGATATACGCGGAAATAAAGGACTATTCGCATATTATCGAAAATTTAGATCAATAATAATTGATGAACAAACTGGAGTCATTAAAATTATAATTCGAATTCACAAAAATACAATACAACGAATATGTCTACCACTAACATTATTATTATGTGTTTTCTACAAAAACCATTGTACAGGCACAGTAGGTCATACAGGACTTGAAAAAACAAAAAGAAACATAATGGAGAAATATTATTTTCCAAACTTAACAACCTGGATAAAAATCCTGATAGCAGATTGCATTAAATTCCAAACAAACAAAGTCTTCGCGAACACTAAAACAAAAAGCAAACAAAAACAATTAGCACCGACGTAATCAAATTTTAACGAAATGATTATGATAGATACAAAAGGACCAATCCATCCAACATCAGAAGGAAACAATTTTATTTTTGTGATAGTAGATGCATTTTCACACTATGTAACAATCATGTGTGCACCCAAAAATAGTGCACATTATGCATTCACAGCATTATTTGAACATTGGTTTATGAAATTCGGATTACCAGAAGAAATTCGTTCCGATAACGGATCGGAATACATTAATACAGAATTAACGCATTTATGTAACTACTTCGAAATTAAGTTTAAACCAAGTACAACATATGCACCTTGGACAAACGGACTAGTAGAAGGAACAAATAGAATAATTGGACAATTTATCAAAACTTTATTAGATGAGAAATACCAAAATTGGTCAAGAAATGCAAAGTTTTTTCCATATGCGTACAATACACAATACCAAACACGATTAGGTATGTCACCATATGAAGTTGTTTTCAACCAAAAGCCAAGAAAACCAACAAAAATTAAACTTGGAACAACAACAGACAAAATGTGAAATTGCAACCCAACAGAAAGTGCATGTAACACACAACCAGCACATACCCATTTAGAAAAACAATTTAGTCACCCAAAAATAGCAAAATTACAAAAAGGATCATTTGCAAAATGGTTCCTCGAAAAAGAAAAACATTATAACGACACATATCGAACAATAACAAGAATTTTACAGAACAGGAAAAAGTTAACAGATGAAATGAACGTACGATTCAGAACAGCAAAACCTCTTGAGAAAAACACATTTGTATTAATAACAAACCAACAACAGATTCACGGTGTATCTAAAAAATTATTACCACTAAAGACAGGACCTTACCTTATTATCGACAAACCTACAGAAACAACATACATACTAAAAGACACCAACAAAGAGTATATTACAATAAACAGAAATCATATATTACCATATTACCCCAAAGAAAGACACATTAAACTAGAATTACAAAACTATTTATTAACAAACGAAATTCCAATATTAAAACAACCTACTATACAAACATCAGCCAAAAAACATATAACACAAGACGAAACTAAACAAACTCTTAATTACAATCTTCGTAAGAAGAAAATAACACTAACACAATAAACAAGAACACTAATAAATAATATTTATAATAATAATAATAATAATAGTAATAATAATAATAATAATAATAATAATAATAATAATAATAATAATAATAATAATAATAATAATAATAATAATAATAATAATAATAATAATAATAATAATAATAATAATAATAATAATAATAATAATAATAATAATAATAATAATAATAATAATAATAATAATAATAATAATAATAATAATAATAGTAATAATAATAATAATAATAATAATAATAATAATAATAATAATAATAATAATAATAATAATAATAATAATAGTAACCAAATTAATACTAATAGTAATAACAATAGTAATAATAATAATTCTAATACTAATACCTAGTATAACTACAACGATATACATTGTATTTGTAACACTTGACATTGATAACATACATATAATTCCTACACCAATCCACTATAGATTGTGATTTCCAATTTAAAAACTTTCGCTAACCTCCGTATAATAACTGCACATACTTCAATCCCCACATACTTCAAAATTATGTAATTATAAATGTATAAAATATTCATTTCACTTGACCGACTATACAAAAAGTCATTTCATGATAAACCGTACATACAGCTATCAGTAGTACAGCTACAAATAGGATTTCGTAATCACTTAATGTCTCGATATTATTTATACTAACTATTTTTAACACCCATCTTCGTGACATCTCTTAATATCTACAAATAATTCTGAAATCTATCGGATTCCATCCATTACAACATTCTTCTGTACGTTCCTAAGTACATTCAGTATTTCTACGAGCACACATACCTAACCCTAACCTTGTGTGCAAAGCCCCATGAACAGTAAAAACATAATACAAAATGATATTTATATTAAAACAGGACAATATAATAAACAACAAACATGATTAAAACATGCAAAGAATGAAATAACTACAAGGTGTTATCATTCACCTAACCACTAACCAATTATACCTTTTATAAAACATTTGATCATACCCGGAGATATAACAACCCATTTTATGGATTAGTTATGAAATAACAACGCGGAATACTAACATTCCACGAATACCTTTAAGGAATAACTACCACCATATAGTTTAACACCTTATAGTGAGAAATGAATAAAAGCAACAGAATATAAAAGCCAAAAGGGATTTAATAGTCATGCTCACTGGAAGTTTAAACAATCGTTGTAAACATTACTGACCAAAATATCTTCTCGTCTCAAACTAACGTCCATATACAACATTCATCCGACCTCTCCATCAGACATGGTAATTGACAACACCATCCAATTGACAACTGTATCCATTACCATTGGCAAAATAAATAACAAATGTTCAAATAACAAAGAGTCAAGTAACAAATACAACATATCCATAAAAAGATATACTTACACAAATAGGTTTTTGATAGTAGCCCTTGAAACCCCAACTACGAATGTCACAAAGGGTAATTTCTCATGTAAACAAAATCAAGTAACAAAAATCAAAGAAACAAGAATACAAAATTATTTTATGTTCCGAAGCTTAAAACTGGAATAGACGTTTCGAGATAGTAAATGTTATACAATAAACAAAGAACAAAAGATACAAGTAATTAAAGAACAAATAATCAAATCCTTTCTAACAGGATTAAGGATCTATCCACCTCACGGAATGGAATAAATATTTTGAAGACATTGATATTCAAGAACACATTTAAGAACACGACGTTCTTTTCTTAGGAGCACTATTGAAAATAAAATAGGGATTAAACAATAATAAGGAATAAGTACACAACAATGATGACACAATAAACGAAAAAAGGGTAAAAGTAACAAAATAATAATTAATAAAAACGGTTGTAACAGCAATAAAAACGGAAGCTAAAAATAATGAGTACAAAAAAGATAACAAAGAATATATCACTAGTAACAAATAGAATAACGGTTGAACGAACAACAGAATAACATCCTCTGAAAATAACATCCTGTAATGTGTAATAAAAGGAATAACTTCTTTTCCAACAATATCACTACGCATTCAGTTATCTCCAACAACCAGATCTAAAACACACAAATAAACGTTTACATTCATAAATACACGTTATCTTTGAATATATATATATATATATATATATATAATATATATATATATATATATATATATATATATATATATATATATATATACATTCACGTAAAAGAACAATATATCCATTCACATTTCTTGAAAAAACCGGTACCCTACACACATTTAGGCATTCGGCCATCAGACATTCGGTTAATAGACATTAAATATAAACATTCGGCTAATAGACCTTCGATATTATGAACAGTTAATCTAATGTGCACCTTTCTTGCACAGAACCGAACAATATACGTCATACATATACACGTCATACCAAATACGGACGTCATACATCTAATTAGTGAAAATACGGACATTAGTAAAGAAACGGACGTTATACGACATCATTAGTACATCTCATTAGTAACACAAACAATAACTAAAACCCAACAAGGACCCCATTAACGGGAAGAAACTAACAAATTGACAACATCCATAAGGGGATGACAAGATGTTAAACAATTTATAGAGACACACTGTCTGTTTGCAGACGCAATTAGTAATAAAAAGTAAATGTCAAGCCAATTAACATTTTTCAGCACCATGAACAAAATGGTGATTAACAAGACAGATCTTACCAAGATCATTAGTAGTTGAAATACACATTCCAATTGCGGCAAAACTTTTTTTACGGCAAAGCTCCTCGAAACAAAGCAATTTGTAAAAGACTACCAATTACCATTTAAAAGTTGCAAAGTTGCAAAGACTGCAACAACGTATCCAATTTTTACTAACACAAGTTCAGTAATTAGACTTTTTGCACCAAATTACTTGGTATAAGTTGGCGTCACCAGCCATACCAATGATCAAACAATCTACTTCAAAACAAAAAGACAATGGTAAAATTGGCACAAACATCAGACTCATTAGCATAACATACCATGATGGAAGTACGTCAACTAACCATCAAATATACTAATTACATACCAATATACCAATTACAAAGAAAAACAACATCTTGAGAACAAAAGTTCCGGAAAATGTCAAAAGAAACTTCAATTCAAGAACTGGGAACCTAACAATCTAATTGGACCTAGTAATTGTTAAAATTGACAACTTAAAACCCAAGAAATGAAAAACGGAAGATATGTAAATGTCAGAAACATTGTAGAGAGCAAGAAACAAGAAAGTAAAAATCACAACTCAGATTTTGTCTCGTACAAGTCACAACCACTGAATAACTCGAAAAAATTTTTGAAAATCTCAGCTAAGCTGAAAACTAGAATAACAGTTAGAAAATTCAGATAGAAAATTCAGATAACTTCATTCAGAGTTCTCATTTCAACACTCTTCGTAAATACAACTTCTTCTATTTTGTAACTTTTCATTTTTTAACTTTTCATATCGAAAATAAACTCTCACAACATATCTCAGATATAGTAAACCTATTTGAAAACTCAAAAGCAAAATTGACGAAATATTGTACTGCCTCTTCCTAATAAACAATTTTACCATCATTCCATCAGAAAACAATCCAGCAATACCAGGTAACGTGAATTACTTTAACTTCTTTTCAGAAAGGCTAATTCACCACTATAGCCATCATTGTGATGAAAAACCACCAATGCTAAGTGTATCAGAGTTTATGCAATCATTAAACAACAATCAACTTTTCATAAAAATTCAAGTACAAAGAGACAACTTTATTCAGCTCGATTTTCCTTTTGGTAATCATATACACTTCAATAACGATAGTATCAGAGTATCAGACTGCAAAATATCGGACAGTAATTGTTTAATTATTATTGAAGGCACAACTGAAACCGGACAAGAAGTAAAACTTTTTTGGGGAGAAAAGCACTTTGAATTATTAAAAGACATAACGCTCTGCAACGAAATCATTACAGAATTTGAAACATTGAAAAAACAAATACACACAGATCAATATGTTGATATCATTAAACTAAACACAGTTTTCTTAGTAGTCTGCAAGAAAGAAGCTATCAAACTAGTAGACGATAAACTAAAAGAATAACATGATACCAATCATTGTTATTGTAGTATACCACTAAATCGAAGTAAATTATTAAACCGTGTAACACAGTTTAGTGTCAGCAAATAACTGCCACTTTTCAGCGAAGCAGTAACAAATTCCAAAGTAAAACAGACATCAAACAACAACAACGTACAAACATTCACACGATAAACCAGCTTCAACAATTGATTTCTCAGACACATTAGTAGCAATCTATTTAATACTATCTAAAATAATATTCTTCCTCACTATATTTTTAGTACCGTGCATAGTAGTTATATCTACATACCTAGCTATAGTAACAATAAACGAAGTAATCAGAAATCGTAGAGTGATATATGCAAGCCCACCGATACAATAGGTAAATGCAAAACACTCATTCTGATATTTATCATATATGTAAAACAGATATCGATATAGTAGAACTGGAAATATTTAAATTCATTAAAATTGCAATAATAGTATATTTTTTAGTACGAAAGTGTTTAGGATTAATAGATTGCTTTGTAAACCCATAAAAATTGATCAAACTCCCGACATAGAAGAATCTATATATTACACACTACACTCACAAAAGTTCTATCTACAAATCGGATTCCCTGAAGAATCACCATTTTACGGAAACGTTATAATCTACCAGCTAAACTTAAGACCACAAAATAACGAAATTTGGATATCAAACTTAGGAGCACAAACACATCAACCAGAACAAGAATTGACACCACTAATAATCATAGCACCTCCATACATTCATATCCCACCACACGGACCAGGTTCCGGAGCGTAAAAAACAAAATCAGCAAAAACTGAGTCATTAAGTAATAACAGTAATAGTAACAATACCCAAGAACAACCACATCATAACGAAGTAACAGATCTAACAAAAAGACCGACACCACCAGAAGTAGACGATACAGACCCTGGAAACAAAAACCCGTATACAGTACGGCGTGATAGAACAAAAACTAGACATCTACTACGCGGACGACGTAGAGCTTCACTGTCATTTCCAACACAAGACTCAACATTAGTCTCGTACGGCTCCACAGACATAGATTCTAACATAATAAGACCTATAGAAACCGGACAATCAGAACCACCTAGTCGAACCGGAACACCAACCGGAACACCAACCCGAACACCAGCACTCCATAATTTTAATATAAGTTCACCAAGCGATCACTCAAGTGTTAATACTATCCCAATACCTACATCATCTGAATTAAGAGCAAATCCTTTCTTACCGCCCACATTTCAACAAAGACAAGACTTCAATTTTGTGCAAGACCATTTTCGTATACAACCAGTACATTCACCACATAGCTCACTTTGGTCAGCAATTTCTCCACAACAAACAGCAAGTATAAATACAACACCACAGAGATCAAATCAACCAGATCATCTAACACATCAATCAGTGTACCACGAGTGGAAGTAACAAATTCATTACAACCACCACGAAATACAGCACTTTCACCAGCATCATTTATACCGGAATTAAGATTAGCATCAAGCCATCAAGGTAGAACTCGGGCAACACCAGTACTAAATCCGAATCCACCTACTTTAAGTAGAACTAATGAACATACATATCTTTTTGCATTAGATCACAAAACTTGGAATCCACCTCCACCGTTATACGGACCTACCAACCTTGGAGATACCCTTACCAATTGGTCAAGAAATAGACTTACAAATACTTTAAATCTAACACATCGCCAAAGAAACACAGCACTTGAAGTTTTAGCAACACCATCTTTAGAGCTAAAATTTAGTGCAACGATCAAATACAACACTATATTCAATCACTCATTTCATGCAACAACACCCTCTATAGTAAATACAACAACACCAGCACCGTTCATCTGCATTGATTTTATTTATAAATTCGACAGATATACTAAACAAACTTTAGGGTTTGCAACATTTTATAACCCTCACACAGGCTTATCATATACATGCCGTTTCAACTAAAGTCCATAATACTAATATTATTATTAATAACACTACTTATTTATATGAAGATTGAAAAAAAAAATACAATCAGAACATAAACTACGAAATAAAATCAAAGAACAGATCAGAAACCGTATTAATGAACGAATGGAAAAACAAATCCAGAAATTTTAAAATAAAAACAAATCACGGACAAATATGACACACAATATAGCACAAGGAGCTTTCAACAAATTGGAGAATCATATATCTAATGACACAACCAAATTCAAAACAAACCCAAATCTATTCATATACAATGACACCAGTAAAGAACTAGAAGAATATAGAAATAGTTCAGACTATGAACAAATGTGGGAAATAGCTATTGACAAATGGACACGAAATTGGAATTACTATAGAGAACGTCTAACAGATAGTATTATGGAAAACTTCCAACTAAATAACAAAAGGCAAAAACGCCAAACAAAGGAAGATTATGTCGAATTAACAGGACAAAATATAAATGGTTCAGCAATCGGACCTCAAGACATCTTTATCGAACATTATGATTGCGATGCAGAACAAATAACATATGTAAAGTACTATGAATTAAACAAAATCAGTACATGTAAATTCAAACCACTAGATTTAGATATGACCAAAACAGAAGTACAACTATTATCAAAAGCACAAGCAGTAGAAATCAAAGCATACGCAGTTGCAGGAACAATTAAGGAACGAGTAGAATGGTGTTCACAACACACTCACTATATTCGAGCAAACAGACCTAGCTATTATGCATCAGATTCACAAAGTACAAAAATATTAGACCCAGACGAAGTTCGTAACGAACTAGCCAGACTTAAATTACTAAAAAATACAAAACATAAACCAACACGATACAACATATCATTCAATTACATATCTAATCCACCATTACAAAAACGAATTGAAGATCTACAAGTTAGAATACAATTTCACTTAGATACTCCAATGGTACCACCATATGGAAGGATAGTCTATGATTACACAAACCCAACGTGGATACCTTTTGAAATAATGAATGCACAATCAAATTGTTTGACAGGAGTAAGAAAACAAAATAGAATAGACATATTAGATTGGACATTAGAAATGAGAGAAATATCACTAATACTTAATCTTGACACAGAAGAAATATCATACATGGGAACAAAACTACCATGTGACCTCCACAAAGGAGAGTGTCTGCCGACACCTTTCACAAAAGCAACAATAGTTTGGGAACCACAAACACATTGTCAATTATTTGAACTAATTCGATTTGTTGCATACATGGTAAAATACCAAGACAGATATTGGATAGAAACAAATGCAGAATGGACAACAGTACAAAAACCAGATATACAAGAAAAAATAAAATTAAATAAAACAGCCTCAATAGCAACACGATTTTAGGTGTACCCAATAGCTGAACACGAATGTGGATCGCCACAACCAATACATAAAACAGAATAAGATGATATCTACATAATATACGAATATGGCTTTGATATGCATACAGGACAAAAAGTAACACGAAAGAAAGATAAATTCGACGATGAAAAATTCATAAAAATAAAAACAAAAGAAATCACGTCATCACACACACGCTACGAAGATGAAGATAATCAACAATTTTACTACGGCTTTGTAAATGAAAACACACACCTACATATGAAAATGGACTTATATATGAGTAACATATATTCAAAAATAAGTCTACAAGCAATCGAATTTTATTCACAAATTTGCGAACAAACTCGGAATCTCCGACAACTAACCTTAACACAAGTACAAAAGAACACACCACTTCTAGGATACATCCTTACAGGAGATAGATCGATATTTGTCAAACAAGAAGGAGTTAATGTTATGAAAATGTACAAATGTGCAAAGAAATCATCACCACTTTACGTACCACAAACACGTGAATGTTACGATAAAATACCAATTCTATACAAGAATAGAGTACAATACGTACATCAATTAACACGCCAAACGTACCTTTGGGCAAAAAAGTTACCGTGTTCACATAGTAATTTTGACCAACTCATATCTATAGATACCGAAGGAGCAGCTAGATACAGATTAACACCATACCCAGTTAAAGTAGAAACAGTACTAAACACTATATCACCAGAAAAAATAGTATTAGACAACATGTTTAGTAAAGCAAGTTTAATAGAAAGCGGAATCTATAGTAAGGAACAATTAGTGCAAGAACGAAAAAGAGATTTACTACATGAATACATGAGAGATCGGGAACAACCATGACAAGAAGCACAATCAGCTAATGCACTAAAACTATTAGAACTTGAACAATTATGATTATTACAAACATACAAAAATTATGAACAATCACTAAGATGGCTACGAGATTTGAACATTAACGGATATAACTTCCAAATAGATCAACCAAGTGTTAACTGGAAAGAAATTTTTGACGGCGCATGGCTAAAAGAACAAATTTTAACAATTTTTGGTTGGCCATGGTACATCTTAGAAAAAATGGCTATCATTTATGCTATGATTAGCATGATACTATTCATAACAAACCTTGTTATCAAATTCTATAACGCTTTCGCCATTCATAAAGCAATTGGAAAACAAGCGAGCATAACAAAAATACTATTAACCGGAATCTTTGGAATATTCTCACAAACACTTTCACAGTTAGTAGCTCAAATACAAGAAGAAGATATAGATAACGACAGTGATGATAATAATTCAAATTATGGGAACTTAAATAACAGACCAAGAACACGTAAACCTAACATTCGTAGACATTCAACGGAAGTAACAACATCAACTCATAATAACAATGAAATACCAACAGAAATTTATGTTGATACAAATTATAAACATTATAACACTACAATTCGTAGAACGGAAAACGGATTACAATTACGAACTTTGGAATCATCGACAAAGATACAGAAACCACCATTACCAGAAAGAAAATATAAACCAGAACCATTTAAAATAGAACAGTTAGAAACAATAAAAGAGAATAAATTACAAACAATACTACCACAACTGATCACACCACCTCCGGCATACCAATGCCTAGGAAACAGTTTATCAGCATCTATCCCTAGTGCACCACAGATCGAAAAACATAATATTTTATTTAACAAACAACCATATGAAACACCAATAACAATTAATCAACCAACACCGTATGAAATTCCGAAACCCTCGTCAACATCTAACGAACAAAAACATCTAATACCTACCTCAAAACTTCTCGATATACAAAACCCTCCACCAATTGATTTTGACCAACTAAAATTAACGGCTAACAAAATGCATAACCGCAGCCATAGCTTAGACATACTCAAAAATGATCAGCCACAGACAAATGAAGTCACATACTTTGACACTCATTCGGCTGATACATACGAAATTTTAGATCAGATTTGAATTAGGGAACAACTAACAATAGTTCTGTATCAAACACCCCCCTTCCATTTTAAATAATAGAACGTTTACTTTATTGAAAACAAAATGCATGAAGACGGTCAGTCAAAAATAACAAAACACTTTACCATATAACAAAGTAACCACTAACGAGTGGGTATATAACTAATAAAAGTAGAAAACAGTTTTTATAACAGTCTTTATACCAATTGAAAATATTATGTTATTCAAAGAAAAATCATCCATGAGTTTTAGCATATGGCTACAAGCATGGATTACGATTCACCATACAAAGTAGATTCACCCTTCAACTACGACGTTGAAGAGGGGGAACTAAGCCCGGGATCCGAACGATCAAGTCCCGGTACAATCAGAGATAATGCCTCGGACTGTGGAACTCAAAAAGATGACCAAATGGGAAGCACTGATGAAACAGTAACAACTATGCGAGTACACTTGGATAACACTCCAGAGAACACCCAAACTCCACAGGAAATAGCGCGTAAAATTCGAAATAAATTTCATCAGTCAAGACAAAATGAGGATAGACGGAATTTACAATCATTTAATAATAACAGAATTACTACTACTAGTGAACAAGGCACAAATAAAAATTTGCATAGTTATGAACATAACCGACCAGTTAACAATCAGAACCGTTCAACTACGGAACAGTACACATCACCCCCACTCCCAAATTACCCACCACCAATGCGACCGCCACCACCATCTGACCATATTATAGATATCCCGAGGACACAACCTCATGTTCAACAACAATTGTTCATGAAAACAGCCAATAATAGGCCGAACAATCTAAGATTCCCATATGCAGTAACACCGATGAAAAATTCATAAAAATAAAAACAAAAGAAATCACGTCATCACACACACGCTACGAAGATGAAGATAATCAACAATTTTACTACGGCTTTGTAAATGAAAACACACACCTACATATGAAAATGGACTTATATATGAGTAACAAATAATCAAGAATAAGTCTACAAGCAATCGAATTTTATTCACAAATTTGCGAACAGACTCGGAATCTCCGACAACTAACCTTAACACAAGTACAAAAGAACACACCACTTCTAGGATACATCCTTACAGGAGATAGATCGATATTTGTCAAACAAGAAGGAGTTAATGTTATGAAAATGTACAAATGTGCAAAGAAATCATCACCACTTTACGTACCACAAACACGTGAATGTTACGATAAAATACCAATTCTATACAAGAATAGAGTACAATACGTACATCAATTAACACGCCAAACGTACCTTTGGGCAAAAAAGTTACCGTGTTCACATAGTAATTTTGACCAACTCATATCTATAGATACCGAAGGAGCAGCTAGATACAGATTAACACCATACCCAGTTAAAGTAGAAACAGTACTAAACACTATATCACCAGAAAAAATAGTATTAGACAACATGTTTAGTAAAGCAAGTTTAATAGAAAGCGGAATCTATAGTGAGGAACAATTAGTGCAAGAACGAAAAAGAGATTTACTACATGAATACATGAGAGATCGGGAACAACCATGACAAGAAGCACGATCAGCTAATGCACTAAAACTATTAGAACTTGAACAAATATGATTATTACAAACATACAAAAATTATGAACAATCACTAAGATGGCTACGAGATTTGAACATTAACGGATATAACTTCCAAATAGATCAACCAAGTGTTAACTGGAAAGAAATTTTTGACGGCGCATGGCTAAAAGAACAAATTTTAACAATTTTTGGTTGGCCATGGTACATCTTAGAGAAAATGGCTATCATTTATGCTATGATTAGCATGATACTATTCATAACAAACCTTGTTATCAAATTCTATAACGCTTTCGCCATTCATAAAGCAATTGGAAAACAAGCGAGCATAACAGAAATACTATTAACAGGAATCTTTGGAATATTCTCACAAACACTTTCACAGTTAGTAGCTCAATTACAAGAAGAAGATATAGATAACGACAGTGATGATAATAATTCAAATTATGGGAACTTAAATAACAGACCAAGAACACGTAAATCTAACTTTCGTAGACATTCAACGGAAGTAACAACATCAACTCATAATAACAATGAAATACCAACAGAAATTTATGTTGATACAAATTATAAACATTATAACACTACAATTCGTAGAACGGAAAACGGATTACAATTACGAACTTTGGAATCATCGACAAAGATACAGAAACCACCATTACCAGAAAGAAAATATAAACCAGAACCATTTAAAATAGAACAGTTAGAAACAATAAAAGAGAATAAATTACAAACAATACTACCACAACTGATCACACCACCTCCGGCATACCAATGCCTAGGAAACAGTTTATCAGCATCTATCCCTAGTGCACCACAGATCGAAAAACATAATATTTTATTTAACAAACAACCATATGAAACACCAATAACAATTAATCAACCAACACCGTATGAAATTCCGAAACCCTCGTCAACATCTAACGAACAAAAACATCTAATACCTACCTCAAAACTTCTCGATATACAAAACCCTCCACCAATTGATTTTGACCAACTAAAATTAACGGCTAACAAAATGCATAACCGCAGCCATAGCTTAGACATACTCAAAAATGATCAGCCACAGACAAATGAAGTCACATACTTTGACACTCATTCGGCTGATACATACGAAATTTTAGATCAGATTTGAATTAGGGATCAACTAACAATAGTTCTGTATCAAACACCCCCCTTCCATTTTAAATAATAGAACGTTTACTTTATTGAAAACAAAATGCATGAAGACGGCCAGTCAAAAATAACAAAACACTTTACCATATAACAAAGTAACCACTAACGAGTGGGTATATAACTAATAAAAGTAGAAAACAGTTTTTATAACAGTCTTTATACCAATTGAAAATATTATGTTATTCAAAGAAAAATCATCCATGAGTTTTAGCATATGGCTACAAGCATGGATTACGATTCACCATACAAAGTAGATTCACCCTTCAACTACGACGTTGAAGAGGGGGAACTAAGCCCGGGATCCGAACGATCAAGTCCCGGTACAATCAGAGATAATGCCTCGGACTGTGGAACTCAAACAGATGAGCAAATGGGAAGCACTGATGAAACAGTAACAACTATGCGAGTACACTTGGATAACACTCCAGAGAACACCCAAACTCCACAGGAAATAGCGCGTAAAATTCGAAATAAATTTCATCAGTCAAGACAAAATGAGAATAGACGGAATTTACAATCATTTAATAATAACAGAATTACTACTACTAGTGAACAAGGCACAAATACAAATTTGCATAGTTATGAACATAACCGACCAGTTAACAATCAGAACCGTTCAACTACGGAACAGTACACATCACCCCCACTCCCAAATTACCCACCACCAATGCGACCGCCACCACCAACTGACCATATTATAGAAATCCCGAGGACACAACCTCATGTTCAACAACAATTGTTCATGAAAACAGCCAATAATAGGCCGAACAATCTAAGATTCCCATATGCAGTAACACCGAGATCAAATAATAAAAAACCATTTTTCCATCAATCAACAAATGAGCAAACACCAACGGCAACAGTTATGGAAACCATTTGGTTTCAGGACAAAGACCCTAGAGCACTTAATAGCCCACACAGTAGCAATTACAATCCATTATTGTCATATAGAAATTGGGCTAACATGCCATTCGATTCGCGAGAGTATAACTTCTTCATGACACCCTTACACAATCTTAAGGACCGTTTGTCAGAGTACTTCCCACCTCTGCCACCAAAAAACACATACACAGTTAAACGTAGCACAAAAAACATGGGGAGAGACAAACTCCACCAGACACTGTACCCTAAATTAAAATAATTGTACAGCCTAACTGAAAGATTTCTGTACGATTATGATTACGAATTCCAGCTACCGGTAACATGTAACTATGATCTGCTAATAGCGAAAGCCTCTCAAGATCTATCTGCATATAGTATATATGAACATCAAATATTTCAACTAAGTTTCAATTTTCTTCACCCCACGCCAAAAGACGTACAAAATAACAATTACAGAGTACATGAGACTAAACTTATCCATAATCTCATATACTATAAATTTCTACGTGATAAAAACCACAATACTTCAAAAAGCTACATTCAGATAAACGACCAGCTCACATCGCCCTACTTTTTGAATTACGGATATCGTTTGAAATGGGAGTATACTTTGGGCACACTCAGAAATTTTGACCCAAAAAAAAATTATTACGTCTTTCAACCGAAAGATACACCTGAACGGCCTCTAATGGTACCTCTCGAAGCTTTACAACCTTGCGAGGAACACCATGTCTATCACCTCGAAGGTAGCGTAGCAAACCGCGCTTTTACAAACAGAATTAATTTCAACAACGAACGGAAAATACCAGAATTAGAACAAGAGTTATGCAATACAATCAAAGCATCCATTACGGACATCCCAATACATGATATTACGAACTTACTTGCATATTTCTTTTCGAAGGATGACCACTTTGTAAAAGAATATAATCACTATAAAAACGGACAAACCATCCGAAACAGACGGAGAGATTATAACATTCTCAAGACAGTAACAAGTAACAACTTCTAATCGTCTAAATCTACTCCAACAAGTAACAATAAACAACTAGCCATGAAAACTAATCTCTGCATATATGGTTATTTATGTTCATTTTAGATAGTTAGTTATCTTTTTATAACTCAAATAATCTACCCCTTCATCCTAAATGTATTTGTAAAATCCACACTTGATAATCAAATACTTTATAAAACCATTTGATATCCTTATATTGAATAATCGTACATCAGATTAACAATTTGTATTCTTTACATTCATGTACCATTGTACTAATTTTTAGATATCTAATACCTAATAAAATCGAAAAACCAAAAAGAATTTTTATTTTTTCTGAAACCTTAACCTTATTTCTAGATTGTACATGTATGTATGCAAAGAATTTTCCATAGTTAGTTATATGCAATTTTGTAAATAAGTAAATTCCAAAAAATAACTAACAATTGTAATTCACCACGAACTGACGGAAATTAGAACAAATGATAATACACATTATACAGTGTGAACAATATGCAACTGGACAAACAATGAGTAATGCAATAGACATACTCGCTTTACATATAACATGTAATAATACCTTTCAGACCATGAGTCACTCACATGACAATTTAACAGATATAAACTTTAATTTCGTGGACAATCTAGTTAACTACACAACATTGGAACAGAAATACAGGTTTAAAAATAACATAACTTAACGAATTGTTACATGATTTTCCAAACAAACCATCGCAGTGTAAGCAATTCCAACACAGATAAGAACAAAAGTATTTCAACTTCGAAAATTTCACATGTAAAAACATGTAAATAAACCGATAACTAAATGGATGTCAACATGTAATCACTCATTAGAAGAATACAACACTTGTATATATGGAATACACTTCATTAGTTCATTAAGTTTTAGTAACAACTCACAGGTTTACCGTTATCCAGCAACAACTAACATAGTAGTACTCCAAATACCGAAAGAGTCTTTGGATTATTTGGAATGATTGAATATAAGCGCGCAGACAGAGACTTTAAATTAATTTCTGAAGTTAAAGAAATAGAAGTTGATTGAATACGGTAATTGGACATTTTTGGACATATCCGTTACAAACCCATAAGCGAGATCTATAAACCCTTTACAAAATACATAACATAGAGACAAAATGTAGAAGTATAGCAATACAGTTCGTAAGAATTGATTGCATCAGAATAACTTCTGATTTCGCGCAGGAATCGGATTATTAATACATGTTCTTCTTCAGTAACAAAATTTGTACTAATCCAACATAGCCAAACAATCACATGCCACTTCTCGATTGTGTCAACAACTTGTGTTGACAACCTACACAATTACCCTCAATTTTTCCATCGAATTCCATGAAACATATAACATAATATACTTAACACTTAACATATAAGATTTCAATTTTCTTTCCAACCGGAAGGGATACTACGTATAACAGAACAGTGAAACCTAACACAGGTTATAATAGAAAAGAACTTTCTGAACATCTAACAACTAACAACAACAAAATAAACCAATCCAGGTAAGTCAGGTAAGTCACCGGACATCAGGATCGCCTCCAGACATCAACACTGGGCCTAACCGAAAGGATCTTTACCCACTGGATGTGGTAATGGAATAGATACTTTTGTGGTTGTTGATGTTCACTCCTTGCTCTTTGGGCAACCGATGTCTAGGAATCGACTTGCTGACGAACCGATACAAAGCAACACATTCAAAAAAGAAAGAAAATCCTTCAGAGAGAATACAGAGAGATTGACTTATTATATTATACAAGAGACTTTCAAAAAACTCAAAACCCCGGAAAGATGGAGTCAAGTCTGACTTCCAAAAAAGACTATTTGAAAGACTTTATTATTTAAATAAATAAAGACTGAAAATACTCTTCCCTGATTGGATAAAAAGGGAATAAAATCTTTTCCTTTCTTTCCTTTAGATGTCTACCTGTTTTCCCTCTTCTCAGAAGAGAAGGCTATTTAGTCAGTACCAGTTACCTTCCTGATATAATAATAAAGTATATTTCTCTCTCTCTACTCCGCTCTTGTTTTGTATTGAGATATACGTTAGACATTAGCATTGGGGCCCGTGCACTGTCTACTGAAGCTCAGATAGAAGAGTAACAGACTAGAGATATAGAACTTTAGTTAGTCAGGTAAGCCTTAAGAGTACATCTTATTCTTGAGACAACCATATGACAGTTCCAGAAGTGCCCTAATCAAGGTGAGCTCAGAACACGTCTTATATGTACGAAATTTGCAGTGAAAAAACTAACTTTTCACCGCTTATCTTACATATTTTTGCATTTTTTTCTCGACCCGGGTATGTGTGTGTTTGTGTGTGCATGGGTGTGGGTAAGAAAAAATGTAACTGTTGATAAATATAGAATTGTTAGCCTAATTGTTGTAATTGACTTAGGAAGAACAAGACAAGGTAAATCTGGATAAGCAGCGCGCGTAGGGGAATTCAGAGATTCTGTTCAGTGTGTCTGATGCCTTCCCTGGTTCTTTCGGAATATCCCCTGTCGACCATGCAACTTTTTTGCTCTTTTGGGCCTGTTCTAAATAAGTCAGGAATCTAATTCGCTCACTGTCAGAACGGCCTTTCCCAGTTCACCAACTGCAAAAATTATTACTTATTAAAAATAGCAAATTTTTCTCAGTTGTTTACTCAATTCGAATTAAGTTTATTTTTACATCTTGTCTCGGCAACTGTTGATATTGTTATACTATCAGCTCCATGTCGGTTATCGAAGTTGACTAGTTAAATCAGAAGACAAAAGCCGGCTTTTATAATTTTTGCTGAGAATTTTTTTTCTCTCGTAGTTTTGAAAAAAAGTTGACACGGGCCACGGGAAGCGCTTGAGTGAAAATAAAGCGGTACACATTTATATTTCTAATTTCCTGTTTCGTAAACACCCTTTTCATTAATTGAGCAACAGGTTGAAAACTACATTTTATTTCATTTTTTTGTTTCTCATTTCTGTCGTTTCTGACTATCCTTCTCCCGTTTCCAGTTGCGTCTCTGTCTTTTCAGCTCCTTCACGCACTCTATCATCAACACCGTGTAACTAAGACACACCGGCAACATAATTGCTCCATTGATCATTGAGAAAATGAACACTACAATTGTTGCAAAGCCCACTTCTCTGAAAAAGCATCACCTCTTTTCAGAGCCACCGAGCCTCATTCTTAAGAAAATCAGAGTAGTTGAACGTTGTTTTTCGGGTTTCAAAGGTAAGACAGCTTTGGAACGCTCGGTTTAAGGCGCAGGAATTTTTTCGATATTTTCCGTTTGAAACGTAAATTGTCGTTTTTAATACGAATAAGTTGCTTTTTGTTGATAAAACAGTCGAAGTTATGATATCGTTCTATTCGGAGGAGTTTTTAGCCTAATTCATTCCGAATTTTGTTAAAAAAATATTTTACAAGTTCATTTTAGCGATGACAAAACCAATTGAAAAATATGTAGTTGTTTGTTCCAATTATAAAAAGCTAGCAAACAGGGTAGGCATTGATGGGGATTCAGTTAATTGATTGATTCGCTTATAAAAACAGGAATATATGATCATTTTCACATGATTTCCTTGTTTTCGTATGAAAAGACATTGTTCAAGATTTGCAACCGAACATAGCGACAAATTCGTTCGTTAAAAAATTAAAAGATGATAACTAAGAGACAACGTAAGGGTTGTGTTGTTCAATTCAAACTGCAGACGATTTCCTACGTTGTAAACTGACATTTCCTGGAGTAGGGGCTCACAAGTGGTGTCAGAAATTCCGCAAATGCCCAGTGAATCGAAACTTGATACAACTTGATAAGACAAGCATGATTATGACATCTTTTGCAAATTTTGAAATATCCTGCCAAGATCTTGAAATACCAATGCTTAGTGACAAGTCTTGATAAGATCTTGGAAAACCAAGAACATTTCTTGACAGTTCTTGTCAAAGTCTTGACATATATTGATAACACTTTTTTATCATTTCTGATCGCCGCTCGATGCATCCCGTACACAGAAAAGAAACAAAACTCTCTTGTTAACTCAAAAACATAGCCGACAGTTTGCCGGAAAATAGCCGCGGTAGACGCTTGTGGCCTTCCATGAATTGAAACAACTAAAGAAATAAGATAGACAGATCGTCCGGCAGTCCCTTAAAAGACTACTAGACTTTTTGGGTTAGATTCGGACTGTCAATTTTATGGCACATACCGTCTCTAAAGAAAAAACTCTAAAAGATCTTTTTCAAAATTGATATTTGAAATCATGAAGTCTAGACTAAAACTCAAAAAATAGGGCATATAAGTTTGGCTCTAATTAGATGCACAATATTGATCTTCAACTAGTAAATGTTCATAAAATTTAAAGTTTCATAAATGAATTCAGAAGTTATTTTTTTGAGTGAGATAATTCACTAAACAAAAACAATGTCTCGCACACACTTTTTAACTGCAAAGCAGTAGAACTGACTGAAGTCATTGAAAAGGTCAATTTCAAGAGGTCAGGTTGTAAGAATCATTAATGGAGACGACAAATTAAAACATAAACCGACAAAAGTAAGAATTGCTCTTGAACGACAGGCGAGGCAATTTAATTCAGAGTCTGTAGACTAAATCAATTTTTCTTTATAGGTGCAAAAAACCTTCGAACCAACGGGATTCGATCCATTGACTTCCCACTCCACAGCTACCCACACTAACCACTGCGCTATGGGTCACTTGGTTTTTCTGCACTGCAACCGTTTATATACTAGCAACAAGTGACTGCAATAGAGATCACTCAAAAATAATGAACGAAAGCGTAAAAAAGTCACTTGAAACTATTCCGTAATCTATCATTAAACCCTTTATCAAACCCTAGAGGAGGTTTCTTGACACCTAGGGCTAAAAAAATTCAAAAAATGACAAAAATTTTCAAAAACTCTGAAAAAAATTGCAAAGATTATCGTTTTGAGTGTTTTTCTTTGTAGTGCCAAAACATATAGCTCATAAAATGTTTCTAACAGTCAATTTTGTCTCGCAAAAGGACTTCATCAACATTTAAAAACTTCAACCTAAGACTAACAAAAAAATCTTAAAAAACAAAAAATTGCACCATTTTGAGCCCAAAAGCTCCTAAAAATGACCTTTTAACCTTAAATTAAGGCCATCCCAGCAGCTGCACCACTATAAGCACTTGAAGGACTAATAACGCCAACATTGGGCCTCTAATGAAACTTAATGCCCACTGGGTTTTACCTATTTATCCCGTTTTGGAATATTAAAGTCATTGAAAAATGTGTGAACACATCTTAATAAAAAGCACAGCGCACCAATACAATTCAAATTTGAAATGTAAAAAATTTAGGAGCGCTATAATATCCGCCTGGAATTGAGGACGCGGCTTTTAATAATTGCTATGAACTTCGTTCAAGAGCAATTAAAAAATACGAAGTCCCCATTAATGGCCGCTATCGCTTTGCAGCTATTAAAAATAGAAAACTAAATAAAATTAAAGCGGATCAGTGTCGATGTTAAGCCTTAAAAGCATAAAATTTTTCGTAATTGAAAGTGTAACCAAAGTATAGTGAGCACGGGAAGTCTCAAGGTGTTGCAAATTAAAATAACTTCCTTTTTATTCGGCTTCTTATTTTTGGGTTTCAAGCCCATCTCATTCTTCTCTTCGCTAGTAGAGTTAAATTGAAAAAAAAACCTTGAATAACCAACTGCTTCAATCTCCAATCTAAACCTGATCCCTGGCCTTCTGTCGGACACAATTCAGGAACACAATGATATATCAGAGTGTTAGGACGCTTTATGTCAAAATCCTCAAAAGTTTCAACTTCAAACATAATACTTGTTAATTAAAGTTACATTTGCTTACTTGAATTGAAGATTTGTTTTCAGTAAGTCTATTTTCTCTCTTCTCGTTACCTCAAACATATGTAACCAAGTCTTTTTTTCATGATTTTTAGGCTCTATCTGATCCGTATAGACATAAAAGAGCAAAGAAATTGTAATCCAAAGTTCTCAAAAAAATCTCAGAAAAGTTCAAAATGCAAAAGTCTTTCATGTTCATACAAATCTTCACATTTTCATGTTAGATGAGACGTCAAGAACTTGACGACATTTACCCTGTTTTAGTATATTTTCTTATCAAGTTGGATCAAGTTTCGGCTCACTGGTTGCTTTGAATTTTTGAAATCTTTAGGGTTTTCAGGGAGCATTTCTACATAATTCATTTGAAATTTCTTTTCACATGATATGCGAATAACATTATGCAAATGACTGGAACAGAAAAAAAGTAAGAGAAACGCTGGAACAAGTAAGAGAAATTGAGCCCTCCGACGCTCATTTAATTTCTGTGCAAAAATTTGGAGCTGATATTTTTCTCAAATGAATGTCAAAGTTAATTGCGTAAAATAAATGTAGTTAGAGAAATTCCCAGAGGCAATGAATTTAGAGAATTTTCTAAAGATAATGATTGGGTAACATAGATTCTCAGGCGACATTAGGCCGTGAAACTGTCTTTCGAATTTTTGTTCCCAGTTTTTTTTTAGCAATTTATATTTTCACAGTTTCACTTTCAGTTTCTTTTCCAAACTTTTTCAGCTTAATTTGTTATAAAATATAAGGGTTCACATTTCCAGCCAGAAATTTGATTCAAGGGGTGATATTCAAGGGGTGATCAGTTTTTACCTGAAAGACTGGCATTGGGCTGCCAGGAGAATGACAGCCATTCCCAGAGCAGATGACACCGCAGAGTTCAACAGAGGCACACTGAAACCAAGTGAGATCGAGGATATGAAGCCGTCGAGGATATTAGATGGCATATAATGAGATTCAGGTTTGTGAGTTTGGATCAAATTTCGATTGAATTATTGTACATAAAAAATTATCATTCTTATGGCATCTTCCCGGGTCGAGGTGTCAACGCCATTCAACGCAAAATTATGCAAGATAAGCGGTGAATGAGAACAATTTTGTGAGATAAGCAGTGAATGCCGTGAAATTACATAAATCAGGCGGTGAATGCGGTCAAAAAAACCTTTATCGCCTGGTAGCGGTGAAATTACATAACTTCATCGCTGAATTTAGCGGTGAAATTACATAGAATCACCGCTTTGAAAAAAAGTGTCCAAATTATGTAAGATAAGCGGTGAATGCGATGAAATTACAAAAATACACCGCCTAACTTAGTGGTGAACTTACATAAATAAACCGCTTGGAAAAAAGTGTTAATTTTGTTTGAGAAGAGCAGTGATTACGGTAAATTACATAAATTCACCGCTTAAGTTAGTGGTGAAAATACAAACTCACCGCTTAAAAAAGTGTTAAAATTGTGTGAGATCAGCAGTGAATGCGTTGAAATTACACAAATTCACCACCTAACATAGTGGTGAAATCAAATAAATTCAAAGCTCAGAGAACGTTTCGAATTTTCTTTTGTTCAACGATGTTAAGATATATTTAGACGCACGGAAAATTTACCCACGAATCATACATCTTTTTAAAACTTTCTTTAAGCGGTGAATTTATGTAATTTCACCACTAGAGTACGCGGTGAACTTACAAAAAATCACCTCATTTCACCGCTTTTCACCGCTGAAATTTTTAATTTCACCACTAATCTTACAAAAATTCAACGCGCATGTTTTACAAAAAGTAGACTGAATTCGATTTTAATTAAAAACAAAACTGCTAGATTTTAGTGCGAAGTTGCGCAGTGGAAGAAGAAGTGGCTGTCAAGTAGGAGGTGAGAGGTCCGAATCCGAAAGACGGTAACTTGTAGTATGCGGTGAAATGTATAGCATTTTTGTAAGTTCACTGCTTACTCTAGGGGTGGACTTGCATAATTTCGCCGCATTCACCGCACTTTTACAGCAAAATTAGGTAAGAAATTAGCGGTGAAAAAACCAATTTTTCACCACTTATCTTACCTATTTACCAATTTTTTCTCGACTCTTGTTGTGAAAAAAAATATATATAGTTATTCAAAAGGAGCTCAAGTTTCTAACGATGGTATGTATGGTCAATGCGTACCTAATCAATTCCATTGTGTCTTTGAGGATGGCGTCGGATATGGTCTTTTCCCTTCTCAGATCTTCTTCCATTTCTTGATCTCTCTGTTGCTTCGCTGTCTCAGTTTCTTTATCGTAACCGTCTGGAAAAAACTGAGGCGTTCACAGTTTAGTGAGGACTTTATTCTGACAATATTCCTTGAAATAATCCTTTCCCGAAAAGGCCTTTTCATTTTTGCTAGCCCTTCCCAAACAGGTGTTTTTTCATATTTGTTAGATACATTATGTGAGGTTAACAAACTCATTATAAATTTAAAAATATTAATTTTAATTTAAGTTCAAACTCCTTCAAATTGATTCAAAATTCATTCCAAAGAGGTTATCTTATTATGATCCGATTTTCTATCTATCAGTAGTGGATAAAACAAGGGATTCAACCACCAGTAAAATTTGGCCCTTTCTCCTAACGCTATTCGCGCATGTCAAATTGGGCCAAATTTTACTGTTTGTTGAATCCCTTGTTTTATCCACTACTATATATCAGCCCTAAATTCAGTAAAAAAAACAATTAAAATCACAAAATCAAAAAATCAAAGCAAAATTTATATTTCACTCTTTAAGAGTGATTCACTCTTATTCAGAGTGATCCCCAGTAGAAAAGATCGCTCTTTTTCGCTCTTAAAGAGTGATTCCCTCTTTTTTGATATTTTTTTATTTTTTCATACTTTTTATTTCAAATTATCTATACTTTTCAATAAATTTATATTTTCTTTTACTTTTTCTATATTTATTCCATTATTAATAAGAAATGATACAAAATTATAGTATTTACATGAACAACTATCAGTGAAACTGCTCAACGGAGTTGTTTTGCAAACTCGCAGATCCTCAGTTTGGCTAATAACTAAAGGACTTACAGTCTTGCTTTGCCAACTAAGATCAATTGTTTTCTCACCCAGATCAGTGTAACTGCTTCGCAGATTTCTACTAAATCCTCTAGTTAATTCTACATCTGGATGTTGTTTGTTTACACGAGCCCGTATCCCATCGTATCTCACAACAGAAGTACAATATGGACAATTAACTTTAGCTGAAGTACAACTTCTACATGTATACTTACCCTCATCAAAATTATTTAGTGGTTTTATATAATTACACTTATTACAACATCTAGTTAATACTTCTGAGCTTGGGTTAAGGTTAGGGTTAGGGATAAGGTTAGGGTTAGGGTTGGGGATAAGGTTAGGGTTAGGGTTGGGGTTAGGATCTGAGTTAGAGTTATAGTCATAGATAGAACCAGAACCAGAACCACAACCAGAGCTAGAACTGGGGTTAGAACCAGAACCAGGGTGGGAACTAGGGTTAGAACTAGAATTAGAATTAGAACTAGGGTTAGAACTAGAACTAGAATTAGAATTATAATTAGAACTAGAACTAGAACTAGATTCATTTTTTAAAGAACAACCCCATGGAGAAAAATCATTAGCAGAAATACCACTTATTTATATATTACCACACATACATTTATCAGTTTTATCTTTATGACATGATTCATAATGATATTTTAAAACAGCGATGTTTCCATATTTATAGTTACACTCTAAACATTGTAAAAGCATTTTTAATAGATAAAATTATCAGTGAACGAGCTTTGCTCGTGGTTTTGCCAAACTGCTTCGCAGATAATATTAGCTATGTTGTAGAATCGGTGTACAAACTTTGTGGATCAGTGAAACTGCTTCGCAGATAATATTTAGCCATGATTTCAATTAAATCTTTAGTATTATCTTTACATGTGATACACTCTGCTAAATATTTATTTCCTAAAGTATTGAGTGTATTAGTTTTACATCTCTTATCTAAGATCAAATCAAGGTCTAATTCTTTTTTATCTTTAACAAAATTTATAATCTCTTCTCTAAATTTTTCATTATTTATATATAGTTTGTTTAAAAATTTTCCTCCCTTTCTATTCAAAATTCCCATCTCTTCATTGACGAAGTCACAGTTACACTGATCAATATACGAACAAGGTTCGTGGTTTACCAAACTGCTTCCCTGATCAGTATAACTGCTTCCCCGATCTATATATTCCTATTGGATCATTGAACCTGCTTCGCAGATCGAGGAATCGGACTTTGTCCGTGTTTCTCCATCCAACTCTTCTCCATATTCAACATTAACTAATGTCTTTACTCTATTTAACATTGTGCTTGCTCCCATTGCTACAGTTCCAGCATTTCTTGGTATTGTATCAGGATAAAAAAATTAAATATAAATAAACCTGAGCTTATAATTCCAACAAAAGTTGATAAAGTTTTAATACCCTTTCCCAAAATCATTTCTTTAGTTAGAACATCATTCTGTATTTTAATATTATTTAAAGTAAGAAGTTTATTAAAATAAAACTGATAATTATCATGATTAATAACATTTCTATCTGTTGCATTTATCATGAGTGGCTTCATATATGCTATAAGTTTATTTATATCTTCTCTTTCTAATTCATCTTTTAAACTAAGAGCTTTTAAATCAAGGAAACCAACTCTTGAATCATATATCATTGCTTTATTGCTATTAATAATAATAAAATTATTTTCTTTTTTATTATATTTAATTATACCATAACGAAGTTCATCTGACATTCCATCTGTACGATTATAATGGTTACTATTTAACTCATTAATTATTTTATTGAAGTCATACTCGCATTTATATATCTCATTAAAGTTTTTAAATAGATCAGGTCCATTATAAGTTGTTAAGTAAATAGTATCACAACTCATTCTTGCTGTATTAATTATTTGAGCTGGTTTATGACACATTACAATCATTTGAATATTGTAATGTCTACCTTCAGTAAAATAATAACCTATATCCTTATTTAACCTATCACCCATATCATCAAGTACTATTACACAATTTTGAAATTTATGCATATTATTTTTTGTGATCATATTTATATCACATTTATTAAACCCAGTATAAAACTTATTAGACTCAGGATCTATCCAGTCTCTGTCATCTTTATACACTATAACTATGGACCTTTGGTCTTGATCAGACAAACTGCTTCGCAGATCTTGAACTTGATCAGTCAAACTGCTTCGCAGATCTTGAACTTGAACTTGATCTTGAACTTGATCTTGAACTTGATCTTGATCTTGATCTTGAACTTGATCTTGAACTTGATCATGGTCTAAGTATAACTTTAAGTATTGTCTAATAAAATATGTTTTACCCGTTCCAGTTCCAACATAAACAATAGTATGTAGTGGTGACTTTTCATATTCAAATCTAACTAGACTCCTATTCATAAATCCACCAAAGTTTTCTTCTAGTTTTGTGTATTTACTCGGTCTTGAGTCATATACTATATAACAAATTCCAATTACTAAAATAAAAATGAAAACTGCACTACTTGTCTCCACTTTATATAATAAAAATAGATTTGATTTAGATTTAGATTTAGACTTAGACTTAGACTTAGATTTGATAAATTTATTATATAAAAATGCTCATCCTAACTTTTGAGGAATTCAATAATTAATTTAATATTGATAATAATGCTATGAGTGATATCAGAATAAAGGATATAGGAAAAGATATAAGTCTAACACCAATTGAAATTGTAATGAGAGATCAAACTCCAGATAGTATCAGGGATCCTAACTTCAACATTATTGTAAATCTACATCCAACTGAAGGTAAACATTGGGCTTTAGTTATAAGAAGAGAAGATACGCGAAGTGGTTCCACCGAAGGTCCTGTGTATTACTTTGATAGTTTTGGTGTAGAGACCCCACCATTATTCCTAGAAGAATATGTTGATCTAGGCTCTAATGAGAGAATACAACAAAATGATGAATCTTATTGTGGGGCTTTTTGTTTATATATGATCTATCTTATTGATAGAGAATTTAGAATTAAAAGTGCAATGAATATTCTAGTTAATCAATGTAAATATCCAGGAATATATAATGAGTGTTTTTGTTTGAATTGTAGTAGAGGTGGTGATAAAGATAAGGATAAGGATAATGATAATAATCTACGAAGTAGCTTTGCTAATAATGTTAATGATAATCAGGGAACCTGCTTCGCAGATGATCTACGAAGTAGCTTTGCTAATAATGTTAATGATAATGTTAATCCTAATGTTAATGATCTACGAAGTAGCTTTGCTAATAATGATAATGATAATGATAATGATAATGATAATGATAATGATAATGATAATGATAATGATAATGATAATGATAATGATAATGATAATGATAATGATAATGATAATGATAATAATAATGATAATGATAATGATAATGATAACGATAATGATAATGATAATGATAATGATAACGATGATAATTTTATATATCTATTTGATGAAAAAAATCAAAGGAGTAAATATAATAATAATAGCAAAAGTAATAGTCCTACTAACAGTATCCGCGAACAGACTCCGTCTGTGGTAAACCAAGCGGTTCAACAGAGTTGTTTGGTTAACCACGAGGGAAGCTCGTTTCCAAATTCACCAATCTCTGTTAATATAAATGATGATCTATATTCATGGCTAAATGATGATGATATAATTACTGAAGCCACATTCCCAGATAACTTTAGATGTATAATATCTGGTCCTAGTGAATGTGGTAAGACATTCTTATTAAAAAACTAATTCTAGCTAGTATATACTTTGATAAGCTATACATCATTGGACCCACTGGTGATCAGTACCATGGTATAGAAAGAATAAACCCCAAAGCAGATGTTGAATTTATTAAAGATATAAAAGATTTACCATCTCCCGATAAACTACCCAAAGACATAAAGAAACTAATGATATTCGATGATGTTAGAGCCAAAGAACCAGTTTTTAATGAATACTTTTGTAGAGGTAGACATAATAACTGTAATATGATATATCTTAATCAAAACTTGTTCTCTCTGGATAGGCAGAGTGTTAGAGAGAATTGTAATCTATTTATTTCATTTGAACAGAGAGGTAAAGTCTTAGCATCGATATATCAAGATTTCTTTCATAATGTTGAACTTAGTTATCATGATTTTGCTAATATATGTAATAAGGTATGGAAAGAGCCTTATAATTATATTGTCATTGATATAACTAAAAATAAAAATATTAATGGTAAACTAAGAATTAATTGGGATCGGAGAGTTTTGTAGTTTAGTTTAAGTATCAGGGAACCTGCTTCGCAGATAAGTCTAAGTCTAAGAAAAAGTATAAGTCTAAATCAAATGTAAAGTAAAACTTAACACATCGCCATTAAAGTCTATAGATCTTCCATGCTCATCTTTAATATGAAATTCTATATATTCTATTCTATCATTAGTTACATTTTGATACAAGATATTAGTTGGTATAATATTTATCAAGTAACCTGGTGGTTCAATCAGATTAAAACATATAGTATGTCTGTATCTTTAGCTCCAGATATCACATTACAATGATTGTTAATAGTACTAAAACCCATAATATCAATTATTTTCTGAGATTTATATCTACCTTTTTTATAAATTATTTTTCTAAATCCTAGTAATGAGGCTAGTGAGTTTTCTATATCAAAGCTGAGTGCTCCTTGTTTTATTTCCATTAAACATTTCATCGTATTCTTATCGGGTTCTATTATAACATTACCATCAGTTTCTTCTTTTATTATTTCTGCTATATCAGTTAACTCATATGCTCCCGGTGTAATAGTTGAATATAGCAATGGGATTCCTTTATTATTATGATTAAGTATAGATGTAATGTTTGGGCTTGAGGTAGAGATAGTGTTAAGGTTAGGGTCAGAGCTAAGAGCCCGAGGTAAAGCTTCATCATCTTCTATAACAGTACTAGCATATAAGAATTGATTGTTTCTCCTATTCACATTAAACGCCGAATTATAAACAGATAATCTAATTAAACCTAATTTTGTTGTATTAAGTATAAGTTCACTAAAGTTAAACTTTTCTGTTGGTTTTATCATTCTAAAGTTAAGTGTATGCTCTTCTTTAGTTTTAGTTAAAGCTTCGTGTATATTTTGTAGTTCATATAAAATAAAGTTGTCTGTCATTTTTTATCTAATAAAAATGGATTTTAATTTGGATACAACTTATGGTTATAATAATGATATACATAAAAGTAAGATTATAAAATATAAACCTAATAATCTAGCAACAATGAATACGATTAGTACCAATATTAATATCATACTCAATAGAGAAGAGAATCACTTAAATATACATGATTCATATCTAGAGATAGAGTTTGTTGTATCAGATGATGCTGGTGGTGTATTTGCTAATGATGCTAATATTAGATTAGTTAATTATGATATGATGGCATTGTTTAGTTCAATTAAGCTTGAAACTAGTGGTGGAAGGACTATTGAATATATAGATCATTGTCATCCTAATCTATTGATGTATAAGTTATTAACTAGTACTGGTAATGAATATGAGAGTGGTTTTGTTAGAAATCAGGGCAATAGAGATAGTCAACTTAAAGGTGACCATATTGCTGCACAACGAGGACATATGTATATGATGGTTAAGATGAGTGATCTATTTGGTTTCGTAAATGATTTAGAAAAGATTATATATGGTTTAGGATTTAATTTATTATTAAAAAGAAATAATAATGATAGAGCTCTATATAGAGTTAATGCTAATCCTGGAGCAGTTGCCAATGATGGTAATATAGAAATTAGAGATATATCATGGTGTGTACCTAGTATTGATCCTAGTAATGATAATAGAATTATTGTACAAACGGGTTTAAGTAAAAGGAATAATGTACACTTTAGCTATTATGAAAGGAAGATATTTTATAAGAATGTGCCCAATGCTACTAGTTTCTTTTTTGATCTTGGTATGGAAAGTGGTATGGAAAGACCGCAATATATAATAGTTGGTTTTGAAAATAATAATGTTAATGAACAAACTCATGATGCAAGTACATTTGATGTAATGAATGTTACTGAATGTTATTGTAAGATTGGTAGTGAGGTTTATCCCGAGGCTAGAATGAATATTAATTATCGAACCAATAATTATAATGAAGCTTTTAAAGAGATTGTTAGCTTTTATAAAGATTATAATGGGCTACCACATAATATAAAACCATATATAAATCATAGAACATTCACAAGTAATTATAGAATATAGGTATTCGATACTAGATATCAAAGGGATCATATAGGTCCACAACCAATACAACTTAATTATAAATTCAGTGCTGCAGTTGCAGATGTTATATGTCATGCATTAGTATTAACTAGAAAGGTTATTAGTGTTAATAGTGATGGTAATAAGATGGTTGATATAATATCATAGATATAGTTTAAGTCATAGATATAATTTAAGTCATAGATATAATTTAAGTCATAGATATAACTCTAGCGATAATTATAATTTTAGATATAACTCTAGCGATAATTATAATTTTAGATATAACTCTAGCGATAATTTATAATTATAGTATAATATAGTTATTGTTATAATTATATAAGTAACCATATACTTATACTTATACTTATAGCTAGTCAACTCTAATTGTCACTCTTGTTAATACCTAACTATTTCTTATTAGTATTAACAAAACCTTTAGCCTAAATAATGTCTAATTTCTTTTTATTCTCTAGAGCCAAGCCTCTAGCTTCAAGCTTAATCTTAGCCTTGCGCCTAACCTTAGCCTTGGGTTTAATAACAACAAAAGGATTATACTTTTTAACTTCCATTATTTTTTATATATAGAAATGAGTCTGTTAAATAAGTTCAAAACTAATTCATATTGTGTTGGAGGTAGACATTATAATGGTACTGTTAATATAAGAGGAGCTATTACTTCAAAAGGTACTAAAATGTTAAAAGGTAATTGTGTTTTATGTAGAAGGAATAAATCAATGACAGTATCTGATGCAACAATAGAAGCAGAAGGACTTAAAGATTTCTTTAAAAGTGTTGGTAAAGCTACGGTTAATTTTGGAAAGAAATTTGCTAATAATCCAGTAAGAGCATTAGAAATAGTAAGTAAAATAGGAAGTGCAGCTGCATCTAGAAACCCTAAAGCAGCTCTAGCAGCTACACCTGATTTACTTAAATTTACAACTACTGGTGAAGGTATAAAAATAGTACAAAAAGGAAGAGGGTTATACTTAGGTACAAAGAAAAGATAATTATTTGATTATAATTATGATTATGATTATGATTATATCCATGATTATATCCATGATTATATTATGTTTATGATTATGATTATAGCTATGATTATGATTATATATTTATCGACTAATATTATTATTACTAAAAACATTGTTATTACTAAGCACTAATATCTTTAATCTAAAAAAATACTCAGCTTGTTTTTCTTGTTCTTCTTATAATCCTCATATAACTTAACAAATTCATTATACTCATCATTATCTATTTTATTATCATTCATTGATTTAGTATATAGTCTATTAAACCTATCACTAAACTGTTTACTTAAAATATACATTTGTGAGTACTTTATAATTTTATTTCCAATTTTAGTATTAATTGTTTTTGATAATGAACCACAAACAGTTGCTGTAGCAAAAGCTGTTGGTATAGAATAAGGTAATCCTATACCTGTTAATGCAACTGATGTTGATTTTGCAGTTGTTGCTATAGATGATAATACTATTTCTGTTATCTCAGCTACGTTAATATAATTCTTATATCTACTTAATTTCTTATTATAGTTATTAGTTTCAGTTTCATAATAATTTCTAATATCTTTTATAATGTTAATATTGTTGTTAAATTTATTATTAGCTTGAATCTTTTCGTTTATGTATTGTTCATTAACAGTTGACAAGTTGGGATATAGTAATCTCTCACTCGGTGCTGTTGGATTGGTCATTGCTTTGCTTATTTTCATTAGTAAAAATTCTTTCTATTTCTTTCATTATATCTTCTTGATTAAAAGTATAATGCATCTCAAGTCTGTCTTTCTCTTTATTATCAAGTAACTTACTTTGTAAAAGTATAGCAATTATATATTGTACTATAACACCTCTAAGAGATTTATTGTATTCTTTCATTTCTCTCAGACCGTTAGTAAACATTTTATCTAAGTGTATGTTAGTTATATTCTGATTAAATTTATTATTATCAAATTCTTGCTTTAATTGATTATATTTAGAGAGAGTATCTGCAGCAACTTTATTACAAAACTTAACAGTATCTCTGACTTCATTTGTTGATTCAATAAACTCATTAATTAGTTCTTCATTAACTTGTGTTGCATTTAGTTGTAATGTTTTAGTTGTAACTTTATCAAAGTCACCCTTTCTTAGTTCAGTTATATTTTTACTTAAAGTGTCTATTTTATTAGAAGAGGATAATAAGTTATTGTCACAATACTCTTTATTAGCAACATCTTTTTCATCTATCGGAGGATGTACATTTGTAATTTTATAGGTATCCTTCATATCAATATTATCATTATCTTCTAGGAATAACCCGCGAGCCTTACTTAGTGTTAAGTTGTTTCCATTCCCTATATGACGTTTCGCTTGGTTAAATCTATTTCTTGTCATAATTTATATTAAGAAATATATTTAATGATTCCAAAACCTTATTATTAGATTCAAAATCAAACTCGGATTTCAATAGTTCCTGTTCATAATGTTCGCCTTCTATTATCTCTCCATTAATATCTTCTATTTTATATGTTGGTGGATGTGTTTTTAGAACTTCATTCACTTTAAACAATTCTCTATTCCAATTAGAAGTGAAACCTTTAGAGAAGATATTACGTTTATCTGCATTTCTAACATAATCACCAACTTTAAATTTTGGTGTTGCTTTGGTAGAATTAACATAGTATTTATCTTTATCAGGATTATTAGAAGCGTCAACTGGTGTCATATTAATTGTTGAGTGAATCTTATTGTTATATGTTACAACAGCATCATTTAATATATTTACCCAATTACCATCGCCATTGATGAAGATAGGTTTATTTATTATGTGTAATAAAGTGCTATTAAATCTCTATATGAATACAGCCTTTAAATCACTATAAGTAGAATATAGTTTTGTTTCATATTCTTTAAGTAAAGATTTAAATGTTTTATTTTAAAACTCACTACCTCTATCTACCCATAACTTTTCTGGTTTTCTAGGTTCACAGCCACCCTGTGGATGTTCACTTAATACTATTTCAAAACCATTAGTTACAGATAAAATCAGATTTATTCTTTAATGGAATAGCCCATGCATATTTTGTGAATATATCTATAACTGTTAATATAAACTTATAATTATTATTGTATTTACTTAGAGATGACTTATCAACTAAATCAGCTGACCATGTTTCATCTTTATATAATGGAATTATTCTTTCTCTTCTAAACTTTGTTATTTGAGGACTGAATACTTCCTTAGCTAGTTGTTGTTGTTGTTTTTGTTGTTGTTTTTCTATCATTATTCATTTACCATAGTTAAAAATAAAATTATCTAATTGTTCTTGATTATTAATACTCATAGTTAATAGTTGCCTAGATATATCTAGCATTTCATCATATAATCCATCATGACCAGCTTTTGTTTCTAGTATTAATAATTCTAATCTTTCTATTAAACTATTTGGGCCTATGCTATTTAAACCACTAGCTTCAATCTGCGGATCGGTGTATGGACCTTCGGTCTTGGTTTCCCAACCGCTTCGCGGATCAGTCTCATAATCAGTCTCATAATCGGTTTCTTCTTCTATTATCCTTTGTTCATAATCACTAGTATCATGACGATATATTTCATTTTCATTAGAGGTTGGTAATAATATGACATGAGAAGTGGGTTCACCGATACCAGCAAACATTCTTCTTATAAGTTTTGATCTATTACTTTTAGTATCTCCTCTTTGTTTATAACCAATATCCCTTAGAAATTGTTTTATTTTGTTTTCATCGCCTTTTATATCTCTTTCGGTTACATCTTTATTAGTAAAAAATATAACAAAACCTTTAGAAAAATCATATACTTTACTTTTCATTTTAATACCATCAGGGACTAAAGATACATCCACACCATCTATTTTGAATTTGTTTGAATTTGGATCAACTGATATTAATTCGAATTGTTTATTTGTTTGCTTACTCATTAGTAATAAAATCTCAAACATTTCATTATCTATAGTAAATGTTTTACCTCTATCATATTTTAATTTTACGGGTGATGCCAGATTGGTTTGTTCAAGAAAGCTACTTTGTCTTCGTCTTTGTCTTTGGTGCTCAATACTCTTTAAAGCATAAGTATTACCCTTGAGTGCTGATAATGTTTTATTTTGAAGAGCTTGCATTGCTTCACCTTGAGCCTGCCATGCTTCACTGTTTTCATTTAATGTTTTAGTTAAAGGATCAAATAACTCTTCTATTTCTCCATAATATTCTTGTTGTTTTAATTTGTCTTCTAATCTATTTCTTCTGTTTTGTTTTTCTAGATGTTGTTTAAATTTATAAGTGTTTCTAGTTTAGTCATTTTTTTATATAAAAATATTATACTAAGTATGAATTAGATCTATTATTATAATTAAAATAACTAATTATAATCAGTGAAAGGGACGAAGTCCTTGATACTTCAACTGCTTCGCAGATAACTCATTATATAATCTAATAGCTGCTTCTACTAATTTTCTATTGCTATCTATAGTTAATTCTTTAATATCATTAATCATGGAACCTGCTTCGCAGATCAGTTTATCTACATCCTTATTAGCAAAGCTACTTCGTAGATCCTTATCCTTATATAGTTTCTTAATCGGTGCAGCTGCTTGGTTTTCCACGAGCTCTACTCGTTGGTTTACCACAGACGGAGTCTGTTCTCGGATCATATTCACTAAGTCCCTTTTAAATAAATACAAGTTCTCATCATGTGGATAACTTTTTATATTGTTTACATAAAACCTTTTATCATCAAATATATTTAAACTGATCTTACTTGTTTTTGTTGCTGGCATGTTATCGCCAACTTTTTATATTCTACATTCATCTACTGTTCTCTGTGTATTATTCATTAATGCATCATAATAATCTATGTGCCTAGCATTATTTTGCTTCTTTATTCCTTTTTCTTTAGTGTTTTTAGGATAATTTTTGAAGCTATATGTTTTGGGGGACAATGCTATAAATTCCTCAATAATCCTACTTCCCAGCTCGTGCTTAAACTTGCCGAAGACTTTATTAATAGTTTTTATAGGTATGTCTAGATTACCTAAGTCCATATGCTCATCACTAACTTTACCTTCACTATAACTTAATAGGAAACTGTCCGTATCCATATAGTGAAGTGTCAGATCTTTGAGGGATGGTTGTAGAATATTATAGAATACATCATACATGTGTAATTTACCTAATTCTAAGATAGTAACACCTACATATACTGGAGAATCATATTCTATTTTTTTCTTTATATATTCTATTTGGCTCTAATCTCTATACCTTGTTATATTCTTAAATGTTGGTTTACTTACACTTTTCATTATCTTTTCTTCATCATGCAAGAACTTGCTTTGAAAGAAGTGTAGAGGATTCATGCACATTCTTCCATATAATGAGTTATTCATTAATTTCCTTACATCCTTTTCTGCTTCAGTTTTAGCTGTTGCTCTTTTATTTGTATTGTTTTGAATATAATCGCTACATATATAATCTTGTTTAAATTTAATTACTCTATGTATTTTTGTTACTTTTACTCCCATCTTAACATAGAATTTTAACATCCTATAATGAATCATATATTCTGTTTTGTTGTTTTGGTCTAAGATTAATTTCTCTGATCTGTGAAGCTGTTTCCCTGATCTTGCTTTACTTATCTCTCTTTCTTGATATCCCAATTCATTATTATTTATCTTTCTTTTATTAGGCATTAGTGCTAACTGTTCTGTTCTCTCTTTACATTCATTAGTATAATCAATATCACAAACAATATAGTAACCATGATCACTATCATCTGGAGTATTCAATATTACATCTAGAGTAGTAGAAGTAATAAACTCAAAATTCTTATAAGGTAACTTTTGCATCATTGCATAACCATATAGGTTGTTTGCGTCTATGTACCATATATTTCTATTAATAATTTTATCATTAGTATCTGCGAAGCAGGTTCCCTGATTAGTATTATTATTAGTACTAGTATTAGTATTAGTATTAGTATTAGTATTAGTATTAGTATTAGTATTAGTATTAGTATTAGTATTAGTATTAGTATTAGTATTAGTATTAGTATTAGTATTAGTATTAGTATTAGTATTAGTATTAGTATTAGTATTAGTATTAGTATTAGTATTAGTATTAGTATTAGTATTAGTATTAGTATTAGTATTAGTATTAGTTTTAGTATTAGTATTAGTATTAGTATTAGTATTAGTATTATCATTAATATTAGCATTAGTATTAGTATTACTATCTGCGAAGCAGGTTCCCTGATTATTTATATATCTATCTCCCATTATTCCACATATGACACCTCTCTTTGCTCCCACAAAATCATCTAGCATTTGTTTATCTTGTAATGTATCTAATGTTACACCGCTTGACATTAACCAACAATCAAAACTATAACCTGGGAGACTTAAATAGTGTAGGGGGTTGAGCTTGAATTCTTTCATGCTTAGTTTAACATATTCATTCATGCAATAGTTTAATATTTCCACATCATTTTGTTAATACTCTATAGTTAGATCTTTACCAGTTTTATTACTGTTTTCATTATTAAAGTTATCTACTTCTTCTTGTGTTGGTAATTTATTATGTAGAGAGGATTTAAAGGCTTCTATTTTTAGATTACATATAACTTCTTGGTAATCATCCAAACCAAAGTATTTATATGGATATAATGTTTTAGTTTTACATCCGTACATCTTTGCCATTTGATCTAGAGGCATAGCTAAGAAGTTATAACTGTCTTAGAATTTGAGACAACCAATGCTAAGAATCTTAGATTTACCAGCAGCTAGTGGTATGTTATCCACTTGTCTTTTATCATTATTCTGTTTAAAGAGTTCACTGTATAGTAGGTTGAAGTCATAGCCAGAGCCATTATGGAATATCACTGGAATGAAGTTTTGTTGTTTGTATCTTAGATTACATATTTTACATGCTGGTCCTCTATATTTACCAGTTTCATGACAATGATCTCTTATTTTATTAATACATGTTTTACTGCAGATATGACAGGTGTTATTAGTTTCATGATATAAACTATCTTCTTCTGTGATTACCATCTTTTCATTATGTTTGAAATTATTCTCAGTTTCTATTTCTGACAGATCTCTAGCAAATCTTTTGATGCAGCCTAGACCGAAGTAGTGCTTGAAGTAACCTTGCCAGGTGTAACCCACAGCTATTGGAATATGTTCAGCTATTACATATTTTAAATCATTAGTTGAGACTTCAACAATGCCACATTCTATATCGGCAGTTATAATATTTTTTATATTCTGACGTTTGTGTTCATTTACAAAAGTAATATGTTTTTTCTTAGGAAAAACAATCTCTGGTTTGAATGAGTTGTTGCATTCGTGTTTATCATATTTAATTTGTGAGTTAAACCAATAGGTACACCTATCGCAATAATAATAATTTATGTTTTTTTTATTTGGTCGTTCTAACAGGGTTTCTATATTTTTTATTAGGGCACAGTGTTCTATTTGACCATTACTCCAAACTAGTATTCTTACATCTTTTCTATCTTTATTAAAATCATCCACTTGTTTAAACAATTCTATTTTACCATTACCACAAGGTGTGTATACCCAAATATTAGCATTATACAATTTTTGTATTCTTATTATATAAGCAAAATCATCTTCATGTTGTTGTCTTGGTTCAATTAGTTTATCTACATATTTACTTTCTCGAGTTGCATGGTGTGGGGCGGGATGTAGCCAAGCAGTTATAGTTAGTTGTAGGCAATTGTATTTATAAGTACAAATATTTAATATCGATTTAGAGTTTTTGAGATCTGGAGGTAAATCTATATAACTACCAATAGATGCTTTAGTTGGTTGAATGTTTAACTGAATACTTCTTATTCCAAGAAACTCAAAATCATAACCATAACCTTCATATATTTCCTTTTCGAAATCTAGCCACCGATTGAAGTCACCATATTCATATATTGCATTATTATTAATATAATCAGTATTGAAAAATATTTTAGTAGTTTTAACTTCTTCTTTGCTTCTCTTCTTATAATCACATTCAACCGTGATCTTATTGTTAAAACTCTTAACTTTTCTGAACTGGTAACATTTTCTAATTTCTTCTAAAGAGTAATTAATTGTTTCATCTATATCTTCAATGTAATTCCCACCTTTATCAGTAATATAAAATTCTCTCATGTTCTGACTTGAGTATATATCGAAGTCTTCTGTGTTTTCTAGATACATGCGATTGTGACTATATGAATGAGTAGTTAGAGCTACTTTACTTCTAAATTCTTCATGACTTTCTTTACATTCATACTTAATTCTGGTGTGGATATCCTCTTCAGTTTTAGTTTTAGGTTTGGTGGCTGGTTTAGTTTTAATAATATAATCATCTTCATCCAAATTATACACCCTCTCCGAGATTTCCTCTTCAGACTCAAACATTTTCTCCAATAGCTCCTGATGTTTGAGATCGTATGATTGATGCCTGTATAAAGCCTTCTTTGATTCAAAGGATAGATTACAGACATCGCAGAAGTTTATGACACTAGTATTAGTTGATTGAGACATGATGTATTTTTTTAGGGAAATAATCAAAAAATAATATTTCGAAAAATGAAAATGAAATGCAAAAAGTGTATTAAAAAACCATGGAAAGAATGTTGTAATAATTGTAACGAATTAGAATATTCTTGTTATGTTTGTAAAAATATGGTTAAAGTGAAAGATTATATAGAACAATTGGGATATCATTATTCTGATCCTGATCAATATCTAACATGTAGTATGTGTAACGTTTATAAACATACATCATTATATAGATTTAGAAATAGTAAATGTAGACTATGTATTTATCTTCATAGATATAGATATGGTCACACTAGAAATCAATTCAGAGAGCATGTTTATAAGTATAATATTCAAGAAGACATAGAAAAACACTAATCACTGTGTTTCCACCGATCTCAGTGTTTTTGACTGTATACCCATCACAGTGTGTCCCATATACAGTCTCACAGCAGGGATCATCCTTTTTAAGAACTGTGAATTTCGTTTTTTATCTCACTTAGTTTTATAGTATTTCATCAAAGTCGGGGGACGTTCGCTGGAGTTAGTGAGGAAGGAACCCCAAACCTTCCGTTTGCTAAAGCAACTTAACTAGACTCGATGATTTAACCACTACATCAAGTGAGACAGAAAGTTTTATTTTTAAATTGATTAAATATTGATTAGGGGATATATGAAAATTTTTATTATTTTAATATTTCTTTCAATTTTTGTTCAAGTTTTTTCGCAAGTTGGTTTTTATGTGCTTTTTACACGGTCTCATCTGCGAAGCAGTTTCACTGATTAGTTTTATACTAGTATCTGGGGACGACCACCGGAGTCGGTGGGGATAGAACCCGAACTATCCGTCTGATAATGGTTAATTACCAGCTTAACTCTGTACTAGTGGCTTGCACTAAGTGAGACAAGAAATGATAGATTTAAAATATAAAAGAAGTGAACATAGAGCTAATATATAGTAGTGGATAAAACAAGGGATTCAACAAACAGTAAAATTTGGCCCGATTCGACATGCGCGATTAGCGTTAGGAGAAAGGGACAAATTTTACTGGTGGTTGAATCCCTTGTTTTATCCACTACTTCTATCTATCTGGAAAAAACATCTATCTAGACTAAAATAAGGCGGCTAAAAGTGAGGGAATTTTTAAAAATAGTGTGTGTTTGTGTGTGTGTGTGTGTGTGTGTGTGTGTGTGTGTGTGTGTGTGTGTGTGTATGTGTGTTACGGTGTGTGCGGGGGGGGGACCGATAAAAAGTGCAAGGGGTGGTCTATAACCTCCCTCAGTCCATGAATATCTGCCTGCCTTCTCAAGCATTTATGAACAGCTTCTGTGAACAGTATACCTAGAGCCTACTAAGCTCTAAGCGCTGCTCAGACTTTTAATGACCTCACATTTTAATAGTTTCTACTGCCTTTGAAGAGACGGTCAACCTAAATCAATCAAGCGTGCAAAAGTATCCCAGGTAAGCAGTCAAAAATGGCCAAGTAAAAATTTTGCGTAGAAAAAGACACACACACACACATACACACACACACACACACACGACTACCACAAATTCTTCATTCTTCGTTCAAGACCAATTAAATGTGAAAATAACTATACCGGGTACCTGTTCAACCATAAAACGGTCCATATGTGGTCCATGAAAGCTACAAAAGTTTCGTTTATTATCTCACTGTGTTTAGTTAGCTACCATAAATGGTCCGTTTATGGTAAGCTTCCGTAAAAAACTCTGAACCTGTTTCAGCTATATTATAGACATAAACGGTATTTTTTATGGCTTTGATTGACCGTTCAACGGCTATAAAGATAACATATTTCGTGTGTTTTATGTTACGTAAAGAACCATTTCTGGTCTGCTTTATAAGTAGAGGCGGCAAATTGTCGCAAAATAGCCGCTGTTGACGCACATTGGGATTGAAACAGAAAAAGAAAAAAAATTAAGAGATTGAAAATGACAGAAATTGACAGAAAGTGTCTAATAAGTGTTCTTTTTTGGTATGCAAAATCTGCATATTCGGTTAGATTCTAAAATTACACTTAATTCAACTTCTAAACTGAAAGCTATTAAGCAATATTCTAATGCCAGCTAGCAAACGCTTTATTGAAATTTAATAACCTAATGCATTATGACTTAATGACCGGGCTATATCTGTTTATCCCGTTTCTACTGATTTTTGTCGTTTGAATTTGACTGTATTCAATGCATTTCGCGATTCAATACGTGAAAAAAATATAAAATCCATTCGGTTGAAACAGTGAGTGAAGTAAGTCACAAGTCAGGCGTGATAATCGTGACTTAGGTAAAATGAAAATCGTGATCAAAAGGTAAAGCCAATTAAAAAACATAGCAGGACAAGTCCTGACGTACAATTCGAGGCATTTTCATTGACTAAACAGAAAACTAGACCTCGAACGGACTATGAATGGATTGGGAAAACCATCTAGAAAAAATCCAAATGAAAAAATTGTAAAACAGTAAAAATCAAAGTCAACTTGCTGTATGTGAACAAAAAACAACTAGCGAGAAAGCGAACACCGTTTTCTCACTCTACTTTAAAATTAGAGTGAAAAAATTTTACACTGCAAAACCACTTGCTTTTTCGCTCCACTTCCTGTTTCGGCGTGACCAAAATCACCATTTCAATTTGACTTTAAAAATCATGAAAATGTGTGAACAGATCTTTAAAAAAAGAGAGCGCCGCAATACAATTAAAGTTTTTTGAATTGTACAAAAAGGAGAGCGCCTAAATTATAGCCCGTGAGAGGCTGACGGAGGCTATTAATATGTAAGGAACAATAAAAGTGGTGCAATTCAAATTTTTGGACGCCCTCTTGAGAAAACTACAACTTCGTCTGCTAATTCCTTTTTATTAGAATCAACATTTAGGGTCAGTAAGATACAATAGAAGTGAAATACCGTAAAAGTGAATTATTTCGACATTTCATGAGCCGGAACAATTTCGAGAAACTGGAGATTGACCTTTGGACTATTTATCAACCAAATTCTAATTCTTTCTTAACCATTGAATGCTTAGCACTTTTCCATAAAATCCATATATGGCGTTTTATGAATGGTAAGTTTCTATTACGGTTGTCAACCTCGGAGTTGAGAAGTTGGGCGACCGGTATTGGGTGTGAAAAGACCATGACTCTCTCTTTGAAAATTTACAGGGGAAGCAAAGTGACTAGGGATGACTAGGGAAGCAAAGTTTACGATCAAACTTTGGCGAATTTAATTGATTCATTCACAGACCAAGACACTACTGCCGCTTTCAACTTAATTTGTTCATGACCAGTTTAGCCTGGTGACATTTGCTTGTAGGGGAGTAACATACATCCATTAAGTGCTCTCCTTCGGTCCCTTTCCTCCTCCTTCTCCCTTTTAACCCTGTCCTCATGGTCTCGCCATGCAATATAGAAAGCGTGTCCCCCATGCGCAGTATAGTCAATACACATCCCAGTGGCAACCAAACACACCTGAAAGAACAAATAATTGACTTTCCAAAAGAGTATATTCATTTTATAGCAATCAGGACATAATTGCCTACCGTCGGACGAATTGCTCTCATCGACAGGCGAGAGGTTGGCTTTTGTTTTTGGCCGTAGCCAGCTTGGACTTACGGAGGCTAGCATTAGTCGTGTACATTAGAGGTTGCCTGATTCGAGCTTTTTCGATGTTCAAACCTACATTCTGACAGTCAAAGTATTAAATTGCAGTATTAAAAGGTTTGAAGTTAATGTGTTTGGAAAAGGATTTCTGTTGAATTTGGAAAGAAAAAGAAACAGGTTCACGCAAGCTCTGTTGAGTAAATTCAAAACATAGCTGGCAAAGTGATGAAAAATAGACGCCGTTGAAACCACCGCCCAAAAAAATGACTACAACCTAAATTTTGTTAGTGCCAAATAGCGTTCTAATTGGGGGTTCTGAATTGAATCGATAAATATGGTTAATTTCACCTTTAAATCGGAAAACTAGGAGCGTAATATTAAAATTAATAAGCAGTGAAGTATAAAAAAACTTTCTTAAGCTAATCCGCAAGAAAAACTGACGACAGCTGAATTCTTTCGAAGTGACAAAAAATGTTCTATTGTGGTCCGCAGTTTCAGTAGATTCGATAAGCAAATTTTAGAGTTTTACTAAATGCGGAATAATAGAACCAATTAACAGTAGACTCTTCGATAAATTAATGCACTGTCCTTAAACATTAGGTCTTGGTGCCCAGGCGTTATGGAAAGTCAGAACTACGTGAATGTGTTGACTTATGTTAATCGAATAAAAGGTAAGAAAGGGAATCATGAAAGTAGCAGGAAAGACCTGAATAGCTATCCAAGGAATTGCGTTATCTCATCTGAAGACGCGTTTAAACATAAACCATTTTTCTAGCGACATCTTGTACCGATTATCGATAATAACTCATAGTAAAGATTGACTCCACTTTCTTAGAATGCATTCCAACCTCAAAGAAGCCAATGAGATACACAGTGAAAAGTGAATAAAAGTAAAGTGAAGTTTATAAGTACTGCCAAAGTAACAAAAACCCTAACTTTATCCTAATGCCCATAACAACAGCGGAGCAAACCGAAATAATAACTACTCCATTTTAGGCCAATGAGACCTGCTATTATTGAGACTAAACAAAAAAAACACAAAGGCAACAAAAATAAGTAAAACCCGGAATTCACTAATACTTTTTTTTGGAAACAATCTAATCATGAATCGACCAAATTTGCAGAAATCAATGAGAAACAAAATAAAAACTTACAAAAAATTAAAGTGAAATTTGGTTCTTTTTGAAAATGGGTTTTGTCAAAGTGAGAAAAAACATAACTATATCTTAAAGCCCCGAGCAACAGCTGAACAATTCTTAAGCTTAAAAGACAAAAAATTTTAAGAATACTACTTTAGTCCAATGAAACCCGCTGTATATTGGAACCGAACGACAAGCGAACATAAAAGCAACAAAGACGGGTAAAATTGAGAAATTACTAGTAAAAAATGTAGGAGCAATAAATAGCACACGTCAAATACACAAATCAACCATTAGATAAGTGTATGAATAATAAGCAACCAATACGAATTGACGCTAACGTTAGTAAATCAAAAGACAGCAAAACAAACAAAACACAGGCAAAACAAGCAAAAATTGAACACAAATTTTTGAGAAGAAATAAAATTATTTGCATAGAACTTTTAATTATGATATTGAAGTGACAATATAAGCTTCATTAGCAATCTGAGAAACCTGATATTCAGGCGATTAATTGATAGCTCAACAAAATGAACATCAAATAAGAGCTTAACACAAATTTTCGCAAAAAGTTTTGGGAACAGATAGTGTCCAATTCGTAGATACCATTCACTGTGAACTATATTTCTTTTTAGAAACCCGTATGTCTCATTAGCGACCAATGATATCAACAAAAAGCAATTCTTCATATTGAAGAATTCAGAAAATTGTAACTGCACACAATTTAGCCACAAGGGTCGCATATTAATGGAGATGAGGAAAAATACTATTGAAAATAAACGGCTAACTCCGAAGGAATTGGTCTCGAGCATCTAGTTGGAGCTGGAATCTATTCAAACCTGCTTCAGTCGGTGGATTAAACAAAATTGCTAAGGGAGATTCAAATGATGTCGTTAGAGGATATTATATACCACAATTACCTCTATTAAGGCAAAGAGAATTGCATTAATTTTAGCGTTTTTCATTTGACCTTTGGTAATTGAACTGTCATTTCTCGGTCCACTTTGAAAGCTGTTGAAAACAAAACAAGCTTCAAAGCTATTCGTTTTCCTGCTCTTCTTAGCGCAGCAAAAACCAGCACGCTAACTTGACCTCTAATTGACATCAAAAAGTCCAAAAAAGTTTAAACAGATTTAACAAATATAACCAAAAGAAGTCAAATACTGACAGCCATTACCGGAAAAATGAACAAATTACTTATTTGAACATGAATTACTTAACATGAACTGCCCATGAAAATTAGGAATGGAAAAACGTCTGACAAGAAAAACTGATAAAGCATTTGATATGATATGTTTCAAAGTTGTAACTCCAAAATAACCATTGCCTGCAATACGGTTAATTGTATTTCATTGAAAGAAAACCATTTCAAAGAAAAACCCACAAAAATAGTTTACATACAGAAAACCGAAGAAAGGGAGCGAAAATCAAAAATTCTAAAAAGCTCATAACCAGCGACCAATTTGGAGAAAAGTTATTATACTATTTGCCTTAAGTCACTTACTCATTCACCACCCCGTTCAACAACCCATTCAACAACCCATCAACCCATTTTAGAAACTTTCAAAATGGCAGCAAAGAACAAAAAAAACCTGAAAAAACTAGAAAAAATTCTCATATAAGTTTCATTGAAAAGTCTCCCGTTTAGATTTCAGTGACCACTTTCACGAGCAACGCCTATAGAATAGGTTTCATTTAAAGATTGGATAAATAAAAATTAGCGAGAGGCAAACAATTAGAAGAAATAGGCAAGAAACTTAAATAACAGACAAAATGTGGCCAAGTTTTGCAAAAATCACTCAATTATTATCCAAAAAAATAACTACAAAATTAGTATTGATTAAAATGAAAGGTCACCAGAACATTTGGAACAATTAACTTCAACCAAGGAACTCATAAAAGTGGTAAATTTTGGGGAAGAATACAAAATTGCTATGATAGCGTTTGAGATTAAAATCCCATAAGACAAAACCCTTTAGAAATTTTAAAATCGTGCAATACTAAAAACGTGACATGATCAAAAGCTTTTCTATTTTTCAAGAAAAAATGAGAAACTACAAGAAACGGGCAAAAAACAGAAAGGAAATTCATCATTTTTCTAAAAGTTCTTTTTTATATGGTAACTAAAAAATACTGTGAGCAATGGGTATATTTTCATGTTTTCAATTCCCACTGAATGCGATGAAACAAACCAATGGCCAAAATATTGCTAAATAGCCTAAGAGTTTGGAGACAAGCCCAAAAACCTCAAATTACTATGACAACATTCGCTCTGTTCATACAAAAAGATTCGCTCTGTTTTTCACAACTCCACTCCTCACTCAGTTTTGTACAACAATTGAACCACATAGTGTTTTGACAATTTTGATTTTCTGGTTCAAAAATTGCTCAAATAAAAATCATTGAACATAACCGACTAACGTCGGGCGAATTGCTCTCAAACGACCAGCGAGCGGTTGGCTTCGTCAGTGACTAGCCACTGTTTAGTGAGGCTAGCTATAGCTTGATTGAAGGGGCCTGAGATTAGGGTAATAGACGATGACATCACGCCACATAACAGCCGTTGAAGTGCGGCATGAACAAAAGAGTTAAGGAGAGAGAGAGAGAGAGAGAGAGGGAGTGAGAGAGAGAGAGAGTGCGATGAAACGTGAGCGAGAAAGAGAAGGAAAAAAACGCCCGCCAACACAGAGAGAGCGAGAGAGAGAGAGAGAGAGAGAGAGAGAGAGAGAGAGAGAGAAACCTGTTAGTAACTAAATCACACAGAAAAAAATTGAAAGTGCAAAATTCAAAAAAAAATTCCACATTTCACATTAAAGAAAATGTTCAAAAACAATCTTTGTCTCTGGATAATTGTCATGTAACCCATCTGTAAGACTTAAAAAGCTTCGTTGGCCAGTAATGATCGTTAAACACAGAAGAGGACAAAAATATTTAAAAATTTTGAAAGCAATTTCAAGTTTTAACAAAACATTGCTAAAATTCGTGATTTTAATATCTTCAGAACACCATTCCATTGTCTCAAGAGACTTTCCAGTATGCCTATTTCGCGCCTTAAACAGTTTCACTGGCTCATAAAGAACCGTACACTCGGAACATAATTTTTCAAAAAAAATTTCAAATTAAAACTTATCAAAAAATTGCTAAAACTTGAGTCATTAAATTAAGGATAACCATTCCACTAACTTAAGAAACTAAGCAGCAGCTTATTATCAAACCTCGGAGGAGGTTTCTTGGCTCTTGAGGTCGGAATAACCTTAAAAAATGACAAACAATTTCCAAAAACATGAACATTGCCAAAAAATTTTCAAAAAATGCTAAATTTCGTTAAATATTAAAATCTTTAAAAACATTCCATTGCATCCAAAAACTATACCCTTACTTCTTATCTAACTCTAGAGGAGGTTCCTTGGCTACATAAACCTATAAAATGACACAAATTGTCCAAAAATTGACAAAATTGCAAGTTTTTTTTAAACAAATCGATAAAATTTGTGATATTAAAAAGTTGCAAACCATTCCATTACCACTAAGAACTATGCAGCCACCTATAATCCAACTTTAAGCAGGTTTTCGTAACCCTGATGCTGAAAAACCTTGAATAATGGCAATAGAAGTTTAAAAAAACTTAAACAGTGCTTTTTAAAAAAAATGCTAAAATTCGTGATGTTAAAATGTTGAAAAAAAAATCCATTACGCCTAGAAACTGTACAGTAACCAACTATCAAATCCTAGAGGGGGCTTCTCGGCTCTTGAGGCTTGATAAACCAAAAAAACGACAAAATTTTCAAAACCTTGAAAAAATTTGCAAGGTTTTCCAAAAAAACGCAAAATTTCGCAATGTTAAATTGTTGAAACCATTCTATTACCACTAGAACCTGTGCAGTAAGCTAATATCAAACCATAGAGTGGGTTCCTTGACATCTAGGGTTGTTAAAACTCAAAAAATGACAAAAACTTTCTAAAAACTTGAAAAAAATTGAAATTTTGTATAAATTTGCGTGTTTTTAGCGAGCGGTTGTTCGTCAGTAGCTAGCCGGGGGGGGGGGGGGGGGTTGGGGGTGCACCGGGCTTATGATGGGGGACAACAGCGCGGTTGGGGGGATGGGGCAATAGCAATAGTGGGGGGTCAACAGTTGGGGGGTAAAAAAGGTGTAAAACCACTCTTTCGGAAGTGAATTCATTTCGGTATATAAGCAACAACGTGTTATTAGAACAAAGCAACGTATAAGCATTATAATATCAAGACGTACAAACATACAACGTAAGCATTAACGATCAATGCAACAAGTGAAAACTTAGACGGCAAGGTTTTTTCGATGCTCTTTTACTGGTTTTTTGTCTGATGTCATTGACGTCAAAATCAGTTCGTATTCAATCGGCAAGTGTCTAGAAGACCTAAAAATATTAAGCCGAAAACCAGCTTAATCGATACATATAGTGGTTATATTTACTTAAAATTAGGTTAAATGAACTTTTTCGGAACTTTCTACGTATATTAGAACGTGTTATTAATTTAGAACGATTTCTGTACGCATTTAAATTCGAAAATAAATGCTCAATTCTGATTGGTTAATATTATTGGTTCATTTATTCGTAACATCCTCCGGCCCGGGAGAAGATGTTGGGAAAACTGGTACAAGTTTTACAAGCGGGCGGACGAGTGAACCGGTCGGCGTGCGTAAAACGGCGAAGCGCGCGACGCTATCGGAGCCGTAACGGAGTTCCACAATCCGAGCGGTTGGGTAGTAACCCCTAGGATTGGTTTCCTCAACTATCCCAATCAGGTCACCGGTCTTAAAGTGTTGCTCGGCAGGCGTCTGCCACTTAGAGCGTCGGTTCAGCGTCGGTACGTACTCTCTGATCCAACGGGACCAGATCGCATTAGCGTACGACTGCGCACGGGCGTAGCGTTTACGATGGTCAAGCTCATTATTGCCGACAACAGACGGAATACCGGTAGAGTGTTCTCCTAGAAGAAAGTGGTTGGGCGTTAAAGCGTTCAAATTGCACGGATCAGCGCTTACTGGTGTTAAAGGACGCGAATTGAGAGCATTCTCCACGAGACAAAAGGTAGTATGCAGTACCTCATCCGTGAGGCGACGCGTGCCAAGAATAGTATACAACACGCGTTTGAAGCTGCGTACCAACCTCTCCCAGATACCCCCTTGATGTGGTGCGCTGGGTGGATTGAACTTCCACTTTATGCCTTTGTGAGCGAGCTCAGCTGCAATGTTGACAACGTTCCACTTTTCAATACTTTCTCGGAGTTCTTTCTCCGCTCCAATAAAGTTAGTGCCATTGTCCGACCAAATCATGGCAGGTGTACCCCTACGTGACACAAACCGCTCAACTCCCATAACACAAGAACTGGTGTCCATGGATGTAACCATCTCGGCATGGACAGCGCGAGTAGTGAGACAGGTGAAGAGGAAGCCCCACCTTTTCTCAGTAGTACGGCGGACAGTAACATAGAATGGCCCAAAGTAGTCAACGCCAGTGTTCGTGAAGGGATGAGACTGGTAAGCAAGTCTCTCCTTAGGTAAGTCAGACATGATTGGTTGCATGGTTACAGCTTGAAATTCTCGGCATCTCAGGCAGTGTGCTTTGATGGAACGCAAGGATGATCATAGTTTCAGTACTGTGTAGTGTTCCTGCACAATTGATCTTAGGTATTCAACGCCCTGATGGTAATGCTTTACGTGCGTGTGTTCAAGGAACAGTTTTACAAACGGATGACGTGCGTCTAAAATGATTGGATACTTTACGTTAAACCCAACTTCAATTAACCGCTTGATGCGGCCCGATGAACGGATTAGCCCATTTGGACTAATAAACGGTGAACGTGGAGCAATTCGGCTACTCCGTTTAACGAATTTATTGTCAAGAAGATCTTTTCTTTCGGCTTCAAAGGACTCTCCTTGCACCAAGTACTGTAGATGACGCTCGGCTTCGTCAAGCTCAGTAGGGTTGGTAATGCTACCATCGGGGTTACGGTAGCTGGCATGTTTCGGCAAAAACCGGAGAACGTATGCGGCAATGCGCAAGTACTTTTGATAAGAACTAAACTTATCAAATGGGAATAACGATGGAACGGGGGTTATCTGTTTTTTAACAGATGTAGCGAGAGAAACAGTGTCTTCTATGATGACTGCTTGGTTGACGCCAAGTTTGATGTTATTAATAACGTCTTTGTTCGGCACGAAAGGGAACCTTGAGTTAGTTAAGAAATGTGGACCATTGACCCAACTGCTTAGTTGCAAAACCTCAGCGGACATTCCACGCGTGCCAGCGTCAGCTGGATTATCCTTAGTTGCGACGTGGTTCCATTGGTCAACGCTGGTATACTCCAAAATTTCACAAACGCGGTTTGCAACAAAGATTGGTTGCTTTTCATTAGAGTTTATCCACTGAAGAACGGTCGTGCTGTCTGTCCACATGAATACTTGGTTAACAGTTACAGTAAGTGCCTGAATAATTTCGTTCTTCAGCCGAGCGGCAAGTAGAGCTGCTTGCAATTCCAGTTTTGGGACAGTCATTACCTTCATTGGCGCCACGCGCGTTTTCCCCAAAACAAACGCAAGCTCTGTTTTTATCTTGCCCGTAGGAGTTGTTACTCGGGCTCGAAGAAATGCAACGGCACTAAAAATATCCTGGGAACTGTCACCGAACATATGCAACTCTGTATTATCAAAGGGTCCACTAAAATAACTTCGAGGAATTTTGATGTTTTCAAGCTTTGGTAAGTCCGCACTCCAGACCAAAAATCTTTGAACCATGTCCTGTGGGAGCTCGTCATCCCATTGCTGTCCTGTGACACGCCAGGTGTCTTTTAAGAGCAATCGCGCACCGACGGTAAACGGTGCGACAAGACCAATGGGGTCAAAGACTTTCGAGACAAGACTTAGGACCAAGCGTTGCGTGGGGGACTTGGTGATAGCGCAGCTTGTACCCCTACTAACAACTAAAGTGTCATTAGTGTGATCCCACTTTAACCATAGCACATGAAACAATAACCTTGGGCTCAGTAGATTGAGGCGAGCCATCAATTCGATCAGCCAGATTTTGCACATTGCTTACAAACTTTGTAAGCTTGAACCCACCGAGATGGAGAAGATGTACCAATTCCTTCGATCTATTGATGGCTTTCTCAGGAGACTCCACTGAGTCAAGGTAATCGTCCATGTAGAAGTTTTCAACGACGGCTTTTGCAGCTTCGGGGTAAAACTTGGCATTGTCTCTCGCAGTGCGTTGTAATGCATAGTTGGCGCATGTGGGCGAGTCTTTAGCCCCGAATATATGGCGCGTATTTTGATACCCTACAACGTTAGTTGTGGGGTCCTCCCGCCACAGAAAGCGAAGTGATGGTTGATCTGATGGTAATACACCAACCTGTAGAAACATTCCCTCGATGTCGGCAGAGACGGCATATGGATGTTGTCGGAAGCGAAGAAGTACGTAAATAAGGTTTTGGAGCAGATCAGGGCCACTGAGCAAAGATTTATTCAGTAAGGCGCCATGAAATTTTGTTGCTCCATTGAGCACCCTACGCACCTTACCCGGTTTGTTCGGGTTTAAAACCGGATGGTGGGGTAGGTACCACTCTTTATCAGACCGGCTCTCAACCTTGTGAGCGTCCGGAACCTCAATTACATACCCCCTTATTTAGGTCTTCCTTGATAGTACTAGTATACTTCTCTCTGAGGTCTTCATCCTTGGCCAAACGTTTTTCGAGAGATTTTAGTTGCACAAGGGATGAGAAGTAATTATTTGGGAGCTTGGTGTTATCTGCTGCCCACAGCATTCCGACATCGTATCTCAGGCCATTGTGTATGGTGGTACTCTCAAGGATTTCGTGAGCCCTTGCGTCTGCTGCAGATCTGGAGTCGACTTGCTTGTTTGCCCCGAATGATTCAATGTCGTACCATGACTTTACTTGACTTGCTAACTCATTGTCATGTTCGATATTCACTTTAAAACACGTTGAGGTTAAACAAGAACTTAATGGTAACGGACCGCTTAAGACCCAACCTATGGGTAAGCGTACGGCAACGGGTGAACGCTTCTCATCGGCAGAGAAGTATTCTAACGGGCGGATGGCACGATAGACATCTTGTTCGAGTATCATCTCAATGTCTTTATAGGAATATGTCACGGGATCAAGGACTGCTAAGTGTGGGTAAGTCTCCTGCAGGGCCTGTACATTAACTATATTTGAGCCGACGTTCAGACTCTCCTTAACGAAAGCATTGATGGTAAATTGTTCGAATTCTTGATGTTCTCTTGGTTTCACAGTAACTTCAACAATCCTAGTGTCAACTACTTCTTCGGTATTAATACCCTTGACAGTTAGCTTTAGTGTTTTACCGTGCAAACCGAGTCTATCTGCGAGACTACCGGCCACCCAAGAGTTACTGCAGGCGGCATCACACAAAACTAAAGCCTTGGTATCTAAACCGGACGAATTGACCAACTGCAATTCCGTTACCTGAAGGAGCCCCTTAACATCAGTAACAGATGACATTGTGGTGGTCTTATTAGACGGCTGTTGAGTAGTGGTTGCTTTACTTTGACCTATGTTCACAGAAGACTGGATGGTATTGGGATTTGTTGACTGTTTTGTTGGGAAAACCCTATCTGCTCCATGCAATAGTGTGTTATGCGAACTATTGCAACCTTCTGCTCGACACTTTCTTGGTTGAGGGCACTGGCGGAATGTGTGCTTGTCCCGTAAGCACGAAAAGCAAAGTTTGTTACCCGCCACCAACTTAGCTCTCTGGATTGGGGTCTTTTCTTTGAAAACTCGACACTCCCATAGCCGGTGGTTACCTTTGCATACAATGCACCGAGAGTAATTGTTTGTGAAAGAAGATGGCATTTGCTTCTTTGTTTCCCTTTGTTGCGAATTCGATGCAAACACTTTTGAGGCTGTTTTGGTCTTGGTTACTGAAGTGCTGTTCTCTTCAGGTTTTGCCTTGGTTGCGCTTTGTTTCACAAGATTATGGGCCTCAGCGTTTTCTTTCAGCCAATCGTTAAAATCAAGGAGGGTAGGCTTAACCCAGTGCTTCTTAACCGTAAAGAGTGACCATGACTCTTTCATGTGTGGTGGTAACTTCTGTACCGCTTGGTTAAGTAGGGAAGCGCTCTTCAAGTCAGCATCATATGATAGTGACTTGAAAACCCCAACGAGGCTGGATATGGCTGCAGAATAGTTAATGATGTTATCACTATTGTGCATTTTAAGAGGTGGAAAGTTGCTTAGTTTATCCAAGTGTGCACTTACGACTGCCTGTGGCTGGCCAAATTTACGTTCCAAAGTCCTTAGTGCATCCTTGTACATTAAACCACAGTAAGCAAACTCGGCGATTGCAATCTTTGCTTTACCAGTGACGAGTGTCTTAAGGTATGTCAATTTAACGTCATCAGTGAGCGTTTGCGAGTCAATCGCGCTTTTGAATTGACCATACCACTCGTGCCATTGTAATGGATCGCCATTATACTGAGCAAGTTTCCATTCTGGCAAGAGGTCATTTTTCTTGCTGTTTATTGCGTCAGCTAATTCCCTAATCAATGACGCATTGTCCGGTATCGGAGGGGCAGGTGCAGACACCTGCGGACCACTCCAACTCAACGGAGTGGGCCCAACATAAGGGTATGTTGGCTGAAAAACCGGAGTGGCCAGACCAGGTACAATATTACTTGTAGTTGCAATCGGGTTTTCCTGATGTGTGCCGGATGGTGATTGCATATCAATCAAAAGGGGTGAATTCGAATATATTTGTTGTGGAAAATTAGTAACTGATGGTGCGATGTGTGCCTGTACATTTGGAGCAACATTATTTACGGTGGTAGCGTCTTGGTTGACTAATGACGGTCTGTGCTGTGGAAAACGCCAATGACTCATATTTGGCACAAAACTTTGGCCGAGAGGGATATTGGGCATATTTGGGAAAGGAGGAGCAACAGAACGTACAACTTTGTGTACTCGGTTATTGCTATTCTGAGAATTGTTGTTGACGAGAGGCTGGTTGATCAAAGGGGCGTGTGGGATGGGAGCAGTGAGGTTAGGTGCGAAGACTGGGTTCGGAATGGGAAGGTGATTAGGATGAGCGGATTCGGAGTTGTGCTGTTGAGTGTTTGGACTTGGTGGGGCGCTTGGGTGCGAGGGAACATTTATTGCGGGGGCTGGATGATTTGTTGACGGAAAAGGGGGAAGAGTGGCGTTTGGTGCTCGGGGGACAAAATTAATTTGTTGTCGGGAGAATATACGCGGGGCCGAATCATTCATAGGAAGACTTGATGTTTCAGGTCCCCTTGAGAATTGAAGTTGTGCGCTGGGAATTATCTTGGAGGCATTATTTTGATTTACTTGCGGTGCGAATGGCTGTGGTGGAATGGGCTGTTGAATGGGTGGTGAAGAAGCCCCTGGGGCGTGTACAGAAGGCGGGTGACTATACGCAGTTACTTGGTTGGTTATGCTTGGAAGCGCCATGCCTTGTTGGCCTGTTTGATCCAGTTGCGCCCTTAGGTGCGCCTGGTACAACGCCTGTGTGTTAGCAGCAGCCAAAAAATTTTCAGGCGGAGTATAATAGGGGTCGAGTTGCTGCAAGGTCTCATTGCTTAAAATGTAATTGCCTCGACAATTTTATGGAATAGAATGCCTTGAAACTTCAGTGTTCTGATCTTCTACTGTTTTGCCGTTGTTGTGGCTAGGACATTCTGGAGGGTCAATCATAACATCTGGTTCACTAGTTCTCTCATTGTTAAAACTTAAAGGACAACCTTTTCACTTCTCATTGAGCTTCTAGCACTTGCAGTTGTTTCAGATTGGCTACCTTTAGAAACGGCGTCCAGCAATTCAAATTCTTGCAGAGTTGCCTCTGCCAACCGTTTCCTGTTGTTTTCCTCCAATTCACCTATTTCCATTTGCTTTTTCTGTTTAGCAAGGCGAATGGCTGCCTCATTCTGTTTTTCAATTTCTTCACGCTTCATCTTAGCAATTACATAATCATGTTTACGCTGACTGGATGTTTTTGACGATATCATAATTGAGGGAAGTCTAGAACGAATGGAAGCCCTTGGTTCCTGGAACTCACTCACTTTATCACCAGCAGAGTTGATGTAGTTTCGTGCTGAAGTGAGTATGTTGTCGTTCTTAGTTGTCATTGCCTCCAAGTAAGACTCTAATGAAGGAACAAGAGCACTTGGATCCTCTGTTTTTCCAGCAAATGCAATCAGGTCCTCATTTTTGTCTACAAAAGTCATAAATGTTTCGTTGCAATTTGTTACTAGGCGTTCAACTTTCACTCGCCTACTTTGACTATTTATACAATGAAAAATATCTTCATGTATAGCATGCAATTCAGCTTCACGCTTTGACCTGGCAGCGTACAATTTTTTGACTTTTTGATCAAGACTATTAGACATCACGATGTTATTATTTCCAAATACCAGCAAACCTTCCAATGCACACGGTTAATTATTATATGCACACTCCAAATAAATCGAACCCACGCAAAACACACCCAACGAAAAGACACCAAACACAGCACACTGTAGACAGTCTGTAAAACAAACCGACCAAAGAGCAAAGAAGGTCGTCGAGCACACTGTGCCCGACAAAAACAGAAGTGGAGCGCTGAACGCTATGCGCTCAACGCGGAGGGAGGCAAAGGACACACGGGAATTCGAGCGAGCAACGCGCGACGAAACGGAGACGTTACGGACGGAAAGTTGAGCGAGCAACGCGCGACGCAACGGAAACGGGACATACGAGAAGTCGAGCGAGCAGTGCGCGACGGAACAGAAATGGGACGTGCGGGAAGGCGAACGAAAAATGCGCAACGCCACGAAACGGGACGGTGGGAAAAACAGACGGAAAATCAGGTCGGAAAGAAGTTTGTTAGCAGACCACAGCAAAAACTCAACCAAACAACCTAGCCGTAACTCCAGAACAAACTTAAGTCACACCCTAGGAAGAAGGAGAGAAGCTACTGCAAGACAATCTAATATAGTTCATAATGGGTCTATAACGACAAATTTAACGACAAACTATTTTACGGCAATGCAGTAGTACACTAAAAGGATGAAAAGGTCGAAAAATTTACTAGCCGTAACTCCAGAATAAACTTAAGTCACATCCTATCAAAATCCAAACCGTAACAAACAATCAGCATACTAACGTTATTAAACAAACTACAGCAAAATTTAATAAACTACAATAGTGTGTTTGTAGACTAAGATAGTTGGAAAAGTCGCGAAACAATCCAGCCGTAACTCGATAATAAACTTAAGTCACACCCTAGAAAGCTGTAAGACCTAAACAACAAACCAGCATACTAGCATACTCAACATACTGCAAGAAAAACAACAACATACTTCATCACATATGACATACTACATTGAAGGAAAAATTGGGCGGAGAAAAACAACTCTGAATGAAAGAAAAAACGGAATGATTGGAAACGAAAACGAAAAACAAAATTTTGGGAGAGCGACGTTGATGAAAAATGAACGGAAATTGTGAATAGTGAAGTTAAGGAACGAAAACGAAGCGGACGGTACGGTACGAAAACGAGATACGAAGATAATAAGAAGACAAATTTTTTTTTGAGCCGGAGGTTGTGAGTTTATGTATCACACCATTATCTGTCCAATTTTTCAAATTTTGGTCAATTTTTGCAAATTCTTGATTACGGAACGGTAATCCAGTAAACTGGACGGTTTTAAGCTTGAAAGTACGATTTATCAATATTCGGTATTGATTTTCTAAATTTTTTGATTTGCCTCAAAATTGACCAAATATTTTCAAAATTGAACAATATAGCATTATGTGCTCACTTATTTTTCTCATATCTGAGGTCAATTTTTTGCTGTGTAGCCATAATGGACCAATTTGTCTGAATTTCCCAACTTTCGACCAAAAAATTTTCAAAATCGATGTTTTTTTTTCTTAAAAAGTTTCTCAGCTCCCTTCTCCAAAAATTATACTACTTCGCTGAGACTTGTCGTGATAGTACTACTTGCTTTTCTTTACAATCTGGCGGAAAAAGATTTGTGATTTCAGAAGCTTTGATCAAACTCCGAACCTTGATGTTTTTTCAAGCTCAAAAAATTCAGCTATGGGGGTTAATGGTGACTTTTTAGGGATGATTTTCACGGAGTTATTTGACTACACAAACCCTTGAAAATGTCTTTGAAAGATATCAGGGGTTGGGTTACTTGCCGTCTAAATCGTTTGTAATCAATTCACTGCAATATAGTTTGCGAAAATTTTGTCTTACAGTTCCTGTCGAATTTTTTGACGGTCAATACGATTGTCCTATGAAGGTGGCCTTGTCCGTATACGTAATTCTACTGATCCCATCGTCTGAACCACCGAGAATTGTTTCTGATAACGTCAAATTGCCAAGGACGCTTGTAATCTTCCATGAACTGCAAGACCACGACGGACAAACTCTAATGATATAAGACTTTCCGCCCCCGTTCCAAGGTCGGCCATAACTGCATCGAACGCATTTTCCATGTCCAATTCACGGCACATCGTAAATAAATCATCACTGTCAATGTTCATCCCCATTGTCATCGCATAAATAAAACAGGCGGCGCAACCTCTCTTCTCCACATAAACTTGAGTCTGTGTAGCAACTTACGTTGTCAGGGATCAATTAATATTACAGCTTATCAAGCCATCTATTTAATAATTTTATTACAACAATTGGGCTAAAACGAAGGAAATGGGTGTTTGTAATCCCGGGTTGCGGCACCAATGTAAAAGGTGTAAAACCACTCTTTCGGAAGTCAATTCATTTCGGTATATAAGCAACAACGTGTTATTAGAACAAAGCAACGTATAAGCATTATAATATCAAGACGTACAAACATACAACGTAAGCATTAACGATCAATGCAACAAGTGAAAACTTAGACGGCAAGGTTTTTTCGATGCTCTTTTACTGGTTTTTTGTCTGATGTCCTTGACGTCAAAATCAGTTCGTATTCAATCGGCAAGTGTCTAGAAAACCTAAAAATTTTAAACGAAAACCAGCTTAATCGATACATATAGTGGTTATATTTACTTAAAATTAGGTTAAATGAACTTTTTCGGAACTTTCTACGTATATTAGAACGTTTTATTAATTTAGAACGATTTGTGTACGCATTTAAATTCGAAAATAAATGCTCAATTCTGATTGGTTAATATTATTCGTTCATTTACTTCGTAACAGGGGGGGAGTCTTCAACCTCTAAGAACCGCTCTTCACACCATAAGTATAAGTCTCCAAAACAGTTTGAGCTGAAACAGAGCTGAAAGGCTCTAAGAGCACTTAATGCCCGCTGGGCGCTACCTGTTTATCCCGTTTTTGAGGACGAAAAGTCAAAAGCGTCAGACGAAAAATCGGTCAAGCGAAAAATTGCATTAAAAAGACCGACAGGACCAATATAATTGCTACAAACTTCATTTGAGAGCAATAAAAAACAGTACCTTTCCAACACTACTATTCGAGTGTCGTAAAAAGGCAGTGCGCCAATACAATCAAAAATTTGGACCGTAAGAAAGGAGAGCGCCTAAACAAAAGCCGCTGAGAGGCTGGCGGCGGCAATTAAAATGTTTTTTCATATTTAAGACTAAGCGAACGAAGCTATCATGACTGCATATGGTACTTGTCTTATTTGCATATACAGTAATAGCATTTTCAAAGTTCATTCATGCTGGCTATCAAAATTTTAAAGCCACCTATCGAGAAGAAATAACGCGTTTTAAACGCAGAATAGAGGCACTGAGTATCTATAAAATATTAGTTCTATCAAAGCAGAAGCACCTTTGAATTTCAAATCTCGAACTATTCCGAGAAACATTCCGTCATCCTACTTTTGTTGAAGCAATCCAGTGAGCATTTCTATTTGTACGTTAAATTTTGGGGAGAAAACTGAACTGGTCGAGCAACTGCAATACACAGCCAAGAAATCGATCAACTTAGTTTGTGTAACAGGACTGAATAGTTGGGGAGGTCAAGATGCTTCTGTGTTACTGTGTTGGCCATTTTGCAATTGACAGTTTAATGCGGCAATCATCGAGATCTCCTCGAGTACTAATCGAGTACTCCTCGCCCAATCACTGAACTATATCGCAACAAGTTTCTTACAACCAATGTCATTCATGACATGTAACAAATTTTTCTGCTCTGACTAACCTCCGTGTCAAACTAACCTCCGTGTACAACCCAAATGGTTGATGGGATGATGCCGGGGTCTTTGACAAATTAATCTGAGGAGGCTGATCTGCAGAAGTTTATCAATTCATTTTGTCATTAAGATAATTTGATTAATTAATGACAATGAGCGTAATAAAATGCAATATCTACTCTAATTTTGGGTTCATACTTGCATCTAAATGCGATCGTTATTCAGGTGAAGGACTCAGCTACATATTATATGACTCTTTGGAAACCCAAGTAATATTTTATTTTTTTTAAAAAAATTTATACCCGGAGTAACCTTTCAGTACTGATTCATTACAATCCAATGATAAAACATTAACTCAGTCCTGAATCAGAGTGACCTAAGGGTAATTTTACCTCGCATTATGAACAAACAAATCCCAGAAACATTTTTCTCATGAATTGTCACTGGGCATTCTTAGTTGATTGCTTTTTCTGATCAGAGTAAAATCATAGCAAACATGAAATTTTCGAAAATCGCAAATTTTGGCAAACGTGTCGCACGATCAGGCAAAAACAAAGTAAAATCGTGTAGGGACACGTTACAAAATAGTAAAAACATACCCGGCAGATTGCCGGAAAATAGCCGCCGTTGATTCCAATAAGCATGATTGGGATTGAAATAACATAATATGTTAAAAAAAAAAGATTTTTGTACAAAAATATTTTTTAAGTCCGATTTATTTTGATGGCATTTCGTAGTTGAACATACTTCTGTTTCTTAGAGAGAGGCTACAGGGGCTACTATCAACACCAATAAGCATTAGAGGTGGTAACTAAGACTTATAGGAACGACGTTCAAATAGCGGGCATCTAAAATTGGGCTTTATGGGTTTATCCCGTTTCTCTGACTTCAACTTTTATACTGACTCTGTTCATTTTGAATTGCTTTGCTGAGCAACTGATGTTCAAATTCACTTTTAGCAGAATGAGAGAAGAGAGAAACTAGCCTAGAGAAGTCAAAAAGATTTAACGCAAAATGTTGAAAAGGCGGCAAAATGAGGTAAAGCGAAACATTTTTTTATTCGACTAAGTAAAAAAAAAATAGGAGCGCTATAATAGCCGGCTGAGAAGATGAGGGCGGCTATTAAAAAGACTGATAGTAGGACCGCATGCTAAATAAACGATTGTCAAAACGGGTGGGGGGTGGGGGTTGGCTTGGTGGCTTGGATGAGGGGGGGGCTTGGAATTTTAAATTCTTATAGGCGAAATATTATAAATTCTAAATAAGTGAACAAAGAAAGGGTACTAGATTAAATAAGTTAACAAAGAGAGGGTACTGTTAAACTATAGAGGATTAAATTTATACTTCTCTTTGATAAATTTTTTTGGATGGTCAGAAATCTTCCGCATGATTCAGAGCTGATAAATCCACGTTTTTTTACTATCATTTGCCAGAACGTCAAGGTCAAACTGATCAATTTCTTCATTCCTGTCGAAACGTAGCTTTGCCAATCTCGCTAATTTAAATATTCCAAGCCCCCCATCCAACACCCCCCCCCCCCCAACACAACCCTCCCCCCCCCACCCAACACAATCCCCCACCCAACAACAACCCCCCACCACTACCTTTAATACCCCCACCTCGTTCCTCGTGTTATGAAAAATCGTATGTGTTCGTTCACGGAGTTCTGAAGCGGCTGTTGCACCTTGTACCTGCACCAACAGCCGCCAGATCGACCATTACCTGCCGTCGAATTCTTCAGAGACGCGTCTGAAGTTTCAGGTGTCACGAATTTAAACGAATTGTACAAAATATGTCCAAATAAGATTGCAATGTGGTGGTGTGGGGGGGCAATATGGTGGGTTGGGTGGGAAATGTGGTGGGTGGGCGGGGGGGGGGGTCTGGAATAACCCTTCCTCCCACCCATCACAGAGAATGTATGAGTGATGCCAGGCGGTTGTGAAGAACGATGTCTAACCAGTTGAATTTTTAGAAGAGGCGGACTATGGCAAGTTTCGTGGGCTAAACTAAAATTGCTATTACATAGACTGCTGATGCCATATACTATTCGATGCAAATTTAAAATGTTAATCTATTTCAGATTTGCTCTGATTTCCTTTTGAAGAAAGTCTTGATTCAAAAATGCAAAGAAAGCAATTATCAATGCAAGCGTGGGATCCTCTCAAAGGGTCGTTTTTGCTGGTGAAAATATGTGTGTGCAACCGAAAATATTGAAGCTTTGGGGAATACCGGTGAAAACCAAGATCCGAATGAAGTTGTAAGCATAATGATTTACTATGTTTGGTGTCTGTTCCTATTTATTACTCAACGCGAGGCGATAGCGGCTTTTATTGGGGACATCGTGGTTTTTTAAAGAAGAACTGTTTCGTGAAATTAGCTCATCCATTGAAACTTCAATTTGGAAACTGAACTGACGTCCCTGTCACAATCGTTTTTATCTTTTGAGATGGATCCACACTTTGTGGATCCATTTTACAGCCTGTGAACTCCAAAATTTTGGATACTAATAATCCAACAAAATTTCTTTTTTAAAATCGTGGTTTGATTTATTTCAGATGTATCTGATGCAAATTTGGACATATTTCTACAATTCGCTCAAATTTGTGGCACCTGAGAATTCAGACGCATCTCTGTGAGTAATTTGACGGCAGGTAATGGTGGGTCTGGCGACTGTTGAAGCAGGTACAATATGCAACAGCCCCCTCAGAACTCCGTGAATGAGCTCAAAACCGTAGTTCACAACTCGATGCATGCACGGGAAAGGTGTGCTGACGATGTAATGACGGGAACGGTGTAATGACGATGTAATGACGGGAACGGTGTGATGACACGGAAGGGTAACAAGTGTCAGTGTCAGTGTCAGTGTGGGTTTCAGTGTCAGTTTCAGCAGTTCAACACTTGAACAACCTTGAAACATCCTTTGGGTCTCTTAAAACAGGCAAAAAACTCAAACTTTTTATTGATTTTTATCAAAAACTGCAATTTTGAATGATTATTTCACCTTATGTACTCTATTAATTGAACCTTTTTTTTAGTTCAGACAATGTTTTTCGTTTAAGAAAGATTAGGCTGAACGTCTTAATGTGCGGAAAAAAATCAGTCTGAATTTTAGGCTGTCCAGAAAAAATTCAGTGCATGACTCAACAAAATTTCATTCTGTGCAGAACAAACTCACTCTATTTTTCAGTCTGAGAAGAAAAAAATCAGAGCGAGTTTCTGAAATTTAAAATTATCAGGCTATAAAATGCCTTGTCAAGAATTCTTGAAATAGAAAAAATCAGAATGGAATTTTCATGATTCAGTACTGAATTATTATGACACTCAGATCCGGGTATGTAGCCTTATATTTATAGTGAAGTTAATTTTAGATGAGACATTACTATGAAAGTACTGCTGTTGTATGTGAGATGTGCCACAAGCCACCAGCAACCAAGGATTGAAGCCAGAGTCAAGCAGGTCATGAGGACAGTGGCCACAATTACAACAGGCTCGGGCACGAACAGAGTCACCTGCAATATATTTAAATGACAAATTTAAAAGTAGCTGAGTCTGAGATTAACTAGTTTTCACAGCGTAAAAATTGAAACAAACGAAGCTGGTCTGAGTCGTATCACTAGCTTTCTTTTTTCAGAGAACCACGGCGCATGATTTTTTGAAATCCAGACTAACGGCTTTTTCTATCCTCTTGCTTAGTAAAATTGGGAAAAAGTCTATCAATTATCTGCTTACTTAAGTTCTCTTAAAGCATAAAGCTAGCACTTGGGAGCTAAGAAGGAATACACATCAAACAGCTACTGATGATACAGAATAGCTAATCTCATTACAGTTCTATGAACTTTTCTGTCCAATTAAAAAGCAGGACAAATAAGCCAAAATCTGCGCCTTCTATTACTCAAAACATTTACTGAACATATAAAACACCCACCCAGTTTCATGATCATATGTCGCTGCTAATTGAGAAACATCCTAACGTAGCAATACACTCCATTTGTTTCATTCGTTTGATGGTTTAGGTCACCGCAGCACTTTTAATCGCCCGTTATCTTTTTAATAGCCGCACAGCGATAGCTGAGGCTATTATTGGCCTTCTCTTGGTTTTTTTACAATTCAAAGAATTTGAATTGTATTGGGGCGCTGTCTTTTTTTTTTTTAAGATCTGTTTACACATTTTCATGATTTTTGAAGTCAAATTGGAGTGGTGATTTTGGTCACGTCGAAACAGGAAGTGGAGCGAAAAAGCAAGTGGTTTTGCGGCGTGAAATTTTATCGCTCTAAATTTAAAGTAGAGTGAGAAAATGGTGTTTGAACAAAAATTCGATTTCTCGGTAGTGGTTTTTTGTTCACATGCGGCAATTCCACTCTGATTTTTACTGTTTTTTTCGATTTTTTGGATCGGATTTTTTTCTAAATGGTTTTCCCAATCCATTCACAGCTCATTCTAGGCCTAGTTTTTTGTTTGAATTGAATTTTCATTTCTCGCTAGTAGTTTTTTGTTCACATGCGGCATTTTGACATTGATTTTCTGTTTTTTTTCCTATTTTTTATCTTATTTTTTTAAAATGGTTTTTCTCAATTCACTCATAGTCCATTCTTGGTGTAGTTTTTCTGTTTAGTCAATGAAAATTCTTTGAATTGAACGTCAGGACTTGTCCTGCTATGTTTTTTTATTTCGTCGTCATGATTTTTGTTACGACCATATGACGTCACAGCCATTTTTTGTTCATTCGTTCATGCAATTTCAACTGAATTGCATGTGTGACGTCATTTTTCGCTCTTAGTGGAGCGAGTTTTTTTGTTCATGCGCGTGATTAAATTTTTGGTCACACTTGACTTACCTCACTCTCAAAAATGACTTCCTCACTTTGAAATTGACTTTTATTTAGTTTAATTCAAAGAGATAAGGTCAAATGGGTGTGTATCACTCTAAATGAAGGTTATTTGAGATCAGCTAATAGAGGCAGTAATAACTTATACAGATTTTTAATCAAAATATAACAGATCAGCCTTCAATGAAAAGACGAATTTTTTTGGTCTGTCTTTTTTACTGTTTTTTTAGACTGCCGATCTACGAATCTATTGCGGCTATTTTCTGGCAATCTGCCAGCTATGTTCGTTTTGTTGTTTTGTTAATTGATATTCAAACAAATTTTAGTTGTTTTTGTTAAGTGCATTGAAACGGCCACATAATCAGGTTGCTCATTTTATTCTCTTCTATTCAATTCCATCCATTGTCCAGCAAATCTTACTATATTACTAAATTTACTATATTTCGTTCAAATAGAGCACATTATCAACCAAATCTTTTACTGCAGATACACTGAGTTGTAGAGCAATTGTTTCTTCAAATTGCCAAATTGGTTTCAACGGTTCAATCCCCACCAAGAGCGACTCACCTTTTCTTCCTTCGTTTAATTTTTCATCTTTTTAAAATTAAATCACGTGTTTAAAACTGTTTGAGGAGACATTGCCGAACCAATCTGTCAACAGAGCTAGCCTAGAAGGTTACAAAAGTAGTCACAACAAGCAGTGCCAGTAAAAACCCCATCCAGTGTTCCATGTGTCTCCCGACACCAGGCATATTTATTGATTTGGAATTTGTAAGGAGCTGTGAACAACAAATAAACAAATTTTTTGACTCAAATTGCTGTTAATAATGTTTTTCTAAAATGATTGCCCTTTCCCAGGTTGACCAGACTTGGAAAACTTGCTAGGGCCTTACTGCTGCACCGTATAATCTTAGAGAAAAACCGTACTAAGTCTTGTCAAGTTTACTACGGCCGCACTAAGATTTGTAGGCTGCCGTGCTCAGGCCGCATCAAGACTAATAAGGTGACGTAGTAAGGCCGTATCAAGTAAGGCCGTAACAAGATTAGGTGCCCCTAGATAGAATGAACACTGTCGGAAAGCTCTCTTGTCGCGTTAAAAAATTGACTGTTGAGAGTTTTCCATCATAATTTTTAAGATTTTCCCTCCTTTTTAATTCCGGGCTTCGGACTGGCAGTAGCGGAGTTACTGAAATTAACTATAGGTGTACTGATATAGCACGGTAACAACCATACTCGTGCAGTTCTCCAATACAAACAAAACAAGACACCATATGGAAAAAGACAAAGCAACTTTAAATACATATAATACTCCTGAAAAACTGTCGGAAAATTTCTCAAGTCAAGTTAAAAAACCGACTTACTGACATTTTCCCTTATGTTCTGTGATGTTCAACCCTCCTATTTTTTCATCCCGGGATTATCCCAGGGGACAGGCAGTGGCGGAGTTACTGAAATGAACTATCGGAGTACTGATAGAGCACGGTAACAAATGTTAACCAAACATTAATTTACTATAAGTTTATTACGACAATTAGATATCGGAATTGGGTATTCATGCTTAGCTAGAGTGGGCCATTTTAAAAGGCCTTTCATTTAGTAGAAAATTTCACTATAAAATTATCCTATTCAAAGGCCATAAACCTGATTTTTAAAATTTCCACGGCACCTAAATTTTCCAATACCCCTGGTCTTTCAAACCACTCAGGTCTTTGTTTAATTTTTGGGACTGTTTTAAAGAGGACATAGTAAGAACTCAGAGGAAAATTTATTTTAATAGGTCAGTTTTAGTCGGACGTGAGGTTCTGAAAAAATGCGATTCATAACCACTGGCAGCAAATGACTCAATTGAATTGCGCAATTTTAAAGTGCTGATCCTTTTATGTTATGATTTATAGGTTTATCAAACAAAACAAAAAACACGCGCGCATAAAAGATCGTTCTACTTTCTTTGACCTCTTCAACTACTTCCTTTTTTGTCTTCTCTTTTTAGTTTGAAAATTACTGACTGAGTCAGTTTTTTCAAACTAAAAATTAACAATTCTGACAGAGAAAATTAACTTGAAAATTAACAGTTCTGACAGAGTCTCAAGTATTGGCAAAATCAGTCAAGGAACCTGCCAAAATTGTTCAAAACTATATATTATAAGTATATTAAAAACATAAAACTCTCTGGAAAATATTATTATGCGAACTTTTTTAAAGCGTTCACTATCGTGATCACCGTTTTTTATTCAGTGATCATAATGAATTTGTAGTTTTTAGGTAAGAATGATTACCATTTTATTAAGGGTGCAGCAAATAGATAAAAACCAAAAAAAATTGAAATGGTTTTTAAAAAATTCAGTTTTCTCACCAGATAGAATTAAAACCAATCCTTAAACACATCAGCTATTAGGATTAAATGTGTCCGTTAAAAAGACTAATGTTTTTTTTTAAAGTAACTTATTGGAAAGAGAAAAACACTCATCTTTTTTTAAACATCTTTTTTCCACGTGTACCCACACAGACGCTCTCCTGCAAAGATAGGCATAAAAGTGCACAGAAAAAAAATCAGAAAAAAATCACTGCAATCCATCTCATACCATCAAATACCCACAACAGACACAGACACGTACACAACAACTTATATATTTATACTTTTTTTCTGAAGTTAACGATAAGGCAATCGTGAAACTTCTCTTTCGTCACAGCGAAGTACAGATATATCCAATGACCAATTTCAAACTTGAAATTGAATTCTTTGACAGTGTCACAACTATTGGGCAAAATCAGCCAAGAAAACCGGCGAACGTTTTCAAAACTAATGCATATTAAAATAAAACATAAAGTTCTGTAAAAATTTTCAATAATTGAATTATTTTAAGGCATGAGAATTGTGATTACTATCTTTTGCATAGTGAGCATGATGAAATTTTTGTCTTTTTTCCAGTATAGTAACCATGTTCATAATTGATGCAACAAAAAGATGAAAACAAAAAAGTTGAAATACATTTTAAAAAATGCAGTCTTCTCATCCAAAAGAATTAAGATCAATCTGCTAACACATCAGATAAAAATATTATTTGTTTACTTTAAAAATTGCTAATGCATTTTTAAAAAGCATAGTGTAGGAAAAAATTGCCGAAATTTCATTTTTTTCCCCAATTTATGATTGCTTTATTAAGTTGTGACAGCCTGGATCAGTGGCTTAATATTAAGTGTTGACGTCGAATGTTAGCGCTTAATTGTTGTGAAACTATACGTTGAATCATAACTTTATTTGCTCGGAGAGATTAATTCTGGAATGTATTATTATTAAAAAGAGTATTGCCCTTAAATATTGTCTTTGAAACATTCAACTGCACAATATATAACCCGAGAGGATATTATTAAAATACAAGAAAAGTCATATGCTATTAGTCTTTCGTTTCTCTTCCACTGGTCTAGGGCTTGATCAAAATTAAGATTTGTTAATTTGACTTCAGGATGGTTATTTCTGCAAAAATATTTTTTAATGAAGCAATTTAGAACTGAATAGCAAAAATAGGAAAAAAGGGAGCCTAACACCAATTTTGTAACCCAATGGCCGCGTGACAGAAGTTAACATTTTTCGAAACAATTTCGATGACCAAAAAATGTCTTTCTGTTGATGGCACCTATTTGTTTCCCGCTGAAAAAATACAAAAGTTGTTTTCCATTGATGAAGGACTCTGTGTAAAACCAATTTGCCATTGAAACGAAATAAATATTTTTTCATTTGCTTTGTGAGAACGCTCTACGCCTTACTGCTTCAAATGTTCAAAAAAGTTTAGAACGACATTGATATCAAAATGAAAAATTTTGATAACATTATTTCTGCAGTCCAATATAGGGCAATCGTGGAGCTTCTTTTACCTAAACAAGGGTTCAGATATATTCAGCCACCATATTTTAACGTCAACATTGACATTACGCGTAAACTTTGCCATTGCACGACCTTCGTGCCGCCCACAAAGTTATGTACCCTTCTGTTACAGAACGCGTGCCATTGCATTATAAATACGTATGTAAAAAATAAATCACGTGCGCCCAGGGGGTGCAAATAGATAGCACCCATCAAGCTGGAGAGGACACAAGAAGAATATGTACAAATGAACAAAAAAGTCCTTTTTGTGTTCACTGAAGGTATTGCAGTCAATCTTACTTTCAAGTTTACTTTTTGATGTCGAAAAAAATTGGCAAAAGTTGCACTTTTCGCTCTTTAACGAAAAAACGGGGGCTACACTCCAGTTCAGTCTTTTCCACTCGGAGGCGTATTGTGCAATTGGTTCAATAATGTGCTTAAAATGATGTTATTATAGCCTATTTAGACCACTACTAAGTAGTTTTATAAACCCAATTGTGAGGCGTTGGTATTTTTTTTTCGTTAATTAACACCCGTTGAGTTTTCTTGCAAAGATCTGCAAATGAGAGCTTTTTAGATAACGTTAAGTTGAAGAATTCAGGCTCGAATTGTTGAATTCAAAAATCAAACCGTGAAAAAATTTTTTTGATAGTGAAGGCAAACTAGACAACAAGAATTTATTTATACAAAATTTCAATGGCAGACAATTGGAGGGGACAGAAAAAAACAGTTTGCTGCAGATGACTGGCAGATGACTTGTATGTAAATTGATTTCTCGCGTATGAATTTATATTAACTTAGTCATGAAAGAAAATAGCATAACGAGAACGGAACATTGAAATTTTGAGCCCTTGTATGTATTTTTTAAAAATCAATTTTGGCCTTTGTCACGCATCGAATTCAGCCGGTAGAATTTTTCGCTTATTCTTTTTCTCTTTCAAACTTGGAAACAAAATGATAGGGGAGCAGTAAGTTGAAGACACGTAGGTAGACAGCTTTAAAATATATATAAATGACTGAAAAATGACTGTTTTGAAAGAGTCACATCTAATTTTGCAAAAATAGTAGAGGAAATTGCTGTATTTTTTCAAAAATAACCTATATTCAAATGAAAAACAAATTTTTTGAATACATCAGACATTAAGATTGCGTACCTTAAAATTGCTAATGTTTTTTTTAAAAAAACTTGAGTTGTGACATTGTTGATCAGTGGCTTGGCGTAATATTAAGGGTGGATGTCAAACGTTGAGGTAACATTTTTGTTAATACTTTACTTTAACTAGCAATTTTTTCTGGCTCTAACAGTTTAATTTTGCAAAGCATTAGTAGTAAGAATGAGTATTGTCCCCAGCTTTTGTTTTGAGGTAACTATAAACTGAACAAAATATGGCCGAACAGGAAATTGCTAAAATACAGGAAAAGTTTCAAGACATATACAATCAGTACTCCGTTTCAATTCCACTTGCCAAGGACTTGCTCAAAATAATATCTTTTTGATGGCTCCTATTGATTTTCCGGGACGTAATAGAAGATTGCCAGAAGAAGAACATATATAAATGAGCAGAAAAAGTCCGTTTTGTGTCCACGGAAGATATTGCAGTCAATCTTACTTTCAAGTATACTTTTTGATGTCGAAAAAAATTGGCAAAAGTTGCACTTTTCGCTCTTTAACGAAAAAAATGGGGGCTACACTCCAGTTCAGTATTTTTTAACCGGAGGGGTATTGTGCAATTGGTTCAATATGGTGCTTAAAATGATGTTATTAAAGCTTATTTAGACCACTACTAAGTAATTTTAAAAACCCAATTGTGAGGCGTTTTCTATTCTTTGTTAACTAACACCCATTGAGTTTTCTTGCAAAGATCTACAAATGAGAGCTTTTTAGATAATGTTAAGTTGAAGAAGTCAGGCTTGAATTGTTGAATTCAAAAATCAAACCGTGAAAACAATTTTTTGATAGTGAATGCAAACAAGACAACAAGAATTTATTTATACAAAATTTCAATGGCAGACAATTGGAGGGGACAGAAAAAAAAACAGTTTGCTGCAGATGACTGGCAGATGATTTGTTTGTATATTGGGTTCTCGCGTTTGAAATTATATTAACATAGTCAAGAAAAAAATTGGCCTAACGAGAACGGAACATTGAAATTTGAGCCATTGCATGTGTTTTGTATTTTTTCAATCAACTTTGGCCTCAGTTATCCATCGAATTCAGCCGGTAGAATTTTTTGCTTACTATTTTTCTATTTCCAACTTGGAAACATAATGAAAGGGGAGTAGTAAGGTGAAGACACGTAGGTAGACAGCTTTAAAGTTTTCTGTTTTGGTTGGAGATGAAACGATGTGAACTGATTTTTTTTTATCTAAATGGTTTGGATTTTTGGCTTTGGCTTTTTCGTGCTGCTGGTATCCATCGTAGTTTTTTCATACATCAACCCGTTATATAAATGACTGAAAAATGACTGTTCTGAAAGAGTCACATCTAATTTTGCAAAAATATTAGAGGAAAATGCTGCATCTTTTTCATAAATAACCTATATTCAAATGAAAAACAAATTTTTTTGAACACATCAGACATTAAGATTGCGTACCCTAAAGATGCTAATGCTTTTTAAAAAAATAACTTGAGTTGTGACATTGTTGATCAGTGGCTTGGCGTAATATTAAGGGTGGACATCAAACGTTGGGGTAACATTTTTGGTAAGTGGCGTAAAAAATTAAAAACTTTATCAAACTTGATCAATTTTTGTGCCAATTTCAAAGCTTCTTTGCTCTGATACATGGCATCGCCATTAAAAAAATTATCTGGGGGTAGTCAACTTTAACAACTTATCAGCTCCGTAACCTCTTTGAAATCATGTAAAAAAGACTTTAAAGTGTGGGATATGGTGGCAACAGAACGGCTATAGTAGTTGATAATTAAACAATGTCTTTGTTCCTTGTCTTCAATAATGACATTTGCGCAAAATTATAGGTAGGGTGGTCGCTAGCTCATTATTTTTTCATCTACCAATACAGAACTAGATCGTTCTTTCAAATACTTCATGAGCATTGGCTGGTTTTTTCAGTACAGCGTAAGCTATATAAAATGTGTTCAAAATGTTCCTAATGTCCGGCTTTTATTGTATGATGTTTTGACTTTGATTTGTGTCGTTTCTGGTAATTTTTTGGTAGTGATATTGGAATTAAATTTGAATGCAAACCTTTGTTTCCGAGTTTTGGAAAAATATTATTTTAATATGCACACTTTTTGATCAGTCAACTTCCACTTTATATTCGCTAATTTAGATCTCCCTATCTGTTGATTTTAATTGCCCTCACTTTTAAATTAATTTAATTAATAAAACACGAAGTTCCCTAATCAGACGTTCACAAACCATGACAATGCAGCAAGCAGTAGCTTGTAGCACAGATATCCAGAGAGCCCTACATAGAATACAGTCCCTCAACATGACACCATACATCCAGTCTGTGAACTCCAGATCCAACTGAGAGAACTGGTCCTCAACCTTGTCAATCTGATCAAGCACTTTGCACTCTTCTCTGACGTCAAGCATCCTGCTCGATTTACGCTTCAGTCGAAACTCAATCTAAATTGCCGTCCGAAGGTAAAAAAGACATCCGAACGATTCAAAAGATTTTCATTTTTTTTTTCGTTTTCGTTCCTGAGCTTTTAGTTCTTTAGATTGACTAATTCAATTTTCTAGTGCTTTTTTCACAAGCGAGTGGTCAAGTTTTGGGCAAAAAATTATGCATATTGAAATATACCCGGCATATTGCCGGAAAACAGCCGCCGTTGATTCCAATAAGCATGATTGGGATTGAAAGAATAGATATTGAAAAAAAAAAGATTTTTGTACAAAAACATTTTTTAAGTCCGATTTATTTTGATGGCATTTCGTAGTTGAACATAATTCTGCTTCTTAGAGAGAGGATAAAGGGGATACCATCAGTACCAACAAGCATTAAAGATGGTAACTAAGACTTACAGGAACGACGTTCAAATAGCGGGCATCTAAAATTGGGCTTTATCCCGTTTCTTTTTCTGACTTCAGTTTTATATACTGCTTTTTCATTTTGAATTGATTTGCTGAGCAACTGATGTTCAAAATCAGTTTTAGCAGAATGAGAAAAGAGAGAAACAAGACTAGAGAAGTCAAAAAGATTTCACGCAAAATGTTGAAAAAGCGGCAAAATGAGGTAAAGCGAAACTTTTTGTTCGACGAAGTAAAAAAACATAGCAGGACAAGTCCTGACGCACAATTCAGAAAATTTTCGTTGACTAGCCAAACAGATAGACCTAGAATGGACTAAGAGTGAATTGGGAAAACCATTTCTAAAAAAACAGATCAAAAAAACAAAAAAACAGAAAAATCAATGTCAAAATGCCGCTCGCGAGAACAAAAACCACTAGCGAGAAATGAAAATTCAATTCAAACAAAAAACTAGGCCTAGAATGAGCTGTGAATGGATTGGGATAACCATTTAGAAAAAAAATTCGATCAAAAAATCGAAAAAACAGTAAAAATCAGAGTGAAATTGCCGCATGTGAAAAAACCACTACCGAGAAACCGAATTTTTGTTCAAACACCGTTTTCTGACTCTACTTTAATTTTAGAGCGAATAAATTTCACGCCTCAAAATCACTTGCTTTTTCGCTCCATTTCCTGTTTCCGCGTGACCAAAATTACTACTCCAATTTGACTTCAAAAATCATGAAAACGTGTGAACAGATCTTTATAAAAATGCAGCGCGCCAATACAATTCAAATTCTTTGAATTGTAAAAAAATTAGGAGCGCTATAATAGCCTGCTGAGAAGATGAGGGCGGCTATTAAAAATAGGTGAGCTAGGATTTTTTATTCATTTTTACGGTTGTCGGAATTGAAGTACTTGATCTTTCGTTCCATTGTAAACGGCTTGTAAGTACCAGCTTAGTTGTATTTCTAAAGAAACTAGGAAATTTTTCTCTAAAGATTGGATTAAAATTGTGAAACCGTGCTCATGCCTCAAAACAAATAAGTTTAAAAATGTTTTGATCACTGATTGGTTAATAGAGTAGCAAAATGTGCATTGTTTTTTTTTTTAACAAAACCCATTTTTCAAGCGATATTTGTTTTTGTCTTGAAAAATTACGTTTTTATTTGGATGAATAAGTATTTTAATTTTTACAAATACAGTAGCCAAAAACTTGAACCACAAATCTTTTAAAAGCCAAAACTTTTAAAAAACTCCTCTGACAGGTTAGAAACTCTAATTGCAGGATTTAAATTTACCACATCCACCACAAGAGGCGTTCTTGGAAAAGCATTGAAAACGCTTAATTTTGGTTTTGCCTATGCTCCTCAGTTTTAGGAGCCAGACGTAAAGTCTCGGAGGTTCTAAGTCTTGGAGTCTTGGAGCCACAAAACATGAGCTTACGAGGGGGGCGTTGAGCGTTGAATAATGCATAGTCGGCCAGCCCTGAAAAAGACAGGAATTTCTAATGAATGCTCAAAAGGCTAAACCTGTACGAACGAAAATTTGATCATGAGAGCATGATATTATTCACGATAAAAAAACGAATGCTTTTTTGGTTGATCCTGTAGATTGACTAGGTTTCGTGGCAATCTGTTTGTATTCAAGCTACCGTATAAAATAAAGACAGCCATCCCGGGTCGAGGTTTTTGGGTAAAATTTTGTGCAAAATGCGGTGAATGCGGTGACAAAAATCACCGCATTTCATACAAAAATTCACCGCGATTTTCATCGCATTTCTTACAAAAATTCACTGCATCGACTTTTGTGGCAAAATAATGTAAGAAATGTTGTGAATGCGGTGAAAAAAATCGCCGTATTTCACCACATTTCCTGCAAAAATTCAACTCTAAATTCACCGCATCTCTTACAAAAAATCATCGCATTGGCTTTCCAACGTTTACTGAATCTGAATAAAATTCTCAAGAAATAAAATAGAAGTACGTGACAGTGGAATAAGAAAGTGAAAGCATGCAGGAGGTAAGAGGTTCGAGCCCGTGTAAGGAATTTTCTTTTTTTTGTAGGAATACTGAGAGCGCGTTGAAAATAAATATTTCCCTGAGATTCACCGCAAAAAGATGTAAGAAATACGCGGTCAAAATTTTTCTTGCGGAAATTCACCGCCAAACCTTGACCCGGAATGTAAATTTACTGTTAGTGGTGATCTTAACGAAATAAGTAAAAATACTGGAATTTATTTGGACTGAATCTAGAATTTCACGCAACTTCATCTCCAAAAATCTCCGGCACAGTGATTTAAAGAACAGAAGATGGAATCCCGTCGACAGAAGGTACTTTGCTATTCTACCATATTGCAAGATGGCCCAAAACTTTTCAAAACTTTTCAAAAGTCTTTTTTATTAATTGATCTCATATAAAGAACATATAGTCATGAAGGAAAAACACTGTCAATACAAAAAATGCAAGCAAAAAATCAGTAAAGGGAAACAATTAAAGCTAGTTTATTTATTTTTTAACGCTGAGAGAAATTGAAAACAACCATTGACTCCGTGGCAGTCAATGGAATTGTAATAGAAAAATAAAGGTAGAAGCAAACAAGGCGGCTAGGTAATGTGCGTTCGCACATAATGCTCCGACCCAGCTCATTCACATTTTTAGCATAATTGTCTCCAAAATTCAAGTTTTTTTTTTAAAAAAAATTGGTGATTGAAAAACAAGATAGCCATCAAAACAAGAAACTCTGTGGAGTAAAAAATGCCGCATTAGATTGACGAGATCAGCCATTAATAAGAAAACAAGTCAAGACGTAAAACAAAATCAAACAACATTAATACAAAAACTTTAAATACATCCAAAATTTATGAACATTTTTTGAAAAGAAACTTTATTAGCAAGGTCAAGACAGCGTCAGATAAAAGTGAAGCTAAACAAAACAACCTGTAGTTCACTAGAAAAGATATGGGACCACTCCGTAATAAGGCTCGGTAACAATTAGACAAGAACAAAAAACAGCAAATTAAAAAAATTTGCTTGAATTTTTAAAAACGAATAGTTGCGAAAAAATGACGACCATCAGATAACTATTTGAAGCATCCAAGCATCCAACAAGTTTATGATCACATATGTCTCTACAGGAGTGCATTCAGATCTGTCTTCATTCAATTTTTTTGTGGTTGAAAAAAGAATAATATATGAAAGCAACAAACAAGAATTCACATAAAACTTGCGAGAAAATGACGTAGCAGCCGTAAAAGCAAGTTTTTACCCTCAAAATATTTTCAGTTGAAACTTCCTTGAACGCCAACACTGTGGTATGCGAGCTCTTTTTAATGAGAATTCATAATAAAGAGACAAAAAAGAAAAAAAAAGTGCAAAAATAAGTAATACTTTTGTAGTTTTCGAAACATTTAATTTCAAATTCTTTGAGCCACTAGCTACAAAATGAAATATTTGAAAAAGTTCATTTAATCGTCCTAAAGAAGCGCTTGCGACCTGTAATTTTTCAGAATATGTGTTACGTGTACAAATATTGCGTCAACTTTAGATTTTCTACAAAACAGATTTTCTACAGTTGCTCCTTACCTTGACGAAAACACTAATACTGTCAGATGTGATTTGCAATAAATGAGAATAGGTAGCGAAACGACAAGAGAAAAAGTTTAAAATTAATTTCCTTTCTTTGAAAACCATTGTTTTCAAAGACTTGAATGCCATCAGCTATCTACCCAAATCAGAATATAAGCTCATTTACTCTTCCATAAAAAATTGATGGAAACTGTCATGCCTAAAAATTTAAAAAAAAGGGAAATCTAGTAGTGTCAAATTTTTTTTAAATAGACCGACTGATTACAATCCGAACTACTTCTGGATTTTAACAGTCGAAATTTGGGCCAAAAACAGCCTTGCTATTGCTGTTTGTCCTCTTCGAATACTAAATTGTTTCGAATGTCATAGATCTGAATAATTCGTTAGATAAAAGATAAAAAAAAATGCTTTGTTTTTGGTAATCATAGAGTAAAATTTGCAAAAACAGCGAAAATTTAATTTCAAAATACTCTCAGTCGAAGTGGAAATAAAACTAGCTCCCTCTGTAAATTAAAAAGATTGCGTTTGTTGTTTTAGGGTGTGTACTTTGGGCATATTTAATCGAAGTGGACTAAAAAAGCTCATTTTGGGCAATTTATAATGAAAAAGGCTAAATTTTGAAACATTTAGTCAAAACTTGAGCCAAAAATTTAAATCAAAATAGTCAAAAATAAAATCAACAGTGTTAATGTTAACAATTTTTACAACATTAACCAAATTTTAGGCAAAAATTCCGGAAAATATGAATAAAAATAACGCAAATTGGTCTAATAATCACAAAAATTGAAACCACGATAACTCGCTCCAGAAAACGAAACTTAAAAACAAATCTTTTTAATACCATATTCTACGTTGGATGGTCCTTTTTTTGATACTACTCACAACTCTCTACGATGAATATATCGATAGGTCAAAATTGTCTGAACAAAAAAAATCAAAACGAATGTTAGTTCCTCCCCTTCCTTAGGAGGGGTCGGAAAAAAATGTTGCAGTTTTAGTTGTATGAAACCGATGTGTGGAGCTAAGAATTTAATTTGAAGACAAATGTATTTAACCCTAATACCACTTAAAGCTTTTGCTCTAATGATCTTCGGTAACCTATTGCTTTACGACGTGTTACTGGGTTTTATCAGGTTAAACTTGAGCAGTGCAAAAATTTTCTCTTGTGGCTTGATTAAAACCTGCAATCAAAATTGATTTCTAAAGTCACCAAAATGTGTGAACAGACAGAAGCGTATGTAATTCGCAGACAGAGGCGAGAAGAAAAACGCCTCACTGCTGCTATTAAATTTAGATTGCTTTCGTATGGGATGGTCTGGACATAGCGCAAATTGTAGGCAACAAAAGTTCAAGATAAAATTAAGAAAGAGGTCTAAAATATCCCAAGGGGTTGGAAATTGGTAACAACATTTTTTAGGACAAGTAAAATTTAGTTTACATTCTATGTGTAAACAAAATCAAAACAATAGATTTTCTACAGTTGCTCCTTCCCTTGACGAAAACACTAATACTGTCATATGTGATTTGCAATAAATGAGACTAGGTAGCGAAACGACAAGAGAAAAGGTTTAAAATTAATTTCCTTTCTTTGAAAACAATTGTTTTCAAAGACTTGAATGCCATCAGCTATCTTCCCAAATCAGAATATAAGCTCATTTACTCTTCCATAAACAATTGATGGAAACTGTCATGCCTAAAAATTTAAAAAAAAAACAAAAAAAGGGAAATATAGTAGTGTCAAATTTTTATTAAATAGACCGACTGATTACAATCCGAACTACTTCTGGATTTTAACAGTCGAAATTTGGGCCAAAAACAGCCTTGCTATTGCTGTTTGTCCTCTACGAATACTAAATTGTTTCGAATGTCATAGATCTGAATAATTCGTTAGATAAAAGATCAAAAAAAATGCTTTGTTTTTGGTAATCATAGAGTAAAATTTGCAAAAACTGCGAAAATTTAATTTCAAAATACTCTCAGTCGAAGTGGAAATAAGACTAGCTCCCTCTGTAAATTAAAAAGATTGCGTTTGTTGTTTTAGGGTGTGTACTTTGGGCATATTTAATCGAAGTGGACTAAAAAAGCTCATTTTGGGCAATTTATAATGAAAAAGGCTAAATTTTGAAACATTTAGTCAAAACTTGAGCCAAAAATTTAAATCAAAATAGTCAAAAATAAAATCAACAGTGTTAATGTTAACAATTTTTACAACATTAACCAAATTTTAGGCAAAAATTCCGGAAAATATGAATAAAAATAACGCAAATTGGTCTAATAATCACAAAAATTGAAACCACGATAACTCGCTCCAGAAAACGAAACTTAAAAACAAATCTTTTTAATACCATATTCTACGTTGGATGGTGCTTTTTTTTGATACTACTCACAACTCTCTACGATGAATATATCGATAGGTCAAAATTGTCTGAACAAAAAAAATCAAAACGAATGTTAGTTCCTCCCCTTCCTTAGGAGGGGTCGGAAAAAAAGTTGCAGTTTTAGTTGTATGAAACCGATGTGTGGAGCTAAGAATTTAATTTGAAGACAAATGCATTTAACCCTAATACCACTTAAAGCTTTTGCTCTAATGATCTTCGGTAACCTATTGCTTTACGACGTGTTACTGGGTTTTATCAGGTTAAACTTGAGCAGTGCGAAAATTTTCTCTTGTGGCTTGATTAAAACCTGCAATCAAAATTGATTTCTAAAGTCACCAAAATGTGTGAACAGACAGAAGCGTATGTAATTCGCAGACAGAGGCGAGAAGAAAAACGCCTCACTGCTGCTATTAAATTTAGATTGCTTTCGTATGGGATGGTCTGGACATAGCGCAAATTGTAGGCAACAAAAGTTCAAGATAAAATTAAGAAAGAGGTCTAAAATATCCCAAGGGGTTGGAAATTGGTAACAACATTTTTTAGGACAAGTAAAATTTAGTTTACATTCTATGTTTGAACAAAATCAAAACAATAGATTTTCTACAGTTGCTCCTTCCCTTGACGAAAACACTAATACTGTCATATGTGATTTGCAATAAATGAGACTAGGTAGAGAAACGACAAGAGAAAAAGTTTAAAATTAATTTCCTTTCTTTGAAAACAATTGTTTTCAAAGACTTGAATGCCATCAGCTATCTTCCCAAATCAGAATATAAGCTCATTTACTCTTCCATAAAAAATTGATGGAAACTGTCATGCCTAAAAATTTAAAAAAAAAACAAAAAAAGGAAATCTAGTAGTGTCAAATTTTTATTAAATAGACCGACTGATTACAATCCGAAATACTTCTGGAATTTAACAGTCCAAATTTGGGCCAAAACCAGCCTTGCTATTGCTGTTTGTCCTCTACGAATACTAAATTGTTTCGAATGTCATAGATCTGAATAATTCGTTAGATAAAAGATCAAAAAAAAAATGCTTTGTTTTTGGTAATCATAGAGTAAAATTTGCAAAAACAGCGAAAATTTAATTTCAAAATACTCTCAGTCGAAGTGGAAATAAGACTAGCTCCCTCTGTAAATTAAAAAGATTGCGTTTGTTGTTTTAGGGTGTGTACTTTGGGCATATTTAATCGAAGTGGACTAAAAAAGCTCATTTTGGGCAATTTATAATGAAAAAGGCTAAATTTTGAAACATTTAGTCAAAACTTGAGCCAAAAATTTAAATCAAAATAGTCAAAAATAAAATCAACAGTGTTAATGTTAACAATTTTTACAACATTAACCAAATTTTAGGCAAAAATTCCGGAAAATATGAATAAAAATAACGCAAATTGGTCTAATAATCACAAAAATTGAAACCACGATAACTCGCTCCAGAAAACGAAACTTAAAAACAAATCTTTTTAATACCATATTCTACGTTGGATGGTCCTTTTTTTGATACTAATCACAACTCTCTACGATGAATATATCGATAGGTCAAAATTGTCTGAACAAAAAAAATCAAAACGAATGTTAGTTCCTCCCCTTCCTTAGGAGGGGTCGGAAAAAAATGTTGCAGTTTTAGTTGTATGAAACCGATGTGTGGAGCTAAGAATTTAATTTGAAGACAAATGCATTTAACCCTAATACCACTTAAAGCTTTTGCTCTAATGATCTTCGGTAACCTATTGCTTTACGACGTGTTACTGGGTTTTATCAGGTTAAACTTGAGCAGTGCGAAAATTTTCTCTTGTGGCTTGATTAAAACCTGCAATCAAAATTGATTTCTAAAGTCACCAAAATGTGTGAACAGACAGAAGCGTATGTAATTCGCAGACAGAGGCGAGAAGAAAAACGCCTCACTGCTGCTATTAAATTTAGATTGCTTTCGTATGGGATGGTCTGGACATAGCGCAAATTGTAGGCAACAAAAGTTCAAGATAAAATTAAGAAAGAGGTCTAAAATATCCCAAGGGGTTGGAAATTGGTAACAACATTTTTTAGGACACTGCGCGTGCAAGAATGTGGACATTCGGGTTTTCGTCTGACACCTTTGTCTGGGCAGTGTATAGTGTGGGTTTTGAACCGGGTCGAGGTTTGGCGGTGAATTTTTGTAAGAAATGCGTAGAAATTCGGTGAGAAAAAAATTTGACCGCGTTTTTCTTACATCTTTTTGGAAATGCAGCGAATTTCTGTAAAAATGCGGTGAAATGCGGTGAATTTTTTTTCAATGCCACAATCACCGCATTTCTTGCAAAAATTTTACCCAAAAATGTCGACCTCGGGACGACTCCACATCGATCGTTTTTGGCCATCATTTCATGAAATATATACGAGTTTTGCTGCTGTATTGTTGGAAAAGTTGTTAGTTGATACAGCGCATTAGGATTTAATTATTACTCTTATTATTTTTATCTTGACATATTAAAGATCAAAAAGTGCGGTATTTAAAGAAGTCAGTTCAATTGCAAGTGTAAACACAGTTGAGCTTATATTTTTGTTGCAATGGAAATGTTTCTGGTTACCTAAAACCAACTGCAGTTTTTAAATCGGAATTTTGTAGCAAAAAAAGGCAAAATGAACGTTGTGAAGCTAATTTTGTAGTGTTTTGATTGTCAGTCGTAGAACTTCGTTGCTTTTCATCGTCGGCAGCGCAGATTTTCATAGCAGATGACAATTTTAAGCAAAACGCTGAAAATTAGTTAAGATCTTGATAGTGAGCCATATTTTGTGCCTGAATTTTTTGTTCTTCTTTCGCACTACAGGGTGCGTCCAGAGATAAGTATAAAGCTGGAGGTTTTCATTGGCCATCATTACATTTCATGCATAATTTCTAAAAAAGTCACCTTCATCTTAGGTAGGTTAGCGTACCAGGTCGGGCGATGATTTGTGAAACATACAGAACTACATCGCGAAAGTCTTCCGGTTTTACCAAATTATCCCTTTACTTTCGACAACAAAATCTGTTTCATTTTCAAGTTATCCGACCTCTTTTATGCGCCATTCTTTTCTATTTTGAAGAATGCCCATTGCGTATTTTGTGCTTCCAGATCGGCACTGATATGTCAAATTGAACTCTCCACCCTTCACACGCATCGGATCTCTCACGTAGTCCAGAAAACAAACAGGAAATCTAGACATCCAACATTCAAACCGATAATTTTCTTTGAGTTTCAGTTATTTTCAGTATTAGTTTTTTTTGATAGATTTTGTTCTTCTTTAAAATATAACCGGAATTTTAGAGAAATTTAAAAATATAACCGGCAGATTGCAGGAAAATAGCTGTGGCACTGTATAGATGAACTCTATTGATCTTCAATAGGCAAAACTTTTTAAAATTCAAAGTTTATTAAGAGAGTACAAAAAACCCTTTTCTAGAGTGAAGTCTGTCGAAAACTTATCACGCAACTGACCTAAAAGGTGACACAAAAGTGAGTAACAAACAACCAACAAGTGCCCAAAAAAGTCACTGCATAGATATAGCAATAACAGAAAATGAAGTCAAATGGTCGAAAAAATCAACCGCGGAGACAACGAAATAAAAAAAAACTTAGCCGGAAGAATTCGGGAAGTGACTAGAAGCGTCAGACCTACTAAAAAACTGTAATTGCACCCAAGAGCAACCTTTTGTCCCTAAAAACTATTTATTAACAGAATTAGTTTAAGGATTTTGGTGAAAATTCTGCAATCGAAACAAGCAAAGAACAACAATTACGATATAGATCTGTTACTGTTAACAGTCAAAAATGTATCATGGTGATTCAAACAAGATCTCAGAGTTGCATTAATTCAGATGAAATCAACTGCAAGTAAAAATATCAAAGAAAAAAATGAATTATTTTAAATTTTTGATCCCATTAAATTCGAGAAGAAGAAATTCAAGGAAACAGAGGCGCAAAAGCTGACTTGTTGAAATTACGTACCTAATGTAAATATTTGTAACAAAATTGGTGGCTAAAAAACTGACCTAAAAAGTGACACAAAAGTGAGTAACAGACAACCAACAAGTGCCCAAAAAAATTACTGCATAGATATAGCAATCACAGAAAATGAAGTCAAATGGTCGAAAAAATCAACCGCGGAGACAACGAAAAAAAAAAAACTTAGCCGGAAGAATTCCGGAAGTGACTAGAAGCGTCAGACCTACCAAAAAACTGTAACTGCACCCAAGAGAAACCTTTTGTCCCTAAAAACTTCTTATTACCAGAATTAGTTTAACGATTTTGGTGAAAATTCTGCAATCGAAACAAGCAAAGAACAACAATTACGATATAAATCTTTTATTGTTACCAGTCAAAAATGTATCATGGTGATTCAAGCAAGATCTCAGAGTTGCATTAATTCAGATGAAATCAACTGCAATTAAAAATCTCAAGGAAAAAAATGAATTATTTTAAATTTTTGATCCCATTAAATTCGAGAAGAAGAAATTCAAGGAAACAGAGGCGCAAATTCTAAAATGTTGAAATTACGTACCCAATGTAAATATTGGTAACAAAATTGGTCGCTAAGCAACTGACCTAAAAGGTGACACAAAAATGAGTAACAAACAACCAACAATTGCCCAAAAAAGTCACTGCATAGATATAGAAATCACACAGAATGATGTCAAATGGTCAAAAAAATCAAACGCCGAGACAACGAAATAAAAAAAAACTTAGCCGGAAGAATTCGAGAAGTGACTAGAAGCGTCAGACCTACTAAAAAACTGTAATTGCACCCAAGAGCAACCTTTTGTCCCTAAAAACTATTTATTAACAGAATTAGTTTAAGGATTTTGGTGAAAATTCTGCAATCGAAACAAGCAAAGAACAACAATTACGATATAGATCTGTTACTGTTAACAGTCAAAAATGTATCATGGTGATTCAAACAAGATCTCAGAGTTGCATTAATTCAGATGAAATCAACTGCAAGTAAAAATATCAAAGAAAAAAATGAATTATTTTAAATTTTTGATCCCATTAAATTCGAGAAGAAGTAATTCAAGGAAACAGAGGCGCAAAAGCTGACTTGTTGAAATTACGTACCTAATGTAAATATTTGTAACAAAATTGGTGGCTAAAAAACTGACCTAAAAAGTGACACAAAAGTGAGTAACAGACAAACAACAAGTGCCCAAAAAAGTTACTGCATAGATATAGCAATCACAGAAAATGAAGTCAAATGGTCGAAAAAATCAACCGCGGAGACAACGAAAAAAAAACTTAGCCGGAAGAATTCCGGAAGTGACTAGAAGCGTCAGACCTACCAAAAAACTGTAACTGCACCCAAGAGAAACCTTTTGTCCCTAAAAACTTCTTATTACCAGAATTAGTTTAACGATTTTGGTGAAAATTCTGCAATCGAAACAAGCAAAGAACAACAATTACGATATAAATCTTTTATTGTTACCAGTCAAAAATGTATCATGGTGATTCAAGCAAGATCTGAGAGTTGCATTAATTCAGATGAAATCAACTGCAATTAAAAATCTCAAGGAAAAAAATGAATTATTTTAAATTTTTGATCCCATTAAATTCGAGAAGAAGAAATTCAAGGAAACAGATGCGCAAATTCTAAAATGTTGAAATTACGTACCCAATGTAAATATTTGTAACAAAAATGGTGGCTAAGCAACTGACCTGAAAGGTGACACAAAAGTGAGTAACAAACAACCAACAAGTGCCCAAAAAAGTCACTGAATAGATATAGAAATCACAGAAAATGAAGTCAAATGGTCAAAAAACTCAACCACCGAGACAATGAAATAAAAAAAAACTTAGCCGGAAGAATTCCGGAAGTGACTAGAAGCGTCAGACCTACAAAAAACTGTAATTGCACCCAAGAGCAACCTTTTGTTCCTAGAAACTATTTATTACCAGAATTAGTTTAAGGATTTTGGTGAAAATTCTGCAATCGAAACAAGCAAAGAACAACAATTACGGTATAGATCTGTTATTGTTACCAGTCACAAATGTATCATGGTGATTCAAACAAGATCTCAGAGTTGCATTAATTCAGATGAAGTCAACTGCTAGTAAAAATCTCAGGGAAAAAAATGAATTATTTTAAATTTTTGATCCCATTAAATTCGAGAAGAAGAAATTCAAGGAAACAGAGGCGCAAATGCTGAAATGTTGAAATTACGTACCTAATGTAAATATTGGTAACAAAATTGGTCGCTAAGCAACTGACCTAAAAGGTGGCACAAAAATGAGTAACAAACAACCAACAATTGCCCAAAAAAGTCACTGCATAGATATAGAAATCACACAGAATGATGTCAAATGGTCAAAAAAAATCAACCGCCGAGACAACGAAATAAAAAAAATCTTAGCCGGAAGAATTCCGGAAGTGACTAGAAGCGTCAGACCTACCAAAAAACTGTAATTGCACCCAAGAGCAACCTTTTGTCCCTAAAAACTATTTATTAACAGAATTAGTTTAAGGATTTTGGTGAAAATTCTGCAATCGAAACAAGCAAAGAACAACAATTACGATATAGATCTGTTACTGTTACCAGTCAAAAATGTATCATGGTGATTCAAACAAGATCTCAGAGTTGCATTAATTCAGATGAAATCAACTGCAATTAAAAATCTCAAGGAAAAAAGTGAATTATTTTAAATTTTTGATCCCAATAAATTCGAGAAGAAGAAATTCAAGGAAACAGAGGCGCAAGTGCTAAAATGTTGAAATTACGTACCCAATGTAAATATTTGTAACAAAATTGGTGGCTAAGCTCATAATTTTTGAATTTAATGTCAAATGGAAACAATTTTAGGTAGAAAAACAAATACATTGGCTTATTTAGCATTATCTTCATTTAGAAAATTTTCCATCCTCTTGTCAAATTTGAAAAAGTTATAACTGAATTCAAATACTTCATCTATTAAAATTGTGTCAAAAGATCGACAAAATAAAGATAAAAAGGCATCTTGTTGCTATTTTAAACGCCTAACGCCAATATTTAAAACAGTCATCGACAACATAAAATTATAACACCTGGCGTTGCACAAAACATCTTTTTATAAAAAATCTAACGAAAGCAAAAACCAAAAACATTTCAAACAAATGCAGCCAAAACCGCCAAAATCGTATGATTACACTGTAATTTTTTAAAAAACAAAAGACCTCAATAAAAACCGATGAAATCAGAGCATGAATTGTCGTTCAGTAATTGGCCCTAATTACAATGTGTCCAAACATGAAAACGCAAAAAAAAATTAATCAAAAAATAGAGTAAGATGGTCAACCTTTTGAACTTGAAACGCGTTTTCAGGCTGTAAAAAATTTTGTAATATAAAATTCTAGTTTGTTACATATTGATGCAGCACCGATCAGAAAGTAACTTTACAGAAGCTAAAAAAAACAAAAAAAATTGAGCCTTGGGCCAATTGCTGCAATAGACACCTTTCTGTGAAAAAAATTCCAAACGTCATTCACTGAACGCAGCCCATTAAAAAAGCAGCCCTGAATACAAAAAATCTGCCCAAAGAGCCGAAAACAGAGAATCAATTCAAACAAGCTTAAATTTACCTAACAAAATTTAGAAATTCCAGACAATCTTGCACTTGAACAGCCTTATTAGGCTTATTAGCATCTCAAGAACACTGTAATACCAATTCCACGCGACTTAGTATTGTTGCACATTTAATCAAAAAATTTTCTCGAGAACAAAAACAAAAGAACCACTAATAAAATAAATGCGCACTGTTGTCAAAAAAATCTTTGAAGTCAAAAACTCATTTATTCAGCGCACTGGATGAACAAAAAACGTCTCTCGCTCGGAAATAGTGAGTTCACGTGGCAAATTTATTCAAGTTCGCTTTTTGGTCACACACGGCCTGATTAAATAGTACTCATGTAAAAATATATCGGAAGGTTTCTGGAAGCAACTCGATGCGTCGGAACTTCACAAACAAAACAGTAACTTCAGCCGAAATCATAATTTTTGTCTTTTAGCGTTTATTTTTTATCCTATCAGGTCTGATTAATGTTTTTGGCATTAAATTGCAGTTGTCATGAACAGAAAGATGTACAGCAGTATCATCATGGAAGCAAGCAAACCTAAAAACAACTACAGCATTGTTCAGAATTCATAAAAAAACGCCGCGCAGTTTGAAATCCTGAGGCATATTAGGGACAAAAAATCCTACAAAAAAATAATAGGGATAAAAATAATTTTCATATATGAATTGATCTATTCGAAAGAACAATTAGGCTAAAGAACAAAGTGAGTTTTTTTTGCGATTCAACATTCTCTCTTTCTCGAGATACGACACACAGCATGAACTAAAGCTGTACAAATTAATTGATCACTCAAAAATTAAAGAAAACAGAATGACACTCGAAAGCAAAAAAAAACTGTTTATAAACAAAACCTAGCCTCGAAATTATTAAACAAAATTAAATATCAGTCGAAATGTTAAAAGGTAACGCCAACAAAATTGAGGCCCTTCTATAAATTGAAATGAATTGCTTATGGAAAAAACTGAAAAAAATCTCAGAAAGAAAGTGACAATGGTTAAGTTTTTAACAACAAAGGATAGCATAGCAAACAGCCCTATAGCTCTCAGGAGAAAGCTAGAATCATGCTTGCTACAAAAGAGAAAATGGACGCAAAAAAACAAAACCACAAGAGAACCTCGTTCTTTCGCAAGTTACAAATCAAATTGAAAAAGAAAAAGAAAAACGAAGCAATTCAATAATTATCTTTGATGACTTTAAAATTTACATACAAATCCTCCTGTGTAACTAAATTATGAAAAATGTTTATAGAGTAGAAAGAAAACATTCTCAAAAAAGTGAAATTGAAAAAATGATGAAATACCTTTAAAATTACAACTATGGAATAATTTGAGTTAAATTCCAAAAACGTAGCGCCAAAAAACAATAAATGAAACCCCAAATTGAAATCCTAGACAAAGCAGACAAAATTTTTTTCTATTAATTAAAACTAAAAAACAAACAATAATCCTTTAAGAAATCCCAAAAATCAAAAATTATGGATAAATGTGTAACAAATATACAAAAAGACACAAAAAATTTGAAAAGAGGTGCCGAATGCATGAGAAATCATAGATTGCTTGCCTTACCTAGGGATTTTTCGTGAAAACGTCTACTGCTGAAAACTCTCAATACAAAATAGCTCAAAAATAATTTATCATTTGAATAAAATGTTACAAACAAGTTGAAATCAGAAATCAAAAACCTGAAACTTGAATTTTTGAAATTGATTCCATCAATTTTTTTTCTGAATTTTAAAGACTCATAAAAAAGATGCAATTACTATTGAAACCAAATTGCTATCCCTGGAGCTGCACAAAAACTTTTATGAGTGAAATAAAACCAAAATTCAAAAAACCGAAAAAAATTAGACATAAACTGCAAAAATCCAGTTAGCATGCGTACAATTCTAGAGAAACTAATTATATTACATTAGAAACAGGCATTCAATGCTTGAGTAATTAAAAAGTTTTCACATCAGTTGATTTTGTCAATTAAGTCCAATTAAAGGTCCAGAAATGCAGAAATTTGCTTAAAAAGGCCAAAATGTAAATAGAAAATTGAGAAAAGTGCTCCCATATTTCAATTGCAGCGCTTTGTTAGGCTCTCAGTGATATCAATTTCAAAGCGTTACCTATTTTTACAGCATCTAAAAAAACTAATTTACAGACAACAATTGTACTGAAGAAGTTTTAAATTGGTTTTTTTTATTAGCCATTCTATCATAAACATTTAAAAGAAAAAGGTCATCCACTGAACGCGGCGCACGACCAAACGAACCCTCTTTTCTCGCTTAGAGAAACTAAGGTCGAACGGTAATTTTGCTCACTTTCACTTTTAGATCGAAGGGACGTCAGAACGAAGTAGTACATCCTGTAAGATAAACCTCAAGAAAATTTGCAATCCTCTTTGAGTCGCAAAATGTGTGAGCCGCTGTTTTGAAAACGTATTCTGCAAGTTTTTTTTAAAATTTGCAATAATATCAATAACCACTTTCGATTCGTTATAAAACTGCGATGAGATCAATGACAGCTTTAATATCACTTAGCGGCTATTAAAACGACAAAAAAGAAAGAGAAAAAAGCAATCAAATGCGCTTCTTAGTTGAATCAGCTAATTTATCTTAATGTCGTTTCTGTAAACATGTTTATGCTGGACTATGACCCTTTTCAAATATATATATATATATATATATATATATATATATATATATATATATATATATAAATATTCATTATATGATATATTTAAATTGCAATGGATAGTGTGAACCACGTAATGTGAACCACAGAGGTATACCCCTAAATTTACCTCTTAGTAAAAATTGCTTCGAATCTAGATACCTAAAATATGCAAAACAGCATACAATTTTAGTTTCTATTTTTCGCCAGAATGTTACGGAACTCAAATATTTTCAATGTTAGGTGACAAGTGCTTTAATACTTTATCCCGCAATTTAGTTACCGATTTTTGAGTTTTAAATTGTAGCTCATAAAAAACAGCAAAACAACAACCCCAACAGTTAATACGTGCATTAAATCAAAGACAACAAAATGATATATTTTTTTAACAAAAATTTTAGCAAGAATTTTTTGCAGCAGATAAATGGCTTTTACGCTCTGTGGTTGATTCGACTGTTTCATCAATAATTCTAGCAATATTTCAATAATTTTTTGATCTTTTGAACGAAATTTTTTTCGTTAGCAATTTCTAAACTCCTCCTGCTCGTCCATAATCACTTAGACCCAATAGAAGCATTCTTCAGTTTTAAAAATTAGTTTCGAATTGATTACTGTTTTTTTGCTTATTTCAAACATAAACCTACAAATGTCGGAAGAATTGCTCTTGAGTGACAGGCGAGGCAATTTAATTCATGATCTTTAAGTCTAGATCAATTTTTCTTTATGAGTGCAAAAAACCTTTCACCCCGCCGGGATTGCAACCACTGGCCTCTCGATCCAAGGCCAACCGCACTACCCACTGCGCTACGAGGCACTTAATTATGCTTTGCTTAAACCGATATTATATTAGCAACTTCGGAGCACGAGAGATCACCCGAAAATGATGAACGAAAGCGTGAAAAAGTCACTTGAAAAGTCAAAGAATGTTCTAGAAGAAAATCGCAAAAATTGTCAAGCGAAAAATTCGCATTAAAAACGACACACACGTTTACAATAATTTCTATGAACTGCGTTCAAGAACAATTAATTAGTGAGTGCTTTCCAATCGAATGTACCAATTAAAATTTTTTTAAATATTAGTTTGATTCGGAAGATAAACGCAAAGATCAAATGTAGGAATTTTTCGGTAAAAATTCAAATATGAAGTGATTACTCTTTGTCCAAGTTTATTTCAATTAGTTTCTGCTTTCCAACCAAATTCAGCAAGTGAAATTTTTCACTAGAGTTGATACAATATATTTAGAGTTATTGCGCAGTTCTCAATTGACAGGTGTCTATTGTACATATTTCTGTTGATAAGTGTCTTTTGACAGCTTGCGTCTCAAATAATTGTGAATAATTCAATGGAAAAAACATCATTAGTTGATCAAAGCAAGAAAAAAAACATTACAAACTAGTACGAAAGAGAAACGTAGAATGTATTCTAAAGGAGCTGAAAAAAGCCGCCAATTCCTTCTTAGAAATTATTGACACTTTTACACGCTTCTGAATAATTCAAACTATGAAATTTCTCTTATAGACAATTTAGGATATTTACAAAATTTTGGGATTTTTCGGAATCAATGGTAAGTCCAAGGCTTGGCTCATTTAAAGTGCACAAAAATTAGAATGTGAGAGTCCTAACGGAGAATGTGAGTAACAAAATGAGAAGTTGGGAAGGAAATCAAAAATCGCATTTTATTAAGCTTTAAACTACTTTTACATGCTCAGAAGCGCGCTTTTTTTAGGCGGCATTGCTGATTATAGATACAATAACTGCGGATCATATATACATTCTGTGCGGACTAGAGGGCGACAAATGGATACGCTTAGTGCCAAAAATGGATTCCTAAATCGTGCCAGAAAGTTTTAAACAGCGCGCCAAAAATAGGATACACAGCTTGCATCTCAATTCCGCGATGAAAGTTTGGACGCTTTCGCGAACACGGTGTGCGCAATTTCTCTCAATTTTGCCCAAATATGATAAAATATCTATTTTTGCAATATTGTTAACTTTTCAATGTAGTAACATAGAAAAAACGAACAACAGATACACAGATCGGGCAGATATGCCCGTGATTATTTGTGCATTCATTCCTCTGCGGCATTTTCACTGTAATATACACACAGGTTTGTTCACGGATGGTATACAAAACAAAAAATTTCATGAAGAAGTAGATCTGAGTCTTTTGAAAATTTCCTGCGAAACTCCGTTTAGAATCAAGAGCAACGATTTACTTGGCGTCTGTGAAGTAGGCGCTTTCGGTCAGAGTCTTGTTCAGGTCTTCCATTTCTTTAATGAAGCCAGGGTCACTTGTGATCTCTCTGCCAGAGTTCACTATGGGATTTGAAAGCATGATGATGGTCCAAAACCACGGACCCTCTGGAACATACTCCTAAACATTCAAATTTGTTTCCCTAGAGTCTTTGTCACCCACAAGGCGGATTATGAACACAGAGTTAGAGCAATATGCGTTGTTATTCAAAAGATTAGTATCAACAAACTGAAAATTGCTAGTCATAAAATTACCATTCTATTGAATTCAATTCCTTCGTACGTTCTAGTACCAGGATGTTTTTTCAACATTTAAAAAGAATAGGTGTTTCACCTCTCAAATCTTATAATTCTTTTGTTAGCCAAGTTGTAAACCTACTGTGTATTCGATCTTAAACGTTTGAAGTTTTCAAACTTATGAAAAGATGATTCAAGAGTCACTAAAAATTCATTATGGCATCAACATTCATAAGTCTGCTGCCACTCAGGAACTGCAAGACCTTTGTGAACGTTGAACGAGAGAAATTTCATATTGTTTTTAAAAATGTAGAACGTTGCTCTTGTTTTAATGTTGAATTAGACTAAAACGTTGAGGGAAAATCTCAACGTTAAAAATTTCGCTTGCAACCTTGGTCTCCTTGTTTTTTTTTCAGAGAAAGGAACAATTGATAATTTTTTGATGGGTCGAGAGAAATCATGGGTCGAGAGAAAGTATTTCCGTGATTCTTTGTTACGTGAACTTAATAGGTTTGCTTTTAACGGATTAAGCAGACATGCTCATTAATTGTCTGCAATGCTGAATATTTTCCCAGTGTTAAAAAACTGTGGAGATGAATTGACAAAAAGGGTGGAAGATGACAAAAAACTCTTCACTAATAATAATATGGCTACCCAGGTTGAGGCCCAGACCAAAATGGCTTCTGATCAGACCGTCGCAGACAAAAGCGACCTCTGATCAGACCGACCCAGACTGAAGTGTCCTCTGATTAGACTATCGTGCGCTCGAAGATCCGTGCTCGCTTAAAGTGCGCTCGAAAAACTTTTCTGATCAGACTATTGTGCGCTCGAAAGTCATACCCTGAACAGACTAGTGTGCGCTCGAATCCGCCTCTGATCAGACTGAAGTGCGCTCGAAATAGCCTCTGATCAGACTGAAGTGAAGTGCGCTCGAAATTGCCTCTGTATAGACTAAAGTGCGCTCGAAATCACCTATGATCAGACAAAAGTGCGCTCGAAGTTGCCTCTGTTTAGACCAAAGTGCGTTCAAAATAGTCTGATCAGAGGATCATTTTGTACATGAACAAATCTCTCAATATAGTTATAATATATTCATTTCATGAAAATCGATGTTATCAATCTTACATTCACTTAACGAAAAGCCAATCCTAAAAGTTTTGCTAATAAAAACAAAACCAAAAAAATTTCTCAAAAAAATTATTGAGTATGCCATTTTTTTATGTTTTTACTGAATAAATGAATTTAGACAGCTTTGCATAAAAACGTATTGATCTACTTTGATTCAACATTTTTTCTTGAGGGGACCGGCAGTTGCTATCAGCTGGACCCCTTGGTTCTGGTCAAACCCATCAGGTTTTCAGATGCAGATCTGATCAGAATGTTGCTTTCTTGTTGACTCTTTACTTAGACAACAAATGTCAGAAAAAAAAACAAAGAAAAAACTTGAAAAAAAATTGCTTGACTCGGTCTCTGGTCAGAAAAGTGTGCGCTCGAATCGGCCTCTGATCAGACTAGTGTGCGCTCGAAACTGCCTCTGATCAGACCGTCCCAGACCCAAGTGGCCGCTGATCAGGCAAGTTCCAGACCATTGTCCAGACAAAAGTGCGCTCGAAGCCTTTTCCAGACCATGTAATTCGAGCGCACCGAGAACATGTGTGCGCTCGAAGATGGTCTGATCAGAGCTCAATTCGGTCTGGCCACCTCGACCTGGGTAGTGATATTTCAATTTTCTCACCTCTCTTTTCAACATTTCCCAGCAACCAAGTATTTTTGCTGCAAAACTCGAGACATTGACAACGTCGTTTGACAATTGGAAAGCTTGAACGTCTAACTACACTTGTATCCTTTCCACTTTCTGACTCTTTTCATTGGTAGAGCAGTACGCAAACTCCTCTTGCAAAATTACATTACTTCTGACAGGAAATCGCTTGGAGCTTCAAGCGCTCATTACAAAAATCTTTTAATTGAATCGTTCGTGGGATCTTTTCTTTTTCTTCCCCTGACAATAAAGCACGTTCGCTTGGGGTGAGGGGTGCAAATAATATTAATATGCACCTACTAGGCCGGGGGGGGGGGCACAAGCATAAACGATACCATTTGTGCTTTCTCTCCTGAAGATCTGCAATGAGTCATTTACCTGAAAAGTGGCGATGTAGAGTTTAGAGAGCGAGTCATCTAAGAAGTACAAGGAAACATCTTCACGCGTGTCCATTGTCACCAGAGCAGACACGTAGAACACACTCATCAACAGGAAACTGTTAACAGATACCACAATAGATATGAGATTATTGTGACAGACGATGTGCGGCAAAGTATGGTTAGCTGAACACCCAAATGTTTGATAAATTTTTCTATTTCAAACTTAGTAAACGTATGAAACAATGTGGATCAGGTCCTTTAATGGCGAAACGATAGCTCTTTATAGTCCAAAATCTTTCCAACTTTGCCCATTTTATTCAACTATTATTTTATATATTTATTTATATATAAATATATAATATACTAATATAATAATAAAATTATATATAATAATTTATATATTTTAAATATTTATCCTGATCTGAGAAAAATTTTATCTTGTAAGATCTGGTCAGACTGCCATATGTGCGGAAAATTTTAATGGCTGCTAATGAAGTATCAAGCGTATAAGTTTTCTATTTAAGGAAGACGGAAGAGCGGATGCAAGAGTTTCTCGCCAAATTGAGGTAAACATTTATCCTTGATTTTGGTTTGGTAAACACTTGAGGTGAAATTTTCTGTTCTATATCCAAAGTGTAAAAGCATGCTTGCTGGAAAATCCCTACTGCTTCGCGCTAGTGCAATTGATCTTTTGTATCCAATTGATCTTTTGTATCCAAAGCTTGAAGAATAAGTTTGAAGAGTTTGCTAATTTTTTGCAAACAGCTCCCATTAATACGTTTGTCGCTGTAACTGAAACCTGGTTGGACGCTGATTGTAGCATTGAAAATAACTTTTTAACAGCATCGCATACTTTCCTGGGGAAATGTAGATCAGACAAAACAGGGGCTTCAAAGGGCGGAGGAGTAGGCATTTTTGTCCCGAAAAAATTTAAAGCCGATATTAAACGAAGCCTTGAAACGGTTGATGAGAGTTTTTTTGAATCCATTTGGGTTGAAATAACAGACCCTCTGACTGAAAAATTACTTGTTAACGTTTCTTATTGCCCAAACAAACGTCTTGGTGAGTATTTTCTTGATCAGTTAAGTACCGAAGTATCGGGGGCATATAGCGTTACAGATAACGTTATTTTGCTGGGAGATTACAACTTGAATTATCTGAACAAGACAGAGAAAAGTAAACTAGATGTTTTTGCGTCAAATTCAGGATTAGAAATTGTTAACCTAAGGGATGCAACCAGAGGTACTGACAAAACATTTACACTTATTGATCACTGTTTTGTTTCAAAAGATCAGATAATTGCCTACAATGTCACAACAACCCCTTTTAACTCCGACCATTTTCTTGTTATCTACGAATCAAACCTCCCATTGAAATCTGAGAGTGACAACATAATAACGATGAGAAGTTTTCGATTTTTCTCACGCTCTAAATTTAACAGAGATCTTGCCCTCGCAGAATGGTTTCGAATGTACCAATGTGAGAATGGCAACGATATGTTTGATTCATTCATCGATATTTTTGAGAAAATTGTTGAAAAACACGCACCAATTCAGAGTGTTAAAAAAGGGGGAGAAATTTCTAAGAATTCTAAGCCCTGGTTAACACAAGAATTGAAACATTTGATTGCCCAAAAACATTTTTTGTTCAATAAATGGAAAAGAAGTCCTGACAGCGAGACGTACAGTGAATTTAAGCGCTTAAGAAACTTAGTTAATAGGAGACTAAGGGAGGCGCACAACAATTTTTGCATCAATTTCTTCCAAAAACTACCAACAAGTAAGGAAGAATGGAAATTCATTAAACAAAAGACCAGTCCGAGTGAAAGAGTTGTCAAGGTTGACGAAATCAGATTAGACAGTGGTGAAATTTCAAGGGAACAAAAAACATTGTCAATTGTCTAAATAGAGCATTTGCTAATCTAGGAGTTTTCAAAGGTTCGAATATTGCTTGTAAATACCCTGATAAACTTAATATACCTGAATTCACATTCAGAACTGTGACTAAAAAAGAACTTTATTCAGTCATTGACTCGCTTGACGATAACAAAGCAGCAGGACCTGGTGAATTCTCAACTCAACTCATAAAGTCTGGCAAATTAGCTATAGGCGTACATCTACAGTTCGCCTTGAATGAGTGCATTAAGGAGAATGTTTTCCCAACAAAAATGAAACTAGCCTATATAACACCAATTTTTAAAAAAGGTGATAAACTAGATAGCACAAATTATCGACCCATTTCTGTAACTCCGAGTTTTGCAAAAATTTTTGAGCGCCTCCTTCTGACTCAGATAATGGAGTTCATTGATAAGTATAAAATTAAAAACAAAGAACAATTCGGATTTCACAAAAAAAAGTCTGCAACAGATGCAGTTCTAGAACTGGTTGAAACAGTTTCGGCTAATCTAGATAAAAACAAAGAAACTGTGGCTATTTTTCTAGACCTTGCAAAAGCGTTTAATTCCATTTCGCATAACATTTTCCTGAAAAAAATTGAAATGTATGGTTTTTCCCAGGAAGCGAAAGAGTTATTGTTTTCATTTCTTGCCAACCGTAGACAAAAGGTAAAACTTAATGGCGTATTCTCTGATTGTGAAATTTTGAATCACGGTGTGCCACAAGGAACTGTTTTAGGACCACTCATTTTTCTTTTATATGTGAACGATTTCTCATCTAATATAAGCGCAACGGAAAAGGTAATTCAATTCGCAGATGACACAAGTATTGTCTGTTGTGGACAGAAAGGTAGCTTTCATGGAAAAGTCACGGAAATTTTACAAAAAACAGAAGAATATGTAGAGATGAACAAACTAACTTTGAATACAAACAAAACCGAATTAATCTTTTTCTCGCGCGATAATTCTGATTTCGGATCTATTTTTTACAAAAACGAAGTTCTCACAACACAAAAAAGTTGCAGATATCTTGGTATTCAAATTGACAGGAATCTTAGTTTTGAGGAGCAGCTGAATAAAACCTTGAAAAAGATGGCTCATGCTATAAGATCAATTTACCTTATAAGACATCAAGTTCCCCTGAACGCGCGCATTCTTCTTCTAAAATCACTTGTGCTTTCGCACTTATCATTTTCGGCAATCTTTTTTCAAAATTTATCTGCAAAAAACCTAAAACGCCTTAACCGACAGATTAACTGGGGCATAAAGGTGTGTTTTCTACGCAAAAAGTATGACAAAGCGAGAGATCTGCTAATCCAGACAAAAACGCTACCAGCTGAGCTAATAATAGCGAAAATGTCGCTAATAAAATTTTATTATGATATCGCTAGGCCAGAAAATTCTGAAAATTTTCACGGGTATCTGAGTCTTCATCAAAATACTCGGACAAAACAATTCAAAGTTAGACAAAATGCCGAAACAAGCTTTGGAATAAATTCGATTGTTCGTCAATGCGTACAAAAATGGAATAAGTTACCACATTGGCTTCGGTTGGCAAAAAATGGAAAAGTTTTTAAGAAAACGTTGAATGATTTCTTGCTCTCACAACATGAAAAAATTCCTTTGAATAGTAACGTAGGAGCTTTTAAAAGTTATTTTTATTTTTAGGAAGAAAACAATCGAAAGAAAATTTTAAAATGTGATTCTTTAAGAAGATTGTTGATGTTTATTATATTATTTTGTTTGAATGATTTGAATTATTTTTTGTTTCAGGTATATTTAACCGTATGGTTATAATTTTAATTTACTTGTTACAAAAAAAAAAAAAGAACACTAAAATCTGATCTTAACAGCTATATAATTGAGAACCAGTTTCCATTGAAAGAAAAAGAACCAATTTTTCAGCGAAAATGCTTCGGGCAAGTCTGATTTTTGCAACTGGCAGCTTGTGTAAGCTTCAATATCATGCTTTGAACAGAATATTTTAAAACTAATTTTGCCAGAATTCTATTAAATCAAGTGAAAACAAGTTTTCATTGTCTCTGAAATTAAAATTAGGAGTTGTTGTTACATAGTCTAATAAACTGAAAACGTAATTGCGTACGACCTTAAAGAAATTTTGTGCAAAAGTTGTTAGAACATTTTTCCAGCAAGTATGTATTTGCTAATTACTGATAACACTGTTTGTAACTATTTTGTATGAAAAGATTTTTTTGCCAATATAAACTTTCAGCAATTGAATGCCACGTATTTTTCGCGTTAAAACGTGCTATAAAAAGCCTGATTACAACGTATATTGAATTGAGTTTTTTCGAAACAAAAACTGCCCAGGTCGAGGTGTGCGTTAATGATCAGACCCATCCAGACTAAAATCGGTCATGATCAGACCCATCCAGACGATAATCTGCCATGATCAGACTTTAGCTCGTTTTTCATACGTGCTCGTTTTTGACTCGTTTTTATTGTTGCCATGATCAGACCCATCCAGACCATAATCAGCCATGAACAGACTTTAGCTCGTTTTTAGAAATTGTGGTCGTTTTTACCTCGTTTTAAAACTTTTTGCTCGTTTTTACCGCGTTTAAAAATATCTGCTCGTTTATAATTTTTTTCAGTAAGAAAGAATTCCGAAGTCTGGTTAAAGCTTAGTTTTTAATTATGAAACAACTTTTAAGAACCAATGTTTTCTCTGGGACTTGTAATTTAAGAAGAAAAATCGACAATTGATGACTGACATATTTTTTGTAAGAATAAAAAAACAGTTGGGTTATTACATAATAATAATAATAATAATAATAATAATAATAATAATAATAATAATAATAATAATAATAATAATAATAATAATAATAATAATAATAATAATAATAAAGTAATAATAATAATAAATAAAATCATTTCTTTTCGCAGCGTGACTTGATGATTATTGCATATTTAAGCGTAAGAAGTAAACACAAAGTTTTAAACCTATAACAATTTTTGACGGCTTTTGATAAGTAACGTACTCTTTGAAGATTTAGTCACACTTTAGTACATAGAAAAGGTGAATTTTTCTGTGAGTGGATTCATGTTGAATCATTATCAGGTATGAAGTAACGCAAAAACCAACTGTCTGAGGTCTGTTGAGAGTAAAAAACACGTAGTCCCTGCAAAATAGTCAATCATACGATTTATGTTCCGATAACATAACGTTTCACTGATAAAATTTGTACCTTTCTAAAATCGTAAACTGTAACATTTCCGAGAAAGGAGGAGGGAAACACCACCAGAAAATACAGGAAAATCTCAAAAGTTGGTTTTTCAATCAACTTGAGAAAATTTCCGACAATGTTTTTGCCTTTTTATACATACTTTTGCTCGTTAATGATCAAAATTTAGCTAGTTAATGATCAGAATTTAACTCGTTAATGATCAGAGTTTAGCTCGTTAATGATCAGAATTTAGGCAGACTTCGACTAGGAAGCTCGTTCATGTAGGCAGACTTTTTTATGACGCTCGTCCATGTAATCAAAAATGCACTTTACCCAGCCCCCCCTGTAGGTTTTTAATTGTCTGACCATTAACGCACACCTCGAACTGAGAGCAAACGAAGAACAATACTTTTTGCCAAAACTAAACACTTTTCCCATTTAATTGTTTAGTTCACACACACAACATAATAAGCAAGGTTTAGGCTCATGATTGAATCTTTTTCAGCATGGTTTAGGTTCAGTATGCTTGATTATTCATAAAGAGTTGAAAAGGCATGAAATTGCAAAAATGTTCAATGGTTTCATTCTCCTTTTCAAGCCTAAAAAGAAACGAGGGCTAAATCGCCTTTGTCTTTCACTTTGTGCAAAAATGCTACTATACTAAATGTCATGTTTCCTCTAACGAAAATACAAAGAGAACTCAAATTGAAGCCGTTTTCACTGTATGCTGACAAACGCCACAAACAAAACGAAAATAGAGAAAAAAATTAATATTAAATTCCCAAGGAGAACAGCAAATGTTTTAAAAGAGGGCGAATTGCTAAAAAAATTTTGATGGGTAAATTCAATTTTTTATGGCCAAAATATTTTTTCCTAGCCAGAATGCGTTTTCGCTCGGACGCGATGTAAATTTTACTAATTGAAAAGAAGTTAGAATCTCCCGTGAAAAAACAATTCGAGGTTTTTGAAGTAACGTAGTCGGGTTTCTTGAAAAAGAATTTGAGTTCAGACAACTGATAATCAACGTGCTGGACCGCAATAGAACCAAAAGGACCAAAAGAACCCTATCAAAATTCCAAAAGATTTAGTTGGTAGTTCCTCTTGTTGTAGGGAGTGTACTGAGTTGTCCCCGAAAAATTGTTGCTCTCTCGGCTGCTTGAAAACTTCACTCTGGATAATTGAATTAATAATCAAAATATGCAAAACCGGCAACAAGTAATCATATAGCCAGATACAGTTAATTGAGTAAATTCAACAACCAAAAGAGATTTTTCTATCAATACTAATTAATGGTCCAGACTGAATTAAACCAACTCTCTCCGAAAGTATCCAAAAATCCGTCACTTTACTTCCTATCCCAGTTAAGTAAAACAAGTTCTGCCTCCCAGTGGCTATGTTACTGGCCAGAAATTTATAATTTTGACAACCAACAGTTTTGAATAGCATTGCAGTTTCACTCAATGCAACTGCGTTAACGCACACCTCGACCTGGGTGCAAACGAAGAACAATACTTTTTGTCAAAACTAAACACTTTTCCCATTTAATTGTTTAGTTCACACACACAACATAATAAGCAAGGTTTAGGCTCATGATTGAATTTTTTTCAGCATGGTTTAGGTTCAGTATGCTTGATTATTCATAAAGAGTTGAAAAGGCATGAAATTGCAAAAATGTTCAATGGTTTCATTCTCCTTTTCAAGCCTAAAAAGAAACGAGGGCTAAATCGCCTTTGTCTTTCACTTTGTGCAAAAGTGCTACTATACTAAATGTCATGTTTCATCTAACGAAAATACAAAGAGAACTCAAATTGAAGCCGTTTTCACTGTATGCTGACAAACGCCACAAACAAAACGAAAATAGAGAAAAAAATTTAAAATTAAATTCCTAAGGAGAACAGCAAATGTTTTAAAAGAGGGCGAATTGCTAAAAAAATTTTGATGGGTAAATTCAATTTTTTATGGCCAAAATATTTTTTCCTAGCCAGAATGCGTTTTCGCTCGGACACGATGTAAATTTTACTAATTGAAAAGAAGTTCGCATCTCCCGTGAAAAAAAAATCGAGGTTTTTGAAGTAACGTAGTCGGGTTTCTTGAAAAAGAATTTGAGTTCAGACAACTGATAATCAACGTGCTGGACCGCAATAGAACCAAAATTTTTGTCGTTAGAGGGCTTCTAGCTGGGGACTGACTAGCGCCCAAAACCCTATCAAAATTCCGAAAGATTTAGTTGGTAGTTCCTCTTGTTGTAGGGAGTGTACTGAGTTGTCCCCCAAAAATTGTTGCTCTCTCGGCTGCTTGAAAACTTCACTCTGGATAATTGAATTAATAATCAAAATATGCAATACCAGCAACAAGTAATCATATAGCCAGATACAGTTAATTGAGTAAATTCAACAATCAAAAGAGATTTTTCTATCAATACTAATACTAATTAATGGTCCAGACTGAAGTAAACCAACTTTCTCCGCAAGTATCCAAAAATCCGTCACTTTACTTCCTATCCGAGTTAAGTAAATCAAGTTCTGCCTCCCAGTGGCTATGTTACTGGCCAGAAATTTATAATTTTGACAACCAACAGTTTTGAATAGCATTGCAGTTTCACTCAATGCAACTGCGAAACTATGTTCTTTCGTAAAGAACTCACTAAACGATTACAATTTTCTCACTCTGAGAAACAGCTGCTCCACTTGAGCTTTCTATATCTCAACTTTGACTGACAAACCGCTGTTATTCAGCCTCGTAAGTCTCTCTCTCTCTCTCTCTCAGACTCGCTCTCTCGCGTCTGATTGTTTTTCTTGTGCTTAAGGGTGCTCAACCTTATCAGTTTTTATCAGCAAAACGTAACGTGTCGTTCCTTTTAGAATATTTTGACCTAACGTCTAACTGTAATAGTGGGTTTAGAAGGTCAGTCACAAGATGCAACGTATCTTAGGCAACTGTTTGCTCAATTTGACCGGAATTGCGTGGACAACTCGCTTTGATAAGTTCGGGATCGAACAAAATTTATATTTCATGTTCAACAATTCTTTTACAAGTAAATGCATTTTGTTTTTTCTATCTTTTTTTATGTTACTGATTCTTCTCTGATTTAGCCCAAGAATACGTTTGCTCCCCTTGTCGATATAGCAATGTATTTTTTAACCAACTTTTAAATATCTTCCTATAACCTCAATGACAAAAAAATTAGTGAAACCTAAGATCTTTCTGCATTTATATTTGTAGAATATTCGTTAGCAGTAATATCATGAAACTGAACGATAAATATTTCGCGTTTTTCAAGTTTGAATGTGGTTTCTACTAGATTTTGTAAATCTGGTAAGAGTGTAGTTCCTTTCATAGAAGCACAAAAAAATCAGTTATCGCTTTGTTTGTTTGTTTTAAAAACAAAATGAAACGGTTCCAGGTACCGAAAAAAGCCCGTTGTTCTTCTCATTGCGTATGGAATTCTCCAAAAATTCAATAGTTCAAATTTGAGGTCAGTCGGACTTGGAGAAGTAGGGTTTTCAGGACTTGCGATGGGGTTGTGAAATTATGGACGCTTGGTTTTGGAGCTTTTTAGTTTCTCTCTCTAACGAATCTGTTTCAAACTATCCTTGTGCTCTTCTGGATTTATCAATCTGTTCTCAAGAACACTTCGAAGCAATGATTAATCGTATCCCACACATCGAAATCACTTCATAGCTCGTTATTTCCAACAAAAGTTCTCTTTTGGAAACTTTTTGACCTTTTGAACCTCCAATACTTAAGTTACCGCTTTTTCTTGACAATAATAATTCCCTCCAAGGTATAATTACCAAAACTACAGTATTGTTTCTTTTACCTAGCTCTGGTGTCAATTAGGTTCTATAAATTTCCCAAATTTCACCTGATATACTCAACTGTATGACAATTTAAAAATCGGAACACCGACAATTCTTGCCTTATTTACTCAGATTTGTTCAACATGTGCGCCTAAATCACAAATTCACTTTAAAAATATCATTCCACTGGATGTTCCTTATGATTGCCTAGCGATATTTCATTCAAAACTAGAACTACATATACAAAAAAAACAGAAGTTCGATTCAGATTCTTTTTTTAGTTCCAATTCTTTAGTCATTTCATTTCAACCGACCTTCTGATCTTTTTAATTGCGTTTTGATACCAAACTTGTCAAGTTATTCTGCAAAGAACCAAATTAACTGCTGAATTACACCATAAAAGAGTCATTTTCAGGTATCAAAATTCTTTTTTCCTACCATTCCCAAAATAAAAACAAGTGGTAAGTGTAATATTTACAATACAGTACGATTTGCTTTTTCACAAAGTAAAGTGCAAAGTCAGTGACCAATACTTTTATCTATTTTTTTTCTATTTTCCATGCTAGGGATGATCTTTAGGGTCAAATAAACATCCTTTTCTTGGGAAAATTTCAATAAATTTGGCCGACAATTCCTTCATAGAATATGTTTTGTTTTTCTCCCTTCTTTAAGCAGTAATTTTATCTATTTAACATAGTCATCATATCCTTCCTGAAAACACTAAATGGTAAACCAAAAACTGCTTAAAAGGAATAAATAACCAACTTTATTATACCAATATAGCTTTTAGAGGGTGCGTTTTGGAATTTTGGTTTTGGAAGGTATTCATTTAAAAAAATGTCATTGCAATTCTCAAGCTTCCATTCATTATTTCTGGTGTATTTATATTTGATTTCTTTCATTTAATGACCTCTGAGTTTCTTTCTGGCTATTTCTGACAACTTGATCACTTTGGAGAACTAGTCTCCCTTTTGTTTACTTAACAAGCAGTTAATCAATTTGTTCGAACCTAAATCGCTCAAGTTTGTTCCTTTTGTTTACATAGCCAATATGCTCAAGATTAGCTCCTAAACTCAGCAAACTAAATAACCACCCAATATTAAAGTTTTAATGTCATGTAAGTTCAACGATTTCAAGTAGAAATTCCACACTCCTCCACAGAACTATTTTTTGTACTTAGTGAACCTACGTAAGTGTGAACCATTTAAATAGAGCTCCAGTAAAAAAGGTTAGATTTTGCCCGCCATTTTGTGATTGAACAATTACTAGAATATATAAGCAGGATCAAATAAAAAAATGACTCAGTCAACCAATTGTTTTTAGAGCAAAACACTGGCCGAAGAGAAAGTCACATTCAAAACAATTCTATATCAACAATAAGTCTAACTCTGTCTAATATTATCCTAATACCGAACATTGAATTAAACTGACTATCTTTTTCAATAGTTTTTGTGATTTAGAGTTATGCACTTCATTATAAACATACGAAATATTATGAGCTTCTAATTTAATATAAGACGTAATAACCATAAGAGATTCAGCTTCGTCAAATTACACTTATTAGCTCTCACATCAGATAGGTCAATTTTACCAACTTTGTCAACTCTTCTTTCTTCTTCCGATGCTTGAAGTGATGTCCGCCTCCAGTCTCCTTCTTCAACTTTTTCTTTCGTTTGCGGCACCCTCACCTCAACAACTGCCATTCGAAATTCAATTTGTCTCTCTTCTCTCACTTCCGACTGACTCTTTGTTGTTTAAACACCAGGCTGCACAACTCATGGTACTCAAATTCCAGGCTTCTCTGATCGTCACTCGCCCTCAACTCGTTCGGAGAAGAACTACACGACATCTCCCTCATATATTTTACTGTCTTTTCTCGGCCGGTTAAGCCTATAGAAAACTGATTTTGATTTGTATCTACTGCTCTCTTGACTTCGAAATCCGAGGGCTGCGCCCGTTCAATATCTTGCTTCGAAAAAGAACTCTCGAAGTTTACTGCCACTACATTCCTTCCAGAATGAAATGGACAAACATTTTTTCCATCTTTCTGAAATTTCAGCCCCAGATCATTTTTCCTTGAAGGTGACACTGACTTATTGTCACCAAACTCCTCTTTCCGGATGTGCAACACTTCACAATCTGATTCGCTATTTGAACATTTTTGGAATAAGATTTTGTCTGCAGTAGAAACACTGCTTTGCCCCAACATCAGTGACTGCACAACCGCGCTTCTTTCAAATTGATCAGTCTGAAGAGTCCCATCATTGGCAGCATAGGGGAAACTCAGTTCCAACTATTTCTCATCCGAGTGGGGTAATTGAGCCTCCGAGTTTAACGAACTGTTTTTCTTGCGATCTGGCTCTTCCAACTTCTTCTGAACTAAACCAAAAGCCACATCACCCGAGCCAACACCACTTCCTTCTTGACTATCTGTGAAGGCGTAAGACATCACTAATTCTTCGGCAGTTGAATGGTCACAAACATCATAAACAACTGATACATTAGCCACTGCTATTTCTGCATCGAAGCTCTGATTCTCCACTACATTGAAAGTTACAGGCGCTAGCTGCTGACGCGAAGTTCCAAAATCACTTTCAAATTCGTGTATTTTATCGCAGCTGCCTCCAACATTCGCAGAAAGGTTTAAGTACTCATTTCCGATTTTATCTGTTTATACAACTGCGTTTTCTTTCCCATTCTTGATGAAAAAATGTTCGCCTGATTTCGCGGTTGTAGTTGATTTTTCTTCTTTGCTCCCTTTTGGAAACCCATCCGCGTATACCTTTGCAGCCTTGCTTCACAAATTTTTGTTGTTTTGCGATGCGCATTGTCTGGGAAAGTTAAAAAACTCTCTTGTAAATTTTCACAGCTATCTTCAGTTAAAGTTCGGGTCAGAGTAAGTTGATCAGAGTGCTGCGACCCACAACTGATTATGCCCTGGCGTTATCTATTAGCTATCAAATTCCCGCTAAAAATACATTTTGCTGCTGTGGCCAAATCACCTTTTGGAGCAACACTAAAATGCGGCATAGCTGTTTCTCTGGCATCTATTCATATTCCAAAGTACGGCATGCATTGCCCGGACGTAATGTGTTCACACGCCATCAACCCTTTGAAGCACGGCTTTCCAACTGTCAATCCGGTTTTGGTAGTCAACTCAAACTATTCAGAGTTAATGTGCCGTTCCCGAATGCTTAGAAGGAACACATTGTTGTCCATGCATTCAAATTTGTTTTCATCGTCGCTATCGAAGAAGCTGTCGTCATCGCCAAAATCTTCTTCACTTAAAATTGCATCATCCTCCAACTTACTGTTAGCTGTTTCCTCGAGCGCTTCGCTTTTTCGTTCTGCATTTTTTATGTTTTTACCAATATTCCACCGTGCAATGCATCAGTGCGTCATTTCCTTGAATTGATCGTCGCCCGTCTTTGGTTTCGGCACATTACGCTCTTCTATTTCTCTAACTGAATAAAAATTTTCCATCGCTTTCACCACTTTTCGAGTCCGCAAGAGTCTCCACATTTGGCTGGTTGTCAGTACTCTTTGAACTGCTTTCTTGGCTTTCGTCTCTGACTTGAGGTTTCTCTTTGAGCACCGCATTTACTCCAAAACCCAATAGATTTAATTGCGTTTAATTAACGTTTAATCGAAGACACCATTGCCGATTTTACCGTCATAACTGGTTTGACAATATCAGGTGTCACTTGAACGTCCTTCATTTTGCCAAATTTTTGAGTCCGCTCATTGCACGGTATCTCCTCTCTGTCAGCAACGTCACTTTGAAACTCTGGTTTTTCAATTTCATACTGCAAAGCCGCTTTCTCAGTTTCCTCCTTTTCTATCAAAAATCCATCAAAGGCATCTTGATACTTCTATGAATACTTCTATGAAAATGATGTTCTAATTGTGATTGTTATGTTTTACGATAATCAGTTTATAATTTGATAAACTGAGTTATGGATTTGTCAAAAATTTGTTATTTGAAATTTTCGAATTTGTAATATACCTATGTATCGGTTTGTTGGAAACATACTATTTAATGATTTAGTTTTATCGGATTTGGTTATAAAATACATTTCATACATGTTGTTATTTTGAATACCAAGTTTTGAGCTAGAGTTATATAGTAATGTTATTACTGAAATTGGTAGAATTGTAATGTCAGGACTCAATCTATTGAATAACTATTTACACGTTATGTGTTGAATTTATTGTGCATGTCTGTTACATAATAGATATAACCTATAGTGTGTTATTATACACTGTGTTGTGCATATTACGTTTGTTACGCTTGTTTATATCTATTCCTCTTGTTCATACTACAAAGTATAAGTTACTTTTTGGTATTTTCTTTATTTACAAAAGTGCATATATCTAACTATTGAAAATCTTTGCATATGTACATGTATAGTTCTGTCAGCTAAGAATAGGGTAGGTAGACACTTAGAAAAGTAAAAAATTGAGTTTTATCTAAATATTATTCTACATCAAGTGCTATACCAATTGCTATAACTATCAGTAGTTATAAGGGATATAAACTGGTGTACAATTGTAGAGGATGGTACAAATGTAGAGGATTGTACAAAGTTAAATGAATGGTTATCTGGACAAATAGATTAGAAATTTACCAAATAGTTTGTTCAAACAGTTGGAGTATAAATTGTTACAGGGTAAAACACATATGCAGAGAGGAATTGTTCAAATTTATTCAATCTAAAGTGTTTAGATTTCGACATTGTTACTTATTCTCAGTTGGTGTCGCTAAAATTTGTCCGTTTGTTTGGGATGATTTGTTCTCTCCCTATAATGCTTGTATTCCTTAAGAAAATGATAGTCTTTTGACAGAAAATGTGCGAGGAGATTAGTTATTTCGTCAATTGATACGTCAGTTATCGACGCTTTAACTGTATTTCTTATCTCTTTTTCAATTTCCGTTACTTTTCGTTCGTTATTGTATTGCATTCTATTACTAAAGGCTCTTTTCGTTACGCTGCCTTCTAAGTGGTAAGTGTGATATTCTTCACACGGTTCAAGCGCTTCGATTGGTACAATTAGGGGTCGTTCCGGTGCTTCCTTGGGTTGAGAAATGTACTAATTCTTAATAGGGTCAAAATTACGTAAAGTCCCGATAGTATAGTCCCATTTTAGTTTATATCCGTAGTTTAAGAAATACGGTGAGGTTAATTGATCGTTAATATGTATGTAACTCTTAGTAGTGTTAATGTTCTTATCGCGTAGGAACGTATAGTATATCAAGTTGTGTATCAACTTTGTTTCGTGTACCCGGTAATTGTTGTTTTGAACATCCTTCGGTGATTCGGATGTAAGAAGTTAAAGCTCAGTTGGAAAATTTGATATTGGAACACACTGTCAGCCGAAAGGTCTTGGGATGCCTTGACGACAAGATAGTCAAAGGTACAAATTACCGGTACCTTGAACTCGTAGTCAAAATCATACACAAAGCGTTCTGTTAGACTATAGAATTGTTTTAAGATGGGGTATGTTGACTGATGTAGTTTATCTCTCCCCATATTCTTAGTACTGCGTTTTACAATGTTAGTATTCTCGGATGGTAGAGGCGGGAAATATTCCGAGACGCGATCTTTTAAGTTATGTAATGGTGTTATAACAAAATTTTAATCTCGGGAATCGAATGGCATTTCAGATCAGTTACTGTACGACAGTAAAGGATTATAATTACTGTTGTGTGGATTGTTAAAAATTCTCGGGTCCTTTTCTTGGAACTAAATTGTTTCCATGACAGTTGTTGTGGAGGTTTGTTCATTGGTAGATTGGTGGAAGAACGATTTCCTATTGTTACTCCTTGGTGTAACTGCGTACGGAAACCGGAGGTTGCTCGGTCTAATGTGATGTGGATTAGTAGCAATCCAGCGTCGTTGAACACTGTTTTGTTTTCTATTGTTTTTGGTGGTGTAATAATCAGGTGGGGGTGGTCGTACTGGTGGTGGATAGTTTGGTAAGGGAGGAGAGACATATGTTTCATTTGGACATTTGTTACTCGGCCTATTTTTCTGGTAACTATGTGTATTAGTGCTTGTACCTTGTTCATTTGTTCTGTTACGAAACGAATCTAGATTTCTTCGGGTATCCGATTGTCGCTTTTTACCAATTGGTTCTGATATGTGGTTCGCTATCTCTTGTGGTGTACGCTGGTTAGTCTGTGTCTGTTGTTCAGATGTCGCGTTTTCCACTTCTATTCTCATGGTTGTTACTCGATCCTGTGGGTGATCAAAATTGTCATCCGTTTGTGTACTACAATCGGATGCGTTGTCGCGGATTGTCCCTGGGCTTGATCGTCCAGAGCCAGGGCTGAGCTCGCCTTCTTCCACATCATAGCTCAGTGGAGAAACTGTTTTGTAGGGGGATTCAATTTCGTAATCCATTCTGGAAGCCATTTGCTAAAATTGTTACTGTGCTTAGTACATATTCTCGATTATTACATATGTTACGATTACTATTTTTTATTATTTTTGTGAAGAGTTGATTGTTATTTGGTGTCATTATGACTATTTTCCATCAGAATTTTCCTGTTACTATCATTACCAATAAAGTAATTCTATATTAGTATGAATGCATATCGACGGAACATTACTGAACGGTTAGTGTGTTGTGAGATATCGTTACGAAACATGTAGTTATATTGTTATTGCATATGAACCATGTGAAAACTAGATGTATTTGTGAAATATGAAAATGAGGTATAAAGACATGGAGATAAATATGTTTAAAAGGATTTATAAATTGAATAGAAGTGTTAGAAAAAGAGGGGTAGGGAAAATTTATTAACATCGAAGGAATGTGTTGTACATAAATTGTATAATATTAGTTGTTCGTGTACTACGTGGTTGTTGTTAATCCTCGTATGTATCTGCCGAATGATTTTTAAAATATGTTACTTCATTCGTATGTGGTTGATCATCGTTTTTTAATATGTCTAAACTATGGCTGCGGTTATGCATTTTGTTAGCCGTTACTTTTAATTGGTCAAAATCTATTGGTGGTGGATTTTGTATATCCATTAGTTTTACTGTTGGTATCAGATGTTGTTTACTTGTAGATTTATTAGATGGTTGTGGTATTTCATAAGATGTTGACTGGTTCATATTGTGTGGTTGTTCGTATGAATGTGACTGAAATGATGTAGTTTGTTGTTGTTGTAGGTTAGGCGCACTAGGAAGGGGTGCCTTGTGATTGAGAGGTGTAGTTGGGAATGATATATTATTTCCCAAGCATTGATATGCAGGAGGTGGAGTAATGAGTTGTGGTGGCAGTGTTTGTAGTTTTTTTTCTGATATTAATTCCAGTGGTTCTACTCTTAATGGTTCTTGTTTATATTTTCGTTCTGGTAATGGTGGTTTTTGTTTCTTTGGAGATGAGTTTGTTGTTCTTAACTGTAGTCCGTTTTCTGTTCTCTGAATTGTTGTGTTATAATGTTTGTAGTTTGTATCCACATAAGTTTCCACATAAGTTTATCAATATCATCATAATTTGTTGTATGTATTATGTCTGTGGAATGTCTGCGAAACGTAAGCTTCTTTCTTGGTTTGTGATTTCCGTAATGTGTATAATTTTCATCGCTGTTGTGGCTACTTTCTTCTTCTTCTTGTATTTGAGCTACTAGTTGTGTTAGTGTTTCAGAAAAGATTCCGAATATTTCTGTAAGAAGTATTTTTGTTATACTGGCTTGTTTGCCAATTGCTTTATGGATTGCAAAAGCGTTGTAGAATTTTATATTTAAATTTGTGATAAATAGTAACATGCTTATCATTGCGTAGATTTTTGCCTTTTTTTCTAAGACGTACCATGGCCAAAGATTGTCAGTATTTAATCTTCAAGCCATGCTCCGTCCAAGATTTCTTTCCAGTTAACACTGGGTTGGTCGATTTGGAAGTTATATCCATTTATGTTCAGGTCTCCTAACCATTTGAGTGATTGTTCGTAGTTTTTGTAAGTTTGTAGTAGTCCTAGTTGTTCAAGTTCTAGCAATTTTTGTGCGTTTGCTGATGTTGCTTCTTGTAATGGTTTTTCGCGATCTCTCATGTATTCGTGTAATAAAACTCGTTTTCGTTATTGGACTATTTGTTCTTTACTGTATATACCACTTTCTATTAAACTTGCTTTACTAAACATGTTATCAAGTACGATTTCTTCTGGTGATATAGTGTTCAATATTGTTTCTACTTTTGCAGGGTAGGGTGTTACTCTATATCTTGCTGTTCCTTCAGTGTCTATTAGTTGGTCGAAGTTGCTGTGTGAACATGGGACTTTCTTTGCCCATAAATATGTTTGTCTTGTAAGTTGATGTACATATTGTACTCTATTTTTTTACAGTATTGGTATTTTGTCATAACATTCTCGGGTTTGTGGTACATATAAAGGTGATGATTTTTTTGCGCATTTGTACATTTTCATTACGTTTACTCCTTCTTGTTTTACAAAGATTGATCTATCTCCAGTGAGAATGTATCCTAAAAGTGGTGTGTTCTTTTGTACTTGTGTTAATGTTAGTTGTCGAATATTTCTAGTTTGTTCGCAAATTTGTGAATAAAACTCTATTGCTTGTAGGCTGATTCTTGAATATATGTTACTCATATAGAGGTCCATTTTCATGTTTAAGTGTGTGTTTTTGTTTACGAAACCATAGTAGTATTGTTTGTTATCTTCGTCCTCATATCGTGTTCGTTCTGATATTATTTGTTTAGGTTTAATTTTTTTTTGAATTTTTCATCGTCAAATTTGTCTTTCTTTTTTGTTACTTTTTGTCCTGTATGCATATCGAATCCGTATTCATAGATTATGTAAATATCGTCGTATTCTGTTTTATGTATGGGTTGTAGTGATCCGCACTCACGTTCTGCGAGCGGGTATACTTCGAATCTTGTAGCGATATTATCTGTTTTATTGAACTTTGCTTTTTGTGTTATATCTGGTTGTTGGACTGTTGTCCATTCCGCGTTTGTTTTTATCCAATATCTATTTTGGTATTTTAAATGCGTCAAATATAATCAGTTCGAATAATTGACAATGTGTTTGGGGTTCTTTAACTATTGTTGCTTTTGTGAAAGTTGTCGGTAGACATTCTCCTTTGCGGAGATCGCATGGTAATTTTGTTCCCATATACGATATTTCTTCAGTGTCTAAATTTAATATGAGTGACGTTTCTCGTATTTCTAATGTCCATTCTAGTATGTCTATTCTGTTTTGTTTTCTTGGTCCCTTCATGCAGTTTGATTGTGCATTTTTAATTGCGTTTGGTATCCACATTGGGTTTGTATAGTCATAAACTATTCGTCCGTCCGTAAGGTCGAATTGTATTCTGCCTTGCATATCTTCGATCTTTTTCTGAAGTGGTGGGTTAGTTATGTAATAGAATGAAATGTTACATCGTTTTGGTTTGTATCTTGTGTTTTTCAGGAGGTTTATTCTGGCGAGTTCGTTACGAACTTCATCTGCGTCTAGTATTTTTGTTCTTTGTGCATCTGAGACGTATTAACTTGGTCTGTTAGCTCGGATATAATCGGTGTGTTGTGAACACCATTCTACGCGTTCTTTTATTGTTCCTGCATCAGCGTATGCTTTTATTTCTACCGCTTGTGCTTTCGATAATAGTTGTACTTCAGTCTTTGTCATATCTAAATCTAGTGGTTTGAAATTACGTGTGATTATTTTGTTTAATTCGTAATAATTAACATTAGTTATTTCTTCTGCGTCACAATCGTAGTGTTCAATGAAAATGTCTTGTGATCCTGTTGCGGAGCCATTGATATTCTGTCCTGTTGGTTCTACTAAGTCTATTTCTGTTTGTCGCCTTTGTCTCTTGTTGTTCATGCCAAATTTCTCTAATATACTTTCTATTAATCGTTTTCTGTAGAAGTTCCAATTGCGTGTCCATTTATCGATGGCTATTTCCCACATTGCTTCGTAGTTTTTAAAGTCTTTTTAAGTTTTGAAGTAGTTTTAAGTTTTTAAAGTCACACATTGCTGAACTGTTTTTAAAGTCATCGAGTTCTTCGATTTTGGTGTTAGTGAAATATTGTGGATTAGTCTTATTATTAAATACATGGTGTTGAAGTTTATTATATTTTTGTTGATCAGTTGTGTGTAAATTACTTACACCTTTTTCATTTCTTGTTTTGTTTTTATTTTGAAAATGTTTGATTTGTATTTCCATGTTTTCATTTGTACGGTTTTTAATGCGTTGTCTAGCATCATTTTTTAGTCTTTGTTCTAATTGTATTTTAGTTTCTACTTTCATATATATGTATATTATTATTAAAAATAATATGAAAATAATAGCTTTTAGTTGAATCGACATGTGTATGACAGACCAGTGTGTGGATTGTAGAATGTTGCAAATCCTAATGTTTGTTTTGTATATCTGTCAAATTTGTATATAAAGTCAATGCAGATGAACGGTGCTGGAAGTGTGGAACGGGTGATTAAAGACAGTGTCGTATTTAATTGTTGTGTTAAATTTAAGTTCGAGAGATGGTGTTGCTAAAACGCTAAATTCTGCTTTACGTTGTCGATGTGTAAGAATTAAAGTGTTTGTTGGTCTACTTCTTGACCAATTAGTAACTGTATCACCGAGATTAGTGGGTCCGTATAACGGTGGAGGGGGAGGTGGTATCCATGTTTTATGATCTAGTGCGAAAAGATATGTATGTTCATTAGTCCTACTTTTAGTAGTTGGATTTGGGTTAAGTATTGGTTTTGATCTTGCTCTACCAGGATGGCTTGATGGAAATCTTGTTTCTAGTATAAAGGATGATGGGGATAAAGCTGTGTTTCTTGGTGGCTGTAGGGAGTTTGTTAGTTCAACGTGTGGTACGCTTACAGAAGTAATCGATGATGATGTTTGATTTGATCTTTGTGGTGTTGTGTTACTACTTGCGGATTGTGGTGATGCTGCTGACCAGAGGGAACTATTAGGTGAGTGTAATGGCTGTGCTCGAAAATGTTCTTGAACAAAATTGAAATCTTGTCTTTGTTGGAATGTAGGTGGTAGAAATGGGTTTGCTCTCAATTCAGATTGTGTGGGTGTTTGGATTGTACTATTACCAGAATGATCGCTTATCGTTACGTAGTGTGAAAATGCGTCCACTATGACATAGATGTAGTTGTTTCCTTCAGATGTTGGGTGAATATGTTCTTTTGTGTCAATCATTATCATTTCGTTGAAATATGTTTTTGTTGGTGCAAGCTGTTCTTGCTTACTTGTTGTTTTTGTGTTAGCAAATACTTTGTTTGTTTGGCACTGTATGCAATCTGCTATCAGTATTTTTATCCAAATTGTAAGATTTGGAAAATAATATTTGTCCATTATATTTCTTTTTGTTTTTTCAAGGCCTGTGTGACCCACTAGGTCGATGCAATGGTTATTATAAAAGGTGCAGAGTAATAGTGTTAATGGTAGACAGATTCTTTGTATTGATTTTTTGTGAATGTTGATTACAGTTTTTATGATACCGGTGTTTTCATCAATTATAAAGGATTTGAATTTGAGAAAATATGCAAATAATCCTTTGTTTCCACGTATTTCCATTGTTACTGAGTGTGATTTATTGTTATGTTTCTTCCACATATTCACTTTGTGAAGTACAGGATCTAAGATTTGGTTTCTCTGATTAAGTTTTGAGTTATTTTTGTTTTTTCGTCATAAAAAAAGTCTGATATTTTTACATTTTCATAATTTGTTTTTTGTTGTGGTCTTATATTATTTATCAACCTGAGATAATCATCATCACGATGTGTTGTGTATGGTCCTTTTTGATTTTTCTCAATGATTAGGTCATCTTTTTCTACAATCGGGGATTGCCAATTTTTAGTTTTGGGTTTATATTTTGGGATCAGATTGGTTTTTGTTTCTGTATTGTACTTCTCGTATGAGATTGGGTGATATTCATTTTTATCGATGTTTATATCGAAGTAGTTATTTTTATGTTTTTTCTGTATTTTCCTCATTGGTATTGTTACATATGCTGTTTTTGCATTCGAGGTTGTTTGTAAATGGTGTTTTTGCGAGAAAAAATTTTATGTTTTCTGGTATTTCTACAGTTATATCTCGTGTTTTTGTAAAATGTTCTTCGTCTATTGTTCTGCTTAGAAGGTCAGGGAGGGCTAGGTTTTTTCCTTCTGTACAAATTATGTGTAAATTTGGGAATTTCATTAATATTAGTTGGAATCTATAAACTCTATGATTTGGTTTGTTCTTTTGAGTAAATAGATAGATGATTGGTTTGTGATCTGTGAATAATACTATTGGGTGGTTTGAACCAGTTAGTAGAAATTCATACTCTGTTAGAGCGAAAATTATCGCTGAGCATTCTCTGATTAATGTTGATAGTCGCATTTCGATAGGCGTGAATAGTCTTGATTTTGCTGACACTAATTTCATTTTTCTTTCAGTTGGATGTTGTTGTAGTAGTGCTGCTCCGATGCCTGTGTTTGATGCATCTGTGATAATGTAGAATGGTTTTGTAGTATCTGGCATTGTTAGTTCTAATTTGTGTGTTATTGTTCTTTTCATTTGTTCAAAATTTTGTGGACGTTCTTTTGTCCATTTGAAATCGTTTTCTTTGTGTAAGAGGTTATATAATGGTTGTAATATTGATTGCATGCCATAAACGTATTTCGCAAGGAAATTTATTGTTCCCAGGTATCTTTGTAATGCTTTCATGCTTGTTGGTGTTTCCAGTTTTTGGAAACCATCAATTCTTGAAGTTAATGGTTTTACTTTTTTGTCTTCAATGATGTGTCCGAGAAATTTAACTTTTTTCAACATGAAGTATGTTTTATCAGGTGCTGCTTTAAGGTTTTCTTTCAATAATATTTTATGATGTTCTATTAAGGTTTCATACATTTGTGGATATGAATTGGTTTGAATGAAAATGTCGACATATGTGGTTACCGTCCCTTTCCTGATTAAGGTATAGAGAAAGTGTGTTAATATGGATGCAAACGCTGTGGGTCCAATGGATATTCCGTAAAATAGTTGTTTGAAACAGTATTGTTCGTTTCCAATCGTAAAATGAGTGTATCTCATTGATTGTTCGTCTAAAGGTATTTGGTTATATGCACTATTGAGATCAGCTGTCGTAAATATTGTTCCGTTTATCCGTGTTAGGGCTACATCAACTGGTTTGATTGGCCAGTTGCATTTAAATTCGTCAATCATGCTATTCAAGTATCGTGCGTCTAATACTATTTTTAATGATTCTCCTTTTCGTAGAATAATTACTGGGTTTGTGAATGTATTCCCTGTAGATAATTGTTCCTTGTTTACAGGTGCAATTATGTCGTATTTCTTCAGTACATCTAGTAGTTTTTGGATTCTTTCTCTGAGGTGTATTGGTACTTTGCTTATTCTCTGTTTTTTGAAAATTGCATCTTTTTTCATAGGTAAATTCAATTTTACTTTTGTTTTTCCAACGTCAAATTTTGTTCTTGCGTAAACTTGTTTGTATTCTAATATGATTGTTACTATTTTTTCGAATTCCTCTTGTGTTAGATGTGAATGTTGGAAATCAGACATTTGAAAGAATTCTTTTTCTGATGTTGTATATTTGTTAATATCAAATTTGCATTTAAGATTAGGTTTTCTTTCAAATGTTGCCACTTGTTCAAACGTTTCGTTTTCTTGTATGTTTAGTATTTCATTAATGTCGTTTTAGTTTTCATATGTTAGGTGATATAATGCTGAAAATAACTCTATCAAATTCGTTTGGTACAGTTCTTCTTTATGTAGTTTGAATGTAATGTTTTGATACATAAAACCAATTAGACCTACATTAATTGTCATTTTATGTTGGTTTTTATTTATTAAGAATATGTCTATAAAGTGTTCTTTTTCTATCGACAAATCTTTTATGTCTGTAAATGATAAATTTTGATGTTTGTTTATCGGTTCGAAATAGTACATTGATTTGTAAATTGTTTTTCCATTTGATTTTTCCATCTGTTTAAATATTGGTATAGGAAAAGTTATGCATTTATATTGGTCGCGTTCAAAGTATAATGGTTCTTTGTTAAAAATTGGGTATAAACGAGAGTAATAAAGATATCCCTTTGTACTGTTCATGAAGAAGGTAATGTCGTTATCCATAATTGTGTTAAAATTTATTGTTAGAGGGTTCGTATTTACATTTATTGTTTCTATGTATTCTTTGAAGAATGGAGTTCCAAGTTTATTATGATTGCATTGTGTTACGTAAAATTGTATACTAAAGTTATGCTCGGTTTTGTTTCAGCTGTTTGATGTCTTGTCAGTTGTTAGATTTAGTGTTACTGTTCCGAATGTTTCTATAGTTGTATTATTTGCTAATGTTAGTGTTTTGTTAGCTTGTTCAAGGCGTATATCTGGGTTGTTATATTTTATTTCGTTCCAAGTATCTTGGTTCAAAAGATTTTACGTTGCTCCGGAGTCTAATAGAAAATCAATTTCTTGTATTGGTCTTTGCTTTGTAAAGTTTTGTTCAATTTTGTTACACTGGTACATCGGTAGTGTTAGTAGTCTTCGTTAGCATTATAGAATTTATCTAATATTTCATGGTCTTCATTTGATGATTCGGATGTGTATTCGTAATCGTCAATTCCAGGTGGGTCATCCTTCTGTCTTTTTGTTTCTATGTTATTTATTCTGTTTTTATTGTTATTGTTGTATTTATTTCCGTCTGTTCTTAAATCTTTTGAATGATATCTTTCATTTTGTTCTCTTTGCGTTGAGTTTATTCTGTCATCCCTATTATTATTTTTCGAATAATGTCTATCGTTACTACCTGATCGCTGTCTGTATCTGTCACTTTTCTTTGAATCTTTACTATAATGTCTTTGTCTATTATTGTTATTGTAATTATTATTATAATTATTTCTGTTGTACGATGAATGCTGTCTTGAGTGACTGCAGTTTTATTGTTATTGTTGTATTTATTTCCGTCTGTTCTTAAATCTTTTGAATGATATCTTTCATTTTGTTCTCTTTGCGTTGAGTTTATTCTGTCATCCCTATTATTATTTTTCGAATAATGTCTATCGTTACTACCTGATCGTTGTCTGTATCTGTCACTTTTCTTTGAATCTTTACTATAATGTCTTTGTCTATTATTGTTATTGTAATTATTATTATAATTATTTCTGTTGTACGATGAATGCTGTCTTGAGTAACTGCAGTTTGTGTATCTTGAGCTTGATCTGCTATTGTTGTTTTTGTTATGATTATTGTTTCTGTTGTAACTGTTGGTTCTACTTTTGTTATAATTGTTTCTATTATAGCTTCCGCTTCTATTGTTATAATTATTATTCGAATTGCGATGTCCTTGATAGTAACGATTGTCTCTGCTGTTTGAGTTATTATTAGGATTGTTTCTTGATTGTGATCTGTATGGTGTTTTGCTTCGGGAATTGTGGTATACTGCTGATGTTGATGGTAATTGTCGTCCGTTGATGTTATTCGAATCAATTCTTCTGTTTGGTAGGTTTGGATTATTCCTCAAATGGCTATAATATGATCTTCCTTTTGGTCGTGCTATGCTTTCTCTTCGTGGTCTTTTAAAGCATCCTCCTTTTGTATGACTGTGTGAACTGCAATAGCTGCAAAAGAGTGCAAACTTTGGTCTTCCTTTAAAGTTTTTTCTATCGTATGTGTTATTAATTCCGTTTAGAACGTTACAAATTGTTCCTTCAAATTGTTCTAAATCAATTTGGTTAAGATCGTTTATGTTGTTACAAGCTACATTCATTTGTTTGAGATCTTCACTAATGTTAGTTGAAGTTTGGTTGACTTCATATAGTCTTTTGTGATTGTTTGTTATTGTTCTTGTTAAATCCATTTGATCTATTTTGTCAACTAGTGTTTTGAATGGCATTTCTGGTTGTCTTGGCGTTTGATTATGATTGGCATGTTTTTTCAAGGCTGCTGTTTTTAATTCGTTATCCAAGCATCTAATGAATGTTTGATTCATCACGCTAGATAATCTTCTGTATATAATGAGTATGCTCTTTTTACAAGTGTTTCTATTCTCAGTGCGAGTGATTGTAATGATTCATTTGTGTAATTTGGTAGTTGCTGTAACACTATTTTTGCTTGTTGTTTTGATTTCTGTGAGTCAAACATGTCTGAGAATTCATTACAAAATGATTCCCAATCCAGTTTGGTTTCACTTGGAAGAGTGGAATACCACTTTTGAGCTGGTCCTTGATGATGTCCTGGTTACTTTCCATTGATGATGTCCTGGTTTGTTTACTGGTTCTATACTGCTACTAAATATCATTGCTGCAACTATACTGTTTAAATATTCTTCAACAGTATATGCTGGATCTGTGCCGTCAAATGGTCGTATTGTTGTTGGTAATGAACCACTACTAATGTTTTGTTCTATTTGTGGCTCTTCGTGTATACTCATTGATTTTAATTGTTTATAAAATGGTAAGGGAGGTTCTGTTACTGTTGTTTATCTTTCTTCTGTTGTGATTGAATTTGATCTTCTAGTACGATTTTCTTGTTGTCTATTGTTTTGAATATTAGTATTTTGTATGTTATTATTATTTGAGTTTCTGTCATTGTTTGAGTTTCCGTTTTCTGATCATAGATTGTTTTGTCTATTAATGTTATCTAATGTTCTTTCAAGTTTGTCGAATTCCATTTCGATTGCTTCTTCTTGTCTTCTTTCTATGTTCTCGTTAATTTGTCTAAATTGTTTTCTATATTATCAATAAAATTATTCGTATGATTTGTTAGTTTTTCTGTTATTTCCTCTTTGAGATCTTGATAATTGTACATTTGTTGTTCCCAGAATAGTTCATTTTGTTCACGGTTATCGTTCAATGAACCAATATATGTGTTATTTCTGTTATAATTATATTGTGTTGGGTTCTGATATTTTCGTCCAACTTTTTGATTTACTGATGGTCGTAGCAAGTTTCCGATTCTTGCAACTCTGTCTTCTGAATCAGATATATCTTTTTCGTCTGCTATATTCTGTTGATTTCCAAATTAATTAGATGTTAACTGTTTATCTGGTTTTATTGTTGATTTTTGTTTTGATTGTAAATTTGTATTTATTTGGACATCTTTTGGTGTTGATGTTGATGTTAGACTTCTTGACAAGTTAAAAAATGAAGAACCTGCTTGTCCTTGGTCTTCAATTTTTACATAGTTTTCTAATCCTTCCATGAAGTTGATGCTATCTGAACATACTTTTAGTGTGCTTTCAAAGTGTTGCGAATAGTATTCACTGTCTCAAATGTTTTTAAGTTCGTCACATAAGTTTTCAATTTGTTCGTGAAATGTTTCTCCAAACTATATTCGTTTGTCATTAATGTGTTCAAAATTATCTAACCAGAATAGGAATGTGAACTCTGAGATAATTTTTTTTATATCTGATGTTGCTGTTTTTAGTTCTGGTTTTAGTTCCATGATTTTTGTTAACCAATTGTTATAATTCATTATGTCGTTTCTTAGTTTGACCTTTACTGATTGTATTGGTGTCTTTTGATCGTTTAAGTATACGGTTGTATTTCGTAGTATTTCGTACGTTGTATATGGTATTGCTGTTAATTTTGTTCTATCTTGTGAATCTTCATGTCGTTTTAAGAATGTTTTAAACATATTAGGTAATGTTGTTTCATTTTTGAAATTATGGAATGTTTTTCTTTTTCCAATTTCGTCTCTTAAGATAAATGTTTAATGTTTATTAAGTTGATCTCTGTCCAGTAGTATTACTGGTAGATAGTGTGCCAAGTGATTTCTATGGATGTTAATTTGTTGTACATGTTTTGTTTCTTTGCAGAGGTTATTCTTCAAATTTATTATTATTCTGTAAATAATTTCGCGGTTTTCTTGCGGGCAATCTCTAGCAATTGTAAATGGTGTTAAGAAATGGTTTGTTATCGACTGTGGTTGATGGTTGGTATCCATCTTTTGTTTTTATTGTTTACGAGATAAAATTGTTAATTTAATTCCGTTATGGAGATTTGAAATTTGTTATTTTTTTTGGTTTAGTTCGGTACTGGTCGCACCAGATAAGACTTGTTCTGAGCTTACCTTTATAAAGGCTACTTCTGGAACTGTCTTATGGTTGTCTCAAGAATATAGGTTACTCGTAAGGCTTACCTGACTAACTAAAGTTCTAGATCTCTAGTCTGTTACTCTTCTATCTGAGCTTCAGTAGACAGTGCACGGGCCCCAATGCTAAAGTCTGACATATATCTCAATACTAAACAAGAGCGGAGTAGAGAGAAAGAAATATACTTTATAATTATATCAGGTCTGTGACTAGTACCAACTAACGGGGTAAGTGAAAAGGGATAAAGAGAAAACAGACAAACATTTAAGGAAAGGTGATTTCCCTTTTTCAACCAATCAGGGTTGAGTATTTCAGTCTTTATTTTATTTAAATAAATAAAGTCTTCAAGTCTTTTGTTGGAAGTCAACATTGACTACACTGTGGATCTAGCAATTTATGTTTTAAACAACTTTTAAATATCTTATAATCACAATGACGAAAAAATCAGGGAAAACTAAGATCTTTCTGCATTTATCTTTGTAGAATATTCGTTAGCGTTGACGCCATGAACGCGAACAATAACTAATTTGCGTTTTTCAATTTCGAATGCGGTTTCTGGTTGTTTTTTTGATTCTGTTTAGAGTGTTCTTCCTTTCATAGAACCACAAAAAAATAAGGTATCACCCTTTTGGTTTGTTGAAAGGCTTCAGGTACCAGAAAAAGCTCGTTATTCTTCTCAATGCATATGCAATTTTCCAATGATTTTGTATTTCGAGAAGTATGGTTTTCAGGACTTGCGGGGGGGGGGTGGTGAAAATACGGACGCTTGGTTTTGGAGCTTTTTAGTTTCTCTCTATCAGAATTTGTTTCAAACTGCCCTTGTGCTCTTTCGGACTGATCAATCTGTTCTCAAGTATACTTCAAAGCAATAATTAGTCCTATCCCAAATATCCAACTCACTTCTTAGCTCGTGATTTCTACCAAAAGATCTCCTTTGAAAATTTTTTGACCTTTTGAACCTTCTATACTTTAGTTACCGCTTTTCCTGACAATGATCCCCTCCAGTGTCTAATATTCAAAACTATAGTAATGTTTCTTTTACCTAGCTCTGGTTTCAATTAGGTTCTAAAAATTTTCCAAAATTCACCTGATATACTCAACTGTATGACAACTTAAAAATCAGAACATCTACAATTTTTTGCCTTATTTACTTAGATTTGTTCCACATGTGCCCCTTAATCTAAAATTCCTTGGATATGTTAATCACAAATTCCTTTTGATTGCTTAACGACATTTCATCCAAAACTACAACTGTATAAACAAACAAACAAAAGTTCGATTCAGTGTCTTTTTTTAGTTTCAATTCTTCAGTCATTTCCTTTCAATCGACCTTCTGATCTTATCAATTGCGTTTTGATACGGCACCTGTCTAGTTATTCTACAAAATTGCTCTATAATCACCTGCTGAATTACACCATAAATAGTCATTTTTAGGTATCAAAACTCTTGTTTCCTACCATTCGCAAAATAAAAACAAGTCGTAAGTGTAAATTTTACCATACAGTACGCTTTGCTTTCTCACGAAATAAAGTTAGTGGCCATTACTTTTATCTGATTTTCTTTGTTTTTCATTGTCCATGCTAGAAGTGGTCTTTAGGGGCAAATAAACATCATTTTTCAGGGAAAATTTTAATAAATTTGGCCGACAAATCCTTCAAAGCTCAAGGCATATCTTTTGTTTTTCTCATTTCTTTAAGCAGTAATTTTTTTTGTTTAACTTAGCCATCAGATCCTTCCTGAAAACACTAAATGGTGACCCAAAAGCTGCTTAAAGGGAATAAATACCCAACTTTTTTATACCAAAATAGCTTATAGATGGTGCGTTTTTGGAATGTTGGGTTTTGGAGGGATTCATCTGAAAAAATATCATTGCAATTCCCAGCTTCCATTCTTTTTTTCTGGTGTGATCAAATTTGGTTTCTTTCGTTTAATGACCATTGAGTTTCATTCTGGCTCTTTCTGACAACTTGATCACTTTGCAAAGCTAGCCTCTCGTTTGTTTACTTAACAAACAATTAATTAATTCGCTGCAACCAAAATCGCTCATGTTCGTTCCTTTGTCAACATAGCAATATGCTCAAGATTAGCTCCTAAACTCTGCAAGCTAATTAGCCACCCAATTTGAAAGTATCAATGTCATGGAAGTTCAACGATTTCAAGTAGAGTTTCTACAGATGTCCACCGAAGCAGAACCCCTAGATTTTTAGAATTAAAGAAAATTATTGAAAAAACAATGCTTTTAGGACCATATGTTTCAACAAGATGTTTGTCCTGTGCACAAGTGAAAAAACAACAGCTAATTCTTCATAGGAGAGGAGTGGGAAGTATCGAAATGAACATCAAATTATTTGGATCTGAATCGAACATAAAACTTTTGAGAAACATTGAAGCACCAATTGCAGAATTTTTATTTCGAGAAAGGCTCGAAACTGGGAACAAAATTGAAGCAGATATTATAAGAAACTTCTGTGAAAACTATGCAAAGTCTGCTAGTGTTGAAAAAAACTAAAGACGTAATATGATTCGTTAATAAAACGTATTTGAGTTCAAAATATTGTTTTATGTTTATGTCCTTTCAAGTATGTACGCGTATTTGTTTTTAATATGAATGATGGTAAATAAGTACTTGTAAGCAATTTTTTGTTTGATTTATCTAACGCTCTTCAGGTGTACAAAGTTTTCGGTACCATTTTGTATTTATCGCGCGAGTATTTTCTCATTTAAGAACACACATCTTGCTCCCATGAACTAAACTATCATGTGCTTTGATCATCTATTTGGAGAGCACATGCGTTTCTTGATATTATATTCGTGTTTTAAGGAGAGTACTAACCTCAGCATCCACATGTATCTCATCGGGTGGGCGAAGGTGAAATCAACAAATGTCTTCATCACAAACTTCTCGTAACAGTTGAACACAGTCACTATAAAAATCCTTCTGAATGTTCTCAAAAAAGCTTGGCGGTACAGTCCTTGCATTTTTCTACATCATTACTCAAGTTAAAAAGATTAAATGGAAAACTTTTCTGTACACAATAAAAGTTGAAACATAACAGACTAAGTTTTATTGTCAATTTCCACAACGTATGAGCTTTTTTATCCACAAGATGCTTTAAAACCATCTTGTGAAATCAGACACAAAATGAGTGGACCTAGATTCCACAAAATGTGCTGGAGGGGGGGGGGGGGCTAGAATGTAATGCCATGAGACACTGAGTTTTAGAAGTGTAACTGTCCAACATTAAAAGTCTAGAATCAAAAATTTTTGAGGCAAAAGGCAAAAAATCAACTACATGGTGTAATCACCAATGTATCACATTACTTGTGAAAAGGAAAATTTTTGGGTTCATTTTTAATTGTCTTATGTCCTAATATAATCCTTGCAGGACAAGTTCAATTTGTCAAACAAAATTACGAGCCAAAAAATTTTAAGAAATTACGAGCCATTTTTAAGAAATTTTTCCAGAAGAAAAAAGAAATAATCAGTTGTAATTGAGAACAGTGCCTGGCTTTCTCTTCTTGTCTTCTTTTTTCTTTGCCTTTTGAGTTTCACTGTAACTGGAGTCGGTTACCTAAAAAAACAAAGTTGTAACTCTTTATGAAAACCGTTATAAACAGCTGTTTATAACAGTTTTCAAAAAGAGTTACTATTTTTTTACGTAATTTCACCGCATTCTTTGCTGTTCTCACAAAATTTTAACACTTTTTTCCTAGCGGTGAATTTATGTACGTTCAACACTAAGTTAAGCGGTGAATTTATCTAATTTCACCGCATTCACCGCTGTTCTCTCAAAATATTAACACTTTTTTCCTAGCGGTGAATTTATGTAAGTTCACTACTAAGTTAAGCGTTGAATTTATGTAATTTTACCGCAGTCACTGCTGTTCTCTCAAAATTTAACACTTTTTTCTAACCGGTGAATTTATGTAGGTTCACCACTAAGTTAAGCCGTGAATTTATGTAATTTCACCGCATTCACCGCTTATCTTACGAAAATTCCCGCATTCACCGCTTATTTTAAATAATTTTGCGTTGAATGGCGGTGACACCTCGACCCGTGAGGGCTTCTCTCAATTAAAGACTAATTTGGACAGTATATACCCATTTTAACGGTTTGCTCAATCAATGTTTGATTAATCGGTTGTACGATTACTCTGCATCGTCTATTATAGATTCACAGTTTCTTTGACGGCGGCTTAGAAGTAGGTGTTCTTACTTCAGAGTAGTAGCCAGTGGATGCATCTTCTGGCTCAATGTACCCCCACTTGGCGCGCTTGTCACCAACCAGATCTCCTCTCTCTGTCATGTGGTCCTCGTGTGCCATCGCGTGTCTGTAGTTCACATATCTGCCTAAATAATATAGCAATACTTTCTTCACTCTTTTCACTCATTTCCTTGTATTTTTAAAACAAATGATCAACCCGGGTGGGTTGCTCTTGTTTAGAAACGTCAGAGAGTTGTGTGTAACGTCGGATGGCCAATAAAAGTTTTGAATGGCGAGATAATCCGTTTTATTTAGGTCCTGCCGTTTTTTAATTTAAGTTTGAAAAGGTAGAAATCCTTGATAACCCTTGTGTATGTGAATCGATTTGATTAGAGAATCAGTTTTGGCTGCACAGCTCAGCGTGGGCTGTCTGTATTGTCCGATCATGAAATTTGATTGGTTTCAATTGGACGCGAGTAAACAGCTGCCAGATTGCCAGAGAATAGCTGCATAGACCTGTAGTCTCAACATACAAAGAATCGTACAAAGATCGATAAAAAATTTGAAAAAGAAAGTAATTGATAAAGAAATAAGTATCGTAAACAAAGCTAAATAGCTTTCAATTAGATTAAAATATCTAAAGTTAGTGAATAACAATTTGAGTGAAAAATAGAGAAATTAGAGAGAGAAACAAGAAAAAATGCATAATACCATAAGCTATTCCAGCAAATGAACAATAAACCTTGCTCCATTAAAGGTCAAAATGACACCACATGTGCTACGCATTCATCAAACTACACGAATAAAGAACAAAGATGATTAGAAGTAAGCGTGACGTCATAAGATTAAAACAAAACATACCCGGCAGATTGCTGGAAAATAGCCGCCGTTGATTCCCATAACTCTCTTGGGATTGAAAGAAAAGAAAATATCAACAAAAAATGATTTTTGTATAAAAACACTTTAAGTGCGATTTATTTTGATGTCATTTCCTAATTGAACATACTCCTGTCTCTCAGTGAGAGGCTACAGGGTCTAGTATCAATACCAATAAGCATTATAGATAGTAACTAAAACTTATGAGAACAAAGTTCAAGTACAGGGCATCTAAAAATGGGCTTTATTGGTTTATCCCGTTTCTATTTCTGACTTTAATTTTTTTTATACGGACTCTCTTCTTCTTGAATTGTTTATCTGAACAGCTGCTGTTTAAAAGAACTTTGAGCAGAATGACAGAAAACTGAAACTAGCCTAGAAAAGTCAAAAAGATTTCACGCAAAATGTTGAAAAAGCGGCCAAATGGGTGAAGCGAAAAAAAATACGACGAATTAGAAAACAAACATAGCAGGACAAGTTCTGACGTTCAATTTGAAGAATTTTCATTGACTAAACAGAAAACTCGACCTAGAACAGATTATGAATGGCTTGAGAAAACCATTTAGAAAAAAAACCGATCCAAAAAATCGAAAACGAAACAGTAAAAATCAAAGTGAAATTGCCGCATGTGAACAAAAAACCACTAGTCAGAAAGCGAAGTTTCGTTCAAACACCGTTTTTTCACTCTACTTTAAAATTGGAGCGAAAAAATTTTACGCCGCAACACAACTCGCGTTTTCGCTCCGATCATGAAATTTAATTGGCTTCAATTGGACGCGAGTAAACAGCTGCCAGATAGCCAGAGAATAGCTGCATAGACCTGTAGTCTCAACATACAAAGAATCGTACAAAGATCGATAAAAAATTTGAAAAAGAAAGTAATTGATAAAGAAATAAGTATTGTAAACAAAGCTAAATAGCTTTCAATTAGATTAAAATATCTAAAGTTATCGAATAACAATTTGAGTGAAAAATAGAGAAATTAGAGAGAGAAACAAGAAAAAATGCATAATATCATAAGCTATTCCAGCAAATGAACAATAAACCTTGCTTCATTAAAGGTCAAATGGCACCACATGTGCTACGCATTCATCAAACTACACGAATAATGAACTAAGATGATGAGAAGTAAGCGTGACGTCATAGGATTAAAACAAAACATACCCGGCAGATTGCTGGAAAATAGTCGCCGTTGATTCCCATAACTCTCTTGGGATTGAAAGAAAAAAATATCAACAAAAATGATTTTTGTATAAAAACATTTTAAGTGCGATTTATTTTGATGCCATTTCGTAATTGAACATACTCCCGTCTCTCAGTGAGAGGCTACAGGGTCTAGTATCAATACCAGAAAGCGTTATAGATAGTAACTGACACATATGAGAACAAAGTTCAAGTACCGGGCATCTAAAAATGGGCTTTATGGGTTTATCCCGTTTCTAGTTCTGACTTTAATTTTTTTTTATACTGACTCTCTTCTTTTTGAATTGTTTTTCTGAGCAGCTGCTGTTTAAAAGAGCTTTGAGCAGAATGACAGAAGAGTGAAATTAGCCTAGAAATGTCAAAAACATTTCACGCAAAATGTCGAAAAAGCGGCAAAATGGGTAAAGCGAAAAAAATTCGACGAAGTAAAAAACAAACATAGCAGGACAAGTCCTGACGTACAATTCAAAGAATTTTCATTGACTAAAAAGAAAACTAGACCTAGAACGGATTATGAATGGGTTGGGAAAACCATTTAGAAAAAAACCGATCCAAAAAAACGAAAACAAAAAAGGTAAAAAAAAGTGAAATTGCCGCATGTGAACAAAAAACCACTAGTGAGAAAGCGAATTTTTGTTCAAACACCGTTTTCTCACTCTACTTTAAATTTCGAGCGAAAAAATTTTACGCCGCAAAACCACTCGTGTTTTGGCTCCACGTCCTGTTTCGGCGTGACCAAAATCCTACTCCAATTTGACTTCAAAAATCATGAAAATGTGTGAACAGATCTTAAGAAAAACAGCGCCCCAATCCAATTCAAATTCGTTGAATTGTAAAAAATAGGAGTGCTATAATAGCCGGCTGAGAAGATGAGGGCGGCTATTAAAAAACTTTACAATGAAATAAAAACGTAGCAGAACCAGTCCTGAATAAATATGTAAGGACATTAAAAAATTAAGACCTCACTATCAGCCTCAAAAGAAACGCCTTCGACAGTCGACAGAGCTCAAACCAAAACAAACACGAATAAAAAAGATTAAAAAATAATTTTGAAGGAGTACTGTTATCAAAGACGGCAAACTAATAACAATATGCTAAGTAAAAATGGCTGGCGGATTGCAAGGAATTAGCCGAAATAACTTCGTAGATCTGCAGTCTCAAAAAACACAGACCGACCAAAAAATTAGTCGTCTCATTATGGGATCAGATGTTATATTTTAATTAAGAATCTGTATAAGTTATTGTTGCCTCTATTAGCTGCTCTCAGATAACCTTCATTTAGAGTGGCACACATTCACTTGACCTTATCTTTTTGAATTGAAGTAGAGAAAAGTCCATTTCAAAGCGAGGAAGTCAATTTTTAAAGTGAGGTAAGTCACGTGTCAAGAAAAACTTAATCACTCAAATGGACAAAAAACTCGCTCCATTAAGAGTGAAAAATGACTTCATGCACAAATTTCTGTCGAAATTGCATGAAAGAATGAACAGAAAGCAGATTTAAATTGGCTGTGACCTCATATGGTCGTAACAAAAATCTTGACAGCAAAATAAAAAACAAAGCAGGACAAGTCCTGACGTACAATACAAAAAATTTTTAATTGACTAAACAAAAACCAAACCTAGAACGGAATATTAGTGAATCAGGAAAACCATTACCAAAAAAATCAGATCAAAAAATGAAAAAAAAATACAGAAAATGAAAAAAATGCCACATGTGAACAAAAAAGCACCAGCGAGCCAAAAAATTGGTTCGAACAAAAAACGAAGACTAGAATAAGCTATGAATGGATTGGGCAATTAGAAATTCGTTCAGATTATTCTTTTAGAAAAAAATCCAATCACAATAATTGAAAAAACAGTAAAAATCGAAGTGAAATTGCCGCATGTGAACAAAAAACCACTAGCGAGAAAGCATTTTTTTTGTCAACCACCGTTTTCTCGATCTACTGGAAAAATAGAGCAAAAATTTTTCACGCCGCAAAACTACTCGCTTTTTTGTTTCACTTCCTGTTTCGGCTTCATCAAAATCACCACTCCAATTTGATTTCAAAAATCATGAAAATGAGTGAACAGATCTTAAAAAAAGACAGCGCCCCAATACATTTTAAATTCTTTGAATTGTAGAAAACAAGAAAAGGCCAACAAAAGCCCCAGCTATTGCTGTGCGGCTATTAAAAATTCGTCAAAATAAATCATAAGTTCGAAGAAAAAAAGCTTGAAATATCCGAAAAGGACGTCTTGTGCTGTCCTAATGATTAAGACAGGTGACTAGAACACCAAATATGTATATCAAGAAACTTGGAAATGTCATTCCTAACTTTATATCAAAATGAACAAGAGATCCCATCACAATAGAGCGTCGAACGGAGCAAAAATCTAAACTTTAATGACAGTTTTACAATACGATTGGTCTGCATGATGTAAAGCCACTATTTAATAGCTGGAGTTATTGAAAAATTCTACATAGTCCGACTGAAAAGCATTTTAGACAAGTAAAATTTGAGATTACGGGACTTGAAACCAAAAAATTGAACAGGCATGCTCAAAAGACAAAAAGTAATTAGAAGTTTTTGGAATAAAAAAAGTTCTGAATTAGCTATCAAAAATGAAACCACAAAGTGGCTCCAGTTTTTTTAAATCAGAAAATCTTGTGCAACCTGTTTTACTGACACCTTTTTACAAGACCAACCTGCACACCAGGCACGAAAATCCTAATGACTCACTGATATTCTGAGAAACAGCGTTGTCAAAATTGATGCAGACATTAGCACTTGTCATGAACAAGATTTAGTTACAATTTAACAACAAAAACTCTGAAAAGGATGCAAAATAGAATAAGGGACGCCAAATTAATTAAAAATGTTGATAATAGAAAACATTAATAAGCTTCAATTATGTATGATCAGAGCACCCACAAGATTTGCCGTTAACAAAATTAAGTGATATGATGAACAGGAAAATTTAATAAAAACGGAGAAAGCAAAAAAGTGGTTACACTTTTTGAGAAAAAATACGGTCAAAAACAATTGTAAAAAAACTGCAGAAATGTCAGTTGAACCCATTTTATAGGTTCAAATTTTAGCTTATTACTGACAATATGAGTTCTACCATTATTAAGACCAAAGCTGCAAACAAGACAATTTTTTTTAACAATTACTCAGACAAAACTCAATAGCTTGCGTTATGCATATTTAGAGAGCCAATGTAACGAGTCATTAGCAAGACCATGAGAGAACAAGACAAAAAGAACTATAAAACGATCATAACTCAAAAACTCACTAATGGTTTAAGTAGACAAATAGCATCCATGTCATAATAACAATAAACTACATTTGATGAATTAAATATATAAATGTACGTGTCGTTAGGAGTAACACCTCATAAAGCCATCAGGCAGAAACCGAAGATAACCAACAGTGAAAATGGAAGTCAATTTTCAATGAATGTCGGGATAACAAAAATTAAAACACTGGTCAAACTGGCGCGCGTAGAAACAGAAAAAATATTCAAACTCAGTTTTTTCACTTCGTTTCAAAAATGGTTAAAAAACGCTCTAAAATACCCCTTTCCTTCTGTTTTTCTCATTGTTAACTATAGGTCGAAGAAAGTGTGAACGGATCTTCTTTCAAAAGAAACAGCTCTCCAATTCAAATCGCGTCCTTTGAATAGTAAAAACTAAGGGCAGGGCAATTACATAGTGAACTTCAAAAATAAAGCAGCACCCCATAGTTTTTGGAAGTAAAATGTACATTTTTGACGAAATATTACTTTATCTTGCAATCAAATATCGGAGAATAATTTTACACCAATGATGCCTTTGGCTAGTGGTCTTGCCTATACTTATGAAGTTCAGATAATAAGTAACAACTTACAAGATAAACTAATGTCGACGCACACCGTCAAAATTTTATTGTAAACAGAAATTTGTCTTAAAATGTGATACGATCTCCCATTAGTTCAACTATGATGGAATTTGAATTTGCGTTAGGCTTTTAGAGAGAGAAAATTTGTTAATAAAAGGTAGTTTTGTGACAATTTTTTTCTTTCTAGATATGTATGTAGTTCGTGAACTTTACGATGGGTATCTGGTTAGTTACAATTGCATATTATTAGAATTTTATTAGTAGGCAAGACCGCTAGCCAAGGAAATCAATGGTGCAAAATTTTTTTTGCGAAATCTGATTACAAGATGGAGCTATATTGCGTCAAACAATGAATTTGTACTTCGTAAAACTAGGGGTGCTGACTTACTTTTGACGTTCAGTATAGCTTCCCTCTGCTATCTAAATCGCACCTATTATACAATTGAGAGCACATGATCCGATTATCTATCTACAAACTCGGATGCGTTTGTTAAGGACGATAAGTCAAAAGCGTCAAAAAAATATATGGGAAAATTACGTTAAAAACGCAGTAGGGCTAATATAGTTTTTAGAATTATCGTATGACAGAATTTAATATTGAACATTAAAAAATTAGCAAAATTTGTCACCATGGTTTTAATTGTACAATTCTTTACTAAGTTAATCAATATCCTCAGGGTAATTTACACTACATTCAGTGCTGAAAAGCGAATAAGGAATGATTCCAAGGAAAAGGAATGATTCCAAGGAATAAGGAATGATTCCAAGGAAAATACTTTATCTTGCAATCAAATATCGGAGAAAAATTTTACACCAATGATGCCTTTGGCTAGTGGTCTTGCCTATACTTATGAAGTTCAGATAATAAGTAACAACTTACAAGATAAACTAATGTCGACGCACACCGTCAAAATTTTATTGTAAACAGAAATTTGTCTTAAAATGTGATACGATCTCCCATTAGTTCAACTATGGTGGAATTTGAATTTGCGTTAGGCTTTTAGAGAGAGAAAATTTGTTAATAAAAGGTAGTTTTGTGACAATTTTTTTCTTTCTAGATATGTATGTAGTTCGTGAACTTTACGATGGGTATCTGGTTAGTTACAATTACATATTATCAGAATTTTATTAGTAGGCAAGACCGCTAGCCAAGGAAATCAATGGTGCAAAATTTTTTTTGCGAAATCTGATTACAAGATGGAGCTATATTGCGTCAAACAATGAATTTGTACTTCGTAAAACTAGGGGTGCTGACTTACTTTTGACGTTCAGTATAGCTTCCCTCTGCTATCTAAATCGCACCTATTATACAATTGAGAGCACATGATCCGATTATCTATCTACAAACTCGGATGCGTTTGTTAAGGACGATAAGTCAAAAGCGTCAAAAAAATATATGGGAAAATTACGTTAAAAACGCAGTAGGGCTAATATAGTTGTTAGAATTATCGTTTGACAGAATTTAAAATTGAACATTAAAAAATTAGCAAAATTTGTCACCATGGTTTTAATTGTACAATTCTTTACTAAGTTAAGCAATATCCTCAGGGTAATGTACACTACATTCAGTGCTGAAAAGCGAATAAGGAATGATTCCAAGGAAAAAGTGGCACAATGTAGAACAAGCAGTAACAAAAATTGTCAGAAAATAGCCGCAATAGCTTTGTAGATCTTCAATCTCAAAAAGATAGTAAAAGAAATACGAAAAAAGAGAATTTTCAATAAAGGCTGAGATGTTATGTTTTGATTATCAATGTTTATAACTTATGCTGCTTCTAATAGCTGCTCTTAAATAACTTTCAATTAGAGTGAAAGATACTCACTTGCCATTATCTCTTTTAATTGAATTTAAAAAAAAATCAATTTCAGACTGAAAAAGTCATTTTTTACAGTGAGGTAAGTCACGTGTGACCAAAAACTTAATCACGCCACTGAAAAAAGTCGCTCCACTAAATATGAAAAATAACGCAATACACGCAATTCAGTTGAAATTGCATGATCGATTGAACAAAGAGCAGATTTGAAGTGGTTGTGACGTCATATGTCATAACAAAAATCTTACTACGAATTAAAAAACATAAATGGAAGCATGCCGGAAGTAGACTCGAAGTAGAATAGTGACCATCCTAACTGACCTATTGCATATTCTAAATAATTATACAGCTTTTAGAAACAACGACAGGAAAAAACATCATGAGAAATTTATCTAAAATATAATGCTACGCAGTCTGACAAAATTTAGCTTTAGTCGCAACTCCAGAAAAAACTACTGCTAAAGGAACCTCTTATGCAGATAGTTTGCAACAAAATAATAGGAAATGGCAGACAACCCAATAAACTGAGTTCGTAAAACGAAACACGAAAGGGAAAGGAATTGACCAACAACACCGAAAAGGAATATTCTATAAAACAAACTGAGACAACGATAAATACAATTTCCGGACCATTTATTTGATTAAATGTTAATTACGTTCTCTCAGTTTCACTTTTAGATCACATTACATCAGTCACGCAAATACAATTCGGCGGGAAGCAACAAACAACAATTAAAATATAAGAAGAGCAAAACAACCTTTAAATAATGAGCAAATTTGTATATACTGATTAAGGGAAATATGCCCTGTTAAGCTTTCAGGATTCTTCCAAACAATTATTCGCAAAATTTTTATTCTTTATTGCCAGAACATTTACTGTTCCGAAACGGATGGAGAAATATCAATCGGCTGTTGGAAACAGCTATGAACAAAAAAACCTGAAAGAAAAATTGTAATTCTTATTTGAGAAAATTGCCATGACAAGATTTTAACTGTCACTTCAATGTAGCAACACATTTATTGCAACTCTCGGCTTATTATTGACTCTGATAAATAGCAGCAGGAAGCGTAATGTCAGAAGAAATAGTCAAACATACCCGGCAGATTGCCGGAAAAAAGCCGCCGTTGATTGCCATAACTCTATTGGGATTGAAAGAAAAGAAAATATCAACAAAAATTGATTTTTGTATGAACACATTTTTAAGTGCCATTTTTTTATGTCATTTTGTAATTGAGAATACTCCTATCTCTCAGTGAGAGGCTACAGGGTCTAGTATCAATACCAATAAGCATTATAGATAGTGACTAAAACCTATTAGAACAAAGTTCAATTACCGGGCAACTAAAAATGGGCTGTATGGGTTTATCCCGTTTGTATTTCTGACTTTGAATTTTTTATACTGACTCTCTTCATTTTGAATAGCTATGCTGAGCAGCTGCTGTTTAAAAGGACTTTGAGCAGAATGACAGAAGAGTGAAACTAATTTAGAGAAGTCAAAAAGATTTCACACAAAATGTCGAAAAAGCGGCAAAATGGGTAAAGCGAAAAAAAGAAAAGTTTGTCGAAGTAAAAAAAATAGAAGCGCTATATTATCTGGCTGCGAAAATGAGGGCGGCTATATAAAACAATGAAGAAAAAGATACAAAAATCGGCAATTTTATCGAATTTAGTTAATTTTCCCCGAATTTGAAAAAATAATCAATAATAATAAACGAACGAGCCTTAAAATTGTTGCAACAACTGGTTTCAGCCACACAATTCTTCATATGCTTTAGAAAACGAATAACAATACAAAAAAATATTCGGAAAAACTTAAATATGCAAAATGGTAGAAATGGATTAAGATTGAGTCTAAATGTGAATTCATTGCTTCAGATGGGACACTTCCAAACACACTACAACAAGATTAGTTAATTGTTAGAAACACCTTTGATTGAAAGCTGGACTTAAAACTAAAAAACTGCTTTGAGAAAGCCGCACGTGATCAAAAAGTTTAGCTCGCTTATTTTATATCATGTTTTAAATACACTACAAAAAATATCGATCCAAAATAAAGTAAATAATTTAATTCAGCAATCATGGCTTGAAAAAATTACACAGCCATGCTTCTGTCAATATATAAACGTCAAAAGGTTACAGAGATTTGCAAAACTAGAGTAGTTTGCAAAAAATTTTTAAAATACTGAAACTATAAATTAAAAAATGTTAAAAATATAATTAAGAAAACAATTTCAATTGAAATTGAAAGATTAAAGATGACATGAAATTAACACACTGGTTGTGCACAAAAAGACCTTTTCTACTAATTAAAACAAAAAAACAGTAATTAAAGAAGAATTGGAAAAAAAATTGCAAAAAAAAACGGATTAGTATATGTAAAATTTGATAAAACAAAACGGAAGTCAGGTTCAAAAGAGTTGTTTATTGCACGAATTAGCAATCGAATGTTGCCATATACACTAAATTTACAGAAAAAAGTCTGCTCAAATATCCAAAAAGGATGAAATAATGAAAAAATTGGAAAAATAACTATAAAATTGAGAAATATGAGCCAATATTACGCTTGAAAAGTATTATTAGGCTCTTTGTGCTATCCATTTCAGAAAGTTATATATTAATGAAGCTTCGATCAAAAACAATTTCTACAGAAATTTTAATTACATTTAAAAAAATTTAGCCAAATGAACGAAAAACCGGTTAAAAACGGTTATCTCTATGCGCCGTTCTCTCAACAAAATTTTTCACAGTCAAAGGGTCATTCACTGAACGCAGCGCATGATCAACAATTTTCTCTTGCTTAGCAAAAATCTGTTCATCATGACAACTTTTCTCACTTTCGCTTTTAGGTCAAAATGCCGCGTGAACAAAACTACTTCCTGTAAAAAAAAAGACCGATGGAAAACCAATACTCCTCTTGGAGTCGTAATAAAAACCAAGAAAAGGCCAATAATATCCCCAGATATCACTGTGCGGCTATTAATAATAAAATTACGGTATTGTTTAGATTTTTGTGCATTAACGTCCCTGCGTTCAGCCATGCTTCCAGACCGTGTACTTTTAAACGCACTACGCACCTCTCGCGTTGAGATCATCTGCTGTCCGGACATTTTTGATATCGCTCCGGGATGTCAGCCGGGGAAGTTTGGCTATAGTGTTTTAAGGCACAGTAGAAATGTTATTAAGTTCTCAAAAATTGTTATAAGCAGTGAAATCTGGCTAATTGAGGAATATCTACTGTTACTGACCCTCAGGTAAAGTTGTGTCAGTCTTGTCAGAAATTAGTTTTTCAGCTGGTCCGGGTCCCGGCTGGGCAAAGTCCGTGAGCTTGTCTGTTTTCCTCTTTTCCTTTGGGTACAGCTTCCTCGTCTGCAGGCACAAGATAGGCAAGTAGAAGAACACTTCACCAAACCAGAGAAAGGCTATCGCCAGAGCCAGGTAGCCACTAATGGCAAACATATTTGGATTGATCAAAAAAACTCGTGAAGTCGGCTGAAGTGAACTGAGCAATCTATTAATTGAGATTTGTTTTCAGATAAATGGTAATTTTTGGTACCAAACAGCCGCATAATTGACAAATTTTTGTTCAACTGACATAATGATGTGCGCTGGTTCTCCTTTTAGGAGTTTAAGGGTTAATTTGGAAGCCAAGCTATGCTATTCTGGACTTCAGAGTGTTTTCAAAGAGCTTTTTTGACTATGATTGTTTGTCTGAACATGGTAAAAAGTGACAAGATCATAATTTTTAGACTGTGCATGAAAAACGAAGAGTTGGATTTTCGACAGTTTAGAGTTTTTTCGGAGAGCTTTTTTACTATGATTCTTACCTGAACAAGGTAAAAATGAAAATTGACGTGATAATTCTTCAATCTGTTCATAATAAAAACACATACTGAGAAATGCTATGATTCAGTGCTGATTTACTATGTTACTATGATATGGGAAGAAATGTCATAAAAGCTTAGAAACAATGAAACATAGCCGGCAGATTGCCGGAAAATAGCCGCGACAGAAGCTCGTGGCCCTCCATGAATTGAAACACCTAAAGAAATAAGATAGACAGATCGATCACCAGTCCTTCAATAGACCACTAGACTTTTCGGGTTAACTTCGGACTGTCAATTTTTGGCACATACGTTCTATAAGGAAAACGCCCTTAAAGAGCTATTTCAAAATTGATATTCGAAATCAAAAACTCAAGACTAAAAATCACAAATTAGGGCATATAATATTGGCACTACTTAGATGCACACTATTAACTAGTAAATCTTCATAGAAATTTAAAGTTCCATAAGTGAGTTCAGAAGTCATTTTTTTGAGTGAGGTAAGTCGCGCAATTGACCTAAAAGCAGAAACGACGTCACGTACACAAATTTTAACTGCAAAGCAATAGAAGTCACTGAAGTCAATTCCAAGAAGTCAATTCCAAGAAGTCAGGTCGTAAGAACCATCGATGGAGACGACGAATTAAAAAAACATAGCAGGACAAGTCCTGACGTACAATTCAAAGAGTTTTCATTGACTAAACAATAAACGACTTATAACGGACTATGAGTGAATTGGGAAAATCATTTCTAAAAAAATCAGATAAAAAAATTAAAAAAAAAACACAAAAACTTGGTGTCAAAATGCCGCATGTGAACAAAACACTACTAGCGAGAAATGAAAATTTGGTTCACACAAAAAACTAGGCCTAGAATGAGCTATTAATGGATTGGGAAAACCATTTAGAAAAAACCCGATCCAAAAAAATCGAAAAAACAGTAAAAATCAAAGTGAAATTGCCGCATGTGAACAAAAAACCACTAGCGAGAAAATGAATTTTTGTTCACACGCCATTTTCTCACTCTACTTTAAAATTAGAGCCAAAAAAAATTTCACGCCGCAAAACCACTCGCTTTTTCGCTCCATTTCCTGTTTCGGCGTGACCAAAATCACTACTCCAATTTGACTTCAAAAATCATGAAAATGTGTGAACAGATCTTAAAAAAAAGACAGCGCCCCAATACAATTCAAATTCTTTGAATTGTAACATATTCTTTGAATTGTAAAAAAGACAGCGCCCCAATACAATTCAAATTCTTTGAATTGTAAAAAGACAGCGCCCCAATACAATTCAAATTCTTTGAATTGTAAAAAACCACGATGTCCCCAATAATAGCCGCTATCGCTTCGCGGCTATTAAACACTTGAAGTAATCAATATGCTTATTTTTTTGGTATATGGGAAAATTTATTTTCACTTTTAACATATACGATGCCACTTGGACCCGTTTCTTACTATATTTTATTTTCATTGTTTAGAATATGCGTTTCATTTTCAGAAGAAAGTTTATGCGTACGTGGTTTTCGCTCCATCCTTGACAGAACCAACTCACCTGCACAGATTGACAGCCTGGAATGGCGTGAATGATCCGCAAGTGAAGGCAGCGATGGCAGTCCAGTCAGCCAGAGTCACACTCAACATGCATCCTCTGGCCGTGATCACCATGAACTCAGTGGCTGTCGACTTCTCATAGTCAATCTTGCTGGCTGTCAGACACCACTCGTGCAACAGTAGGAATCCAGAGTCCATACCAGTACCTGTATAACATTGTGAAATGATCCGAGGTTTGACCTAAAATTAATCGCTCACCGAATAGATATGCCAAGGTTGAAGAAAATGGCGCGAATTCAAACTTTGACTCGTTTTGTTTCTGTCGTCGTCCATATTTAGTATTGACTGTCTAATCAAGATTTGAAGGTTATTAGATCAGTTCTTTTTCATTCAACCGTGATGATCGAATGGATTAAATAGAGGTTTCAATTATCATATGAATGGATTTTTTGGTATGATTGAAAAGATTTAAAATTTTTATCTAGGATTTCAATGAAGAATTTTGTTTACTAAAATTGTCTTTTTTACCAATTAGAGGAAACAATGGAGTTTAATGCGTCGATGAGTTCACAATAATGGTGTCTCTCGGGTCAGGATCAAAAAAGTTCTTAATCTGACATTTTTGGTCTTCTCCGAAACCCGTTATTATTGGAAAAACGTTTTGAGAGCAGTTCTAGTGCTTTCTTTGATTACAAAAAATGTCCAGCCGCAGAACTTAGTTTTACCTAGTATAAGATATGCGACAATGAGAACGAGAGGGATCATTTTGAGTCCGACTACCACTCCAAACGAGATGCCTCCAATAAGGGCCAGGAGAGACAAACCAATGGATGTCAATGCCATGAGAATTCTCGAGTACTTGAACGATCGACAGTGCACACAAACCAAAATAACCATTACCATCGTCAGCACCAGGCTAAAACACACACATGTTTGAGCAATAACAGTTTTCGTAATTCAATAACGTAAGTCAGTAAGCTAATGTTTTGTCTTTGAAAATCTTAAATTTTTTCCATAATTTTTCAACAATAGAACAGGTTTTAGAATCTTCATTTTTCGAAATAAATAACCATTCAACCAGGATAATCTAGGAAACAAACGTTTTACCTCCAAAAGTGAAACTTAGATTTATCATTGTTTGCGGTGTAGATTATTATGAAACGATGTGCGGATATCAAAGAATGCAGAAAACCTATGTCTTCTGGAGCATATCCCAAATGACCTACGGATTGAAACATTTGCAAGCATCATGCGAGGAATATTTAAAGTGGTTGCATACGGGTATGAAGAAGCGTGCACGGTTCTTGTAAGCTTTTGGAATCGCTTGCGCGATTATTTCCACCTTTTCAACTCAGTGACAAGAAATTCGCAAGCTATTAGATTCTTCCGGTAAGAATTCCCACAAGATAAATGCAAAAATCTTGCAAGATGAATTGGAAAAATAGCAAAAATCTTGCAAACTTTTAGACTCAAACGGTAAAAATAGGGGGAGGGGGAGGGAAAAAAGAGAACGCTATTTCAGCAGAAGCTTTGTCTTAGTGTTTGCATTGGCCTTATTAGCTTCTTTGAGGACTACCACCTACGCATTGCTGAGCTAAAAAGGCGCACTTAACAAAACAGGGACTGCCAATGATATGTTCTGCTAAAAATGTTGATGGGACTCTTCTCTGCAGTCTTTATTTCTCTTGACTTCCAAAATCAATTGATTTTCCTTTTTTTCTCAAAAAATGCTCCAAAATTTTTTTCTAGAATTCATAATATTTTATGAATTGTCAAAATTTAGAATTCTGGAACCTTTTTAATGATCGTTGGCCTGTTTCTGGCAAAATTTCTAATACAATAGAACACAGGTTTATTTTTGGGCAATCTTAATATCCTTCAAGACCCTTACAAGGGAATTGCACGTTTTGAATCATCGGCAATGTTCGTGCATATTTTATATTTGGCATCATTAGGGCTAGCTCAAAAAGGGCTCAAAAATCAATATTGGATCGACTACAAGTGTTGTTTAATATTTCAAAACACAGCCAACCATCGACGGAATAATTTTTCTCGACCGACTAATGGGAGCACTAATCTAGTGCAACCTGCTTCAGAGCGCGGGGGTGGGGGTAAACTTACTGACTAAGGTGGCTTCAAATAACGTCATTAGAGGTTATTATATACCACTATAATCACTAACAAACTTCAAAGTGAAAAAAAAATCAACCATTTTTGATGCCTTTTCATTTTAGTTTTAGTAGTAAACTGCCGCCACTTGAGTTGATATGCTGTGTGACACTTGTGAGTGAGAGAAAAGTTTAGATTACGCAAAACGAAAAAGAATGGGCGCAAGATTCACTCCAAAAGTCAATACAGTCGAGCGAAAATTTTGCATAAAAGAAAAGACCAACACGTTTTTAATAATTGCTTCAACTTTTGTTCAAGAGCAATTAATAAAAGTAAGTTCAATCCGGCCTTAAAAAACCAAGAACTAGGAGGCCAATCAAATCGCTATAAGCAACTAGTAACCTAAGACTACGACTGCATTGAAAATAATACAGCAGTTTGTAGTTTGCTACTTCATCGCCTAATTTTTTCGGGGAATTTTGATTGTTGCTCAGCAGAGCAATTATAGAACATACCCGGCAGATTGCCGGAAAATAGCCGCCGTTGATTCCAATAAGCATGATTGGGATTGAACGAATAGAATATATTGAAAAAAAAAGATTTTTGTACAAAAATATTTTTTAAGTCCGATTTATTTTGATGGCATTTCGTCGTTGAACATACTTCTGTTTCTTAGAGAGAGACTACAGGGGCTACTATCAACACCAATAAGCATTAGAGGTGGTAACTAAGACTTATAGGAACGACGTTCAAATAGCGGGCGTCTAAAATGGGCTTTATGGGTTTATCCCGTTTCTATTTCTGACTTCACTTTTTTATACCGACTCTGTTCATTTTGAATTGCTTTGCTTAGCAACTGATGTTCAAATTCACTTTTAGCAGAATGAGAGAAGAGAGAAACTAGCCTAGAGGTCAAAAAGATTTCACGCAAAATATCGAAAAAGCGGCAAAATGGTAAAGCGAAAAAAAGTTTGACGAAGTAAAAAAAAAATACGAGCGCAATAATAGCCGGCTGAGAAGATGAGGGCGGCTATTAATAACTATGCTTTGGAAAATCGAGCGAGATAAGGTCAAGGTTGGAATTCACTGTTCCGCTCTTGGACAATTCAGGACCCTACATGAAAACATAGACGGCAGATTGCCGGAAAATAGCCGCGATGGACGCTAGTGGCCTTCCATCAATTGAAACAACTAAAGAAATTAGATAAACAGATCTAGACATTTTGGGGTTAGATTCAGACTGTCAACCATATGACACATACGGTCAATAGGGAAAAAACCCAAAAAAGATTTTCCAAACTTCATAATCAAAATGAAAAACTCAAGACTAATACTCAAGAATTAGGGCATATAAATTTGGCACTACTTAGATGCACACTATTGATCTTTAACTAGTAAATGTTCATAAAATTTAACGTTCCATATGTGGGTTCAGAAGTCATTTTTTGAGTGAATAAGTCACGCACTTGACCTAAAATCAGAAATGACGTCACGCCCAAAATTTTTAATTGCAAAGAAGTAGAGGTCACTGAAGTTATTGAAAAAGTCAATTCCAAGAAGTCAGGTCGTAAGAATCATCGTAAGAAGCAGGAAAAGCCTTGACGAACAATTCAAAGAATTTTCATTGACTAAAAAGAAAATAGATTGAGAGCGGACTGTGAGTGAGTTGGGAAAGCGATTTCCAAAAAATTCAGATAAAAAAATGAAAAAAAAAAAAACAGAAAAACAATGTCCAAATGCCGAATGTGAACAAAAACCTCAAGCAAGAAAGAGAAATTTTGTTCAGACGAAAAGAATTGGCCCATAATGAACTATGAATGGATTAAAATAACCATTTAGAAAAACATCCGATCCAGAAAATCGAAAAAAACCGTAAAAAAAATTGACGCATGTGAACGAAAAAACCACAAGCGAGAGAGAGAATTTTTTTATCAAACACAGTTTCCTTGCTCTTCTTTAAAACTAGAGTTATAATTTCACGCCGCAAAAAACACTGGCTTTTTTGCTCCACTTCCTGTTTTGGCGTGACCAAAATCTCTACTCCAATTTGACTTCAAAAAACATGAAAATGTGTGAACAGATCTTAAAAAAAAACATAGCCAGAAGAATTCCGGAAACGACTCAAAGTCATAACCTCTAAGAAACTGGTTCCTCAAATAGCTAATATCTCTATGCCGAAGGCATTAATGAAGAGAAAACAACCGTCTTAAGTCAAAGAACAAAGAATTTTTAACCGAAATAATAAACATCAAAAATGGAAAATTAAATTTTTTTCCGTGTAGTACAAACGCATATAGAACTAAAAACCATTGTTCCATGCAAAGAAAACAAGTCATCCAAACATAAAAAATTTTAGCCGCGCCTTGATGAATTCAAAAACATTGTATTTTTGAAGAAAAGGAGAAAAAATGAGCAAAAATTGTGCATAATTTCTCATTTTTTTGAAATTGCACAGAACGACAGCTTTGTGGCAAAAAACATGCATCCTTTTAATTAGAGCCTACAAGCCTGAGACTTTTATTCACTTTCCAACAATTCAACAAAACAATATAATGGGAAAACGACTAAAAATCAGCAAAATGGTTGAAAAAGATCTTCGAATTAATCAAGAAAAAGACAAAAGAAACAGAATCTAATTCAAAGGAAGAAATCGTCTGAAATTAAATAAGACCTCAATATTATTTGTAGAATGTAAGTATCAGTCAGAATGTTTAAACGGCATTTCAAGCAAATTATCAGTGCTGCACTTTCAAATGAAATCACTTGAAAATAAAATAAAAATCTAAGAATGATAAAAGCACAGCTGATCCAAAATACAGTCTCAAGAAAATGATAGACTGATACATGCCAGAACTTTGAGAATCAGGAAAGAAACAAAAACATGGGAAAAATCAGACCAGTTCTTGATTTTAGAAAGTTAAGAACCAGTATTAAAAAAATGAAATAGAAAAACAATTACGTTTCCTTATTTAGCAAAAATCTTTATAGCTATCCTCCTGCATAGTAAAACCACTGGAAACAGTAAATTGTTTGGCAATAAAATTGTCAAAAAACTTTCAAAATTGCACTTATGAAATTTTTCTGCAGATTTTCGAATACTGAACGCCACAAAACCATTCAATCAATAAACATAACCGACTAACGTCGGGCGAATTGCTCTCAAACGACCGGCGAGCGGTTGGCTTGGTCAGTAGCTAGCCACGGGGGGTGCACCGGGCGCTGATGAGGGCAGCACTGGGTGGGGGGGGGGGCAAAAGCGCGGTGGGGGGGGGAGCCAATAGTGGGGGGGGGTCAACAAAGGGGGTGTCAACCTCTAAGAACCGCCCCTCAACCATAAGTTTAAGTATAAGTCTCCAAGACAGTTTGAGCTGAAACAGACCTGAAAGGCTCTAAGAGCACATAATGCCCGCTGGGCGCTACCTGTTTATCCCGTTTTTGAGGACGAAAAGTCAAAAGCGTCAGACGAAAAATTGGTCAAGCGAAAAATCGCATAAAAAAAAGACCGACAGGACTAATATAATTGCTACAAACTTCGTTTGAGAGCAAATAAAAATTGTCAAAAAACTGCTAAAAAGGAGTAAGCAAGTGTACAATTCTAAAAAAACAGATATATCTCACGTTATAAAGAGGCATTTAATGCATGAAATATTAAAGGTAAATTGCCATATGCACTAATTTTTGAAACAAAAATCCGCATTAAGATCCAAAATCAAGAATTTAATTTAAGGAAAGCCAAAAACGAATTCAAAACTTTGGAATATGTTTTCATTTAGAATTTAAAGCGCATTATTAGACTCTGCAAAACACTCTTGTGTCAATATCAGAGGTTCACATATTAACACAGGTTCTATTCAAAATAATCTCTACAAAAAAACTAAATTATAAGCGAAAAACGAGGACGAAAAAACGGCTAAAAACGGGCATCTATATGCAGCATTTTGACAAGAAACAATTTTCAAAGTCAAAAGGTAATTCATTGATCGAACTGCACGATCAAAAAATTTCTCTCGCTCAGAGAAAGTTTGTTTCCACACGGCACTTTTACTCTCTTTCGCTTTCAGGTCAAAACGTCGTCTGAACGAATAGTACTTCCGGTAAAATAAACCTTAAGAAAACAAATACTCCTCTTCGAGTCGTAAAAAAAGACAGCGCCCAAATACAATTCAAATTCTTTGAATTGTAAAAAACCACGATGTCCCCAATAATAGCCGCTGTGGCTTCTCGGCTATTAATTAAAATTATATTGCGGTTAACCATTACCTTGCTTTTTAGGTGATTTCCATTCTGTACCCCATAAATTTTGTACTTGATACCCGTATTTCTTATTCGGTTTAAATCAATTCATCATGGTTATTCATCAAAAATAACTAATCAAATATGTTTTTAAATGAATGCTGGAAAAATACTACAATATAGTTCATCGCCAGTTTGAAGCAAGAAAGAACAAAGAACTTCAACATCAAACACGGGACAATTGTTCCTATCTTACATCAAATTCATCCCCAAACAATTCCCCCCTAATCCCCATAAACTTCAATCGTATTCACCTCATTGCTTCCCAAAATTATGTAAAAGTTTTGAAGTTTTGAGGCTGATTACCCCCCCCTCTTAAAAATTTGAACCGGGAAAGCTGGGCGATCAATATATGAGATGCCTTAGATTAAACTTATTGGAGACAGAAATTTTTGCTGGATCAATTTGTTGTCAAACCTTATTGCCAATTTGGGCGCTTCAACTATAACTACTCTTGTCTCTTCCTTGTTCTGGTATGCATCCGAATTGAACACGACTTGGAAGTGACAGGCATTGAATGCATTTGCAAGACTGCTCCTCTCACCTGACAGATCTACACACATAGTCCGTTCAGACTTTTATCACATAGTCCGTTCCGAAAAGCACTAAAAGATGAATATTTGTGAACATAAAGATGAATTGAAGAATTGCCGCAATTTTACCGAAAATATGCGGCATCATGTTATCTAATTTGAAAAGTCTCTGAATTCTTAAGGATTGAAAGAATCTGCCAGAATTTTGCAAGATAACCAACCACTCTCGCCTGGGGTTACTCTTCCACTCTCGCCGCAGCTTAGATAGACCGACTTTTTGAGGGGAGCTATTTCGAATTAACCAGCACACTAAAAGATGCATACTTCCCAAATCTCAAATCTCAATAACAAGGATAAAACCAGGATGACAGTTTTTTTCATTGTTTTGTCAATCCGATCAATCACTTTTCTGTCTCGTCTAAGAACCACTTGAAATTAGTTACAACGACTGTTTAATTATTTGCTGTCATTGTTTTCTAGGTTGCTCGAAATCTTTATTTTTTTATTGCGTTCCTGAGAAAAAAATTTTATCCTTCCCTCTAGTGAGTTTCAGGAACGACTGCAAATTCGTGTTTATAAAAGTATTAGGTATAACGGATAACATTGGTGTTTGGTATAACATTCACGAGCAACAAAATTGTTTACTTTATTTTCAATACTTTTCGTAAAGATGCAACAACACCATCCTATTTTAACCAGGCAAAAGAAAAAATGAAATAAATGTTAAAAAAGCTCAAAGATTGATAGCACCCATTTAATACCCATTTTAATACCCATTCTGGAATAATATAGCTTCGTTTTTGCCGGTGATTTTCCTAATTACTCTAAAGTTTTTAATTTTCATGGGATGACAAAAAATCTGCTTTAAATATACAAAACTAGAAATTAGAACTTCGGGCAGTGGGTTATTGTATGAAAAAAGACAAAAAAGAACTAATGAAGTTTTTGAGCCGTTCATAAATGTACGGAGAACAGTTCAGTGGTAAATTGATGTTCGTTGGTAGTTTTTTTTATAAAAGATTTTTTAATTGAAGCTTCCCGCGCTGAGAAATTCTTTGGATTAAAACATAAGAAATCGTCGGTTTTTGTCGGTTTTACTTCGCCAAAACCGATCAAGGCCCTTAAGATCAAACCTCAAACGTAAGAATCGTCGGCTTTTGCCGTTCTAAAAAACTTACAAAATTGACAATCCTTGCCCGGTCTCGAACCTACATTCCCTAGATTACTAGCCACATTCTTCTCCACCGCAACATTTCTCACTTATTTTTACTGTATTTCTTTTGAATTTAAATCAAATTGAGACTGACGATACCGAGAAAAAAACGACGATAATCGTCACTTCTTACATCAAAACGCACGATACCGACAAAAAATACGCTATTCGACGATTCTTAGATCAAATACCAACAATTCCGACATAAACGACAATAATCGACAGTTCCTACATAAAGAACTGACGAAATCGACAAAAATTTACAAAAAAAGACGCTTCTTGCATCGATTTCGCCGCATTTTATCAACATGGGTTCTATTGAAACAATGAAACCACGGGTTTGATTTCAATTTTACTAAAAATTATATCAATTTTAAAAGTGCAAAAGTTAAATCGTTGAGTGAGATAAATCACATACAATGAAAATCTGAGTTCGATTTTATTTAGCTATTTGTTGTCAATAATTGTAAAACAGAAATCACGTCGTAATAAACCAGAAACAAATTCAGAACTGCTGCTATTTGTATGAACTCTTGGTAGTTATAGAAGGATCATATATGTTTTCCTAGAGATCATACAGAGATCGAACAAAAAATTTCAAAGCCTAAAAACTATATTATTTTCATTTTCTGTCGTAGTTAAATAAAATTTCTTGGAGATCATACAAGGTCATATATGAAACAAAAACATTGACTGGTCCAATAATTTGCGTAAAATGTAGTCAGAGGACATATTATATTATTGTATTGCATTTGCAATCCACATTCGATCTCTGTGCGCGCTAAAAGAGTAACTCTGCAATTTCAACATATCCACAAAAACGAATTTTAGGTTATATGCAAAACTTTTGTAAATTTTTCCCTATAATTGACCATTTATCAGTTTTAACTGGCTTCAGAGAATATAAAAATTTTAGTTGGCAAATTGGAGTTACAATTTTATTTAGTGGCCAACTTTGCATATCAAATTGTTAGGTTCTTTTGCCAGTCCCAAAGTGATGCCGGGGAATCACATAGGTGAAACCCTAACGAAAAAATTTTTAAAAATTTATAGTAAAA